>NW_001889879.1:751940-960036 GCF_000143565.1 Laccaria bicolor S238N-H82
CCCCTCCCCCCTCCATCATTTCACTTCACTCACTTCCCCTCCTTCCATAGCTCTCTCCCTCCACCACTCCCTCCATCACTCCATGACTCCCTCCCCCTCCCTCATTACATTAGTAAAATATCTTTCTGTATTTAGTTGTCATTTCACAATACAACATTTGTTTAAATGTGAATTTTGAATAGAAATTTGAAGTTCTGACTTGGTAATACATTGAAGTTGATATTCCAGTGGGAATCCAGTAGGAATCCAGTAGGACTTCAATGTGTGGAGCATTTCATCTAATTTGTTTAAGTCCAGTTGGAGTCCAGTAGGAGTCCAGTAGGAGGGGGAATGGAGAAATATGTGAAAATGCCTTTTTGGAAATTTTGTCAAAATCCGGTAGGAATCCAGTAGGAATCCTACTGGAGTCCTGGAGTCCAGTAGGAATAGGTGGGGGAGTGATAAGTATTGCAAAACCCTTCAGACAGAGGTTTGCAAAATTCCATAAGAGCATCAGCTGATTTATCTGCGATAAGGTCATGGACTTATGCTTTTTTTTAAGATCGGTCTTGATCTGAGTTCGTAGAGTGGCCCAATCTTGAATTTCAGCATTCGGCATCAGAGTTTCATCGAGTTCTTCTTCCCAGGCATCTGCTGATTCTTCCCCCTGCAAATCTTCAACACGCTGTTGCTCTCCGCTGTTATCTCCCAGAGGGTTGGACATCATTTCATCCTCTGAGTCTTCGCTTTCTAGGCTTCCTGATGCTTTTCTTTTTCGTGTGGGACGATTGAAGAATAGCGGTGGCGGCGTCACGGATTCTTCACGGATGCGCACGCTCGGAGATCTGGACTCGGCGAAATGGAGCGGGGGCGGAGTCAAAGACTCTTGCCGTATCTCGACATTGAACTCGAGTACTGGTGGATCTGGTGTTTCCTGTCGCACGCAGACACCATCCTCGAGCTCTGATGTGGGCAGGGAACTTGCCAGTGAGCATGGGCTTATTAAAGGGCTCTTGTCCTCAACTTTGACTTTGACTCCTGCGGAATCTTCACTTGGTGTACTATCTGTCTCGGATGCCCTTGCATTTGATCTCGTTCGGGGTTCTGCTTTCACAAAACCAAGATTCTCAAGTGTTTGTTGACCTTTGAGCAAGTCTGTGTATCGTCGTTGTGTTCGGTCAGATTTGCTGCCAACATCTGGACCTTTCTGATAAAATGTCGGGCGTGGTCGAGCTAAAAAAAATCACTCTCAGTCTTCAAAGTAATCTTGCCCTCTGATTTGTTGTAGACGCACCTTGGGCCATTCTAGCTTTATGCTTTCTTCGCACTGCCTCAGGAATCCAATCTTCATCTCGAGGATCATCCCCAATTTCAATTGCAAGGACCATAAGTCCAACTTGTAATGATTCACTTCTCCACCCATCCTCGCCAGCTTCAATAACTTCGTCTTCAACATCAGCCTCATCCTCGCTATCCTTTTCTTCGTCGTCAGAGTCCCAGCATGGTCTATTGCTGTCCAATCTAACATGTGGATCCCATCCCTCGTCATTATCTGATTGATCATCGACATCGGCATGGGTCACTGGGTGAGCTGGCGCCGTAGCCACGGTGACATTATCTTTGATGTGAGAAGCCGTCTTTGGCTGGTTCCGAAGACCGGTGATGTTTTTCTTCTGCTTCTTCTTTCCCATATCACGAATAATCAATAATTCAGAGCTGGGTCAGCAGTATTTGGGAATTTTTTTGGGGAACAACTACTTGACGAAAGTCTACCAAACTTTGGGGTTGTCCCACTCTTCAAAAAAGAAAGCGATTGCGCTATTTTTCACCATTTTATCGAATATTTTAAGGGTCCGGCCATTATTTTCAGGTACAGATTACTTAAATGGTAATTTGAAAGCGATCGGCTCGATAGGTTGAGCTGAAAGTTGGCCAGGAAGGGCCTTAAGTGTGTATCTATCGATCCCGATGGTTTTCGGAGGTATCAATAAAAGTTTATTTTTTTTGGCGACTTTGTTTGTCTGTGACTGTACACATCGATCAACATCGTCGTCTCATCCACTGCCACTCCATCAACCTCCTCCCTTAAATCCTCAAGTCATCGTCCATGACTGCCTCTCGACGTTTGCGCAGGAATCAACCACTGGATGAAGAATTTGGGGATGCCATTCGCTAGACGCGAACTTTACGATGGTGAGCCAAATCTTACACGAGCCCTGTTGCACTTCATTGGTTTATCCGTGATAACAGCACCACCACCAAACCTTTGACGTGTCATGCCGGCGTGCCACGTCGACTTTGAGGACGATCACGCCCATGCCGCTCCCCTCATCACCCTTCGTCATCGACACCAACCGCCCACCACCACCACAACCAACAAGCAACGGGTCGCGACTGCTGACCACTCATGGATGGCGATGAGCGCCCACTGTCATCACCACCACAATCAACGAGCAACAACGGATCGCGACTGCCCTCCACCCACGGACACGAATGGCGATTAGCACCCACCGTCATCACCACTACGCAGGCTTCTGGCGGCCCCTCTTCCACCAGCACAAATCGACGTCGGACGCGCGTGGGGGTCGGCAATGCGAGAGTGGAGTGGGGGATACAACATGTACGTGAGATTCAAGTAACGCTGGGATAGAAAGGTCAAAGCTCACTCCAGACTCCAGAGGCACCATCGTTGTTTGACGTTTGCTCCACCTACGTTACCACTACAAAGGGCGACGAGCGCCCATCACCAGTATCAACACATCAACAACCCAGGTGAGCTAAGCTACCCCCTTTCTCCCATTCCTGAAGTCACACACACAACCCAGGAGCCACGTCGCCCACAGCGACGTGGCAATCAAATGACGAACAACAGCCGATTTGTTGTTCATCGTCATTGGACCCACAACACGATGGCGGATGACCAACGTGATGGACAACACGACGACGACACGGGACGACGTCACCAGACAATGACGATGTGACAACAACCCGCAAGACAGTTATGCGGCGACGACTCAGAATCACAACAACGCGACCACGACCCCAGACAATGACGATGCCACTACGTCCCGGGACGACAACCACACAGCGACAGTGCAGGCTGGCATGCAACCACATCAAGAACGAGGCCACCCATGGACGGCGGTGAGCGCCCACCACCATCACCCCTCGAACGACAACGGGACGAGCACATGGAGATGATCCAGTACAACATGCAGTGAGCAGCAAGCTGGGATGGATGCGGGGGATGGTCTCTTTCGTGTTGCAGAAGCTGAGCCCAGGTCAGTAAAAAGCCCTCTCCTCTCTGCTCCTTGCTTTGACAATGATGATGACAGATGTTTATTGATGACAACAGAACCACAACTACGAGGGGCGAGGGACTAGCACGAAGCAAAGGCCACAACAATGGACGACAGCCCAGGGCCACGGACAATGATGTATGACCACGATGCGAGGGCCCCACACCACCAACTGTGACATGGACGACAACGACGGTGACGCATGGACAACGGTGACCACGATCAGACGGACCTCATATACATTAGTAGATACTTAATTAATGCCTGTACATCGTGTGATAGAGTACGATGGGTAGACAATACCACTTTTGGCTGCATGGGAATCTCGGTGAGAGTGTGTTTGTACGTGTTTATCAGCAGTGGTGATTCATCAACGTCATCCACATTGAACATGTCCAATGACACCTAGGCTTTTGCGTGATGCAGAGGCGGTATGAGTCACTGTGTGACGAGAAAATAGCCAAAGTCAGGAAATCTGGCGCGGCGCGCGCCAGACTCCAACGTATTTCCACTCGAGGTATGGCTTACATACATGAGTAGTACTACGAGGATTGGTAGTAAAAAAGGAAGTGGGTGGGAGGGTGACGAGAAATGCGTATGCTAGAACTAGATAACGAGGTAAGATATCAAGACGAGGGCCTAGATTAAAAAATGAGAATCATACCTGGTTGAGGAGTGAGATGTCAAGATGAGAGCCTGGCAGAAAGGGGGCGTCTCAACCTCACTCCTCAACCGTGAGGGGTATATCTAAAAATAAATCAAGGCCTGTTAGTGCACATCCAAGCGTGGATCACATGAGTTAAGGGAGAGACGAGCAGCGGCTCTGAGTCGTGTGTCAGCGGACACACGACTGAAGTTGTGCGCGTGCAACTTAGCCTTGGACGGTTTTCATTGGACTTGAGTAAACACCTTGTTTAAACTCGACCAATGACACCTAGGCTTTTGCGTGATGCAGAGGCGGTATGAGTCACTGTGTGACGAGAAAATAGCCAAAGTCAGGAAATCTGGCGCAGCGCGCGCCAGACTCCGACATATTTCCACTCGAGGTATGGCTATATTCCTATATAAAGAAAAAAAGGAAAAAAGGGGTGATGAGATCACGTAGTGATAGATGTGAGGAGCGAGGGGAAAAACGGGAGAAGTACATGCATGTATAAGTGTGTAGGAAAGGGATACGTCCATGTCGTGGGGGATTGGTGGTTCTGGGATCCATAGAAAGTCTGTTTAAGTAAAGAAAGGTCTGTGAGTAAAATAAAAGTCTGTAAAGTAGGAGGAAAAAGTCTGTGTGGTGTCAGGAATCCAAAGCGTGGATGTAAGACGATGTGGAACGCGCTGTTTGACCAAATAGTCAGGCTTGAATCAAAACAGGGTTTTTGCGGATGTAGATTTTGAAGGCATCTGAGGCCCATCTACCGATAGCTTGAATTATTGAGGGTGGTACCCCGTTTTCGGCGAGGGAAGTAGCGCCGCCGGCTCTGAGGGATTGACCGGCGGTGTCGGAGTCGAAGAAACGACGCAAGCGGTTGATGAAGAAGGACCGTGTAGGGACGACTCCGTTGCTAGTTAGCCAGAGGGGTGAGCTGAAAGGGAATTTGTTATCTCGTGCGTGGATGTATGCAAGGAAGTGCTTGTGAGGGTCGAAGATGCGTCCGTTTTTGCGGACTATGATGGTGTTCCCTTCGAAAAATCTGTCGGCCTTATGGCCAGGCAGAAAAAACTGAAAAGAAATGTCTGAGAAACGCACAGAGGTGCGTTTGGTGACTTTGCGAGGGTCACGAAGTTGCAGGTCGTCTGGGTACGTCATTTCGCCCAAACGGAATAAGGCGAAGAAGCCTGTGAGGAGTTGCGCTAGGAAGAGGATGTCGTCATAGTCAGATGAGTTGCCTAGCGCATGGACAACTGTCTCGAGGTCGTCAAGGGTCAGGGCACGTTTGCGTGTGGTTGGTGTTCCGTGTAAACGCCTGCAGCCCTGCAATGTACGATGTACCAGAGCAGAGTTGCGAGCGGTACGTACATCGGGGAAATAGGGTTCGAGCTGTTGGCATATGCCAGACAAGTAAGTCGCGACTGAGCCAGGTTTGATGTGATGGCACATGTAGACGGTGAAAAGGCTGAGAGTGTCAGGGGTGGGGTCGAGTGGGAAGTCATGTAGTTTGACAAAATTCAAATAAGAGTTGAGGGCGGATCCGTAATTTTTCCACGTTGAGTTATCGACAGCTTGTCCGAGAGTGATGGCACGTTCTCTGAGCAGTCGTTCTCACGACCAGGCATCTCTGTGGGGTTGCCTGGTGCGCACGGTGGCAGGGATCATTTTTTGGGAGCCCCCAGCAGCAATTGAGGGGGTAGAAAGGGTGAAATGATGAGGTTGGGGACATACTGATGGGCAATGTCAAAGTTATGTCTTGAAATGGCATCAGCGACGCTGTTGAGTTCTCCGGCAATATGCAGGACTCTGAGTTGTATATTGAAGTTGATGCAGGCGTCGGCTGCATTGATGAGAATTGAATTATAATGGGGGAGGCATCTGAGCGTGTTGAAGATGGCGACGGTGTTGTCGTTGTCCGTGTAAATCAAGATCTTGGTTGTTGGGGGAACACAAAGGACATCTACAACGTGGTGAATGGCTGACAGGACACATAAAGCCTCAAAGAAGAAGATGTGTTCGTCGGTGGTGCCGTCGGGTGTGGGTGAGTAGAAACCGACGCAATCGTCAGGTAACCAGAAACCCATACCTTGTAAACAGGCATCACAAAAAAGTGTCAAGTCGGCGGAATCTGCGTCCCAATAAATCTGATGAATGAGTTTGACGCCAGTATCGCGTTCAAGGTGATTAGCGGCCCATTCAAGGTCAGCGCGGACAGCATTGTTAACTCTCACGAATTGATTTGGGGCAGATTTGCCACCAATCTTCGCGTAAAAATTGTTCAGTGCGGGCCTCAGTAGGGGGAAGACGTTCAAGCTCCAATTGATCCATCCTGCCAATCTCTGCCATTCACGGAGCGTGAATTTGTGCTTGCTAGAGATGAATTCACGAATTGCGGTGACTAACTGATGGAGGGTGTCAGGTGGCATGGTCATGGAGAGAGTGTTTGCATCGACATCTATTCCAATGACAGTAAGCGGTGAACCGAAGATTTGCTTACTCTCTTTGTGGGGTAAGTTGATTTCGTCCCACAGTTCGAGCAATTTGACTTGGTTCGTCGGCATGAATTTGCGATATGGAGCGTAGAAGGTGAGGTTGGAGGCAAGTTCTGGGCCAAAAGAATCATCCGAGTACGTACCCAGGAGTTCAATGGCCCTTTTCTTCTTCGCGATCCACGACACAAGAGACATGAAGGCAATCCAGTTGCATCCAGAGCCGCGTCCGCCAAAGGCAGTGTTCCGGTCAACGTGGAGCGATCCGCTAATGCAATTAATCTGTTTAATTTGCCAGTAAGGGTGGACAGGGAGCAGTCGGTACGCTTCTGCTACGTCGGATTTGAATAAGACACGAGGTGAATGAGGGAGACGGTCGTGCATAGAGATGAGGAACTGTCCTAAGTGCTGCAGGTTGTTGAGAGGGTACCCGATGATGGCTTCACGGGGGATCATGCTGTTCAAAGAGAATTTTCCTGCACTTTGATCAGTGACCATTCTCAAGTCAGTAGAGTGAGGCTTCGGAACAGCAAAGACGGGCATGCAGTACATGCCGGGTAAGAGTTTGTCTCCAAATGATTCTGAAAAACGTCCTTTGAAGAGTTCATGATCACGCTGATCTCTCAAAAATTGCGCTTCGTCGGGATTGTCTGGTTCAGGTAGAGAAAAATCGAGAGTGTCAGGGTATTCTCCAAAGCGGGTATCGGCCCAAGGCCAGAAACCCTCTCGTAGACCCCTACACACGGATTTGACGAAAGGTCTGTTCGGGTGAGTCTCCAGAAGTTCTTCGAAGCGATCAACGAAGATAGGAGTGACAATGTCGAACAGGTGTGGATTTTCTTGAATTGTTTGAGTAGCGACAGGGTTGCTTAGCTCAGAGGCAGGGATTTTGGGTAAAGGCAATGCAGTTTCTGTCCAGTCGGCGGAGGAGCGAGAGAAAGAGTTTGTACCATCCCAGATGTTGTATCTGAGATATTTCGGGCGCAGTTCATGTGTTAGATCCCTCTTTGACATCGCAATCCTTTTGTCCGTGACCGAGGCGCTTGCATTTCTTGCAAGCGTGGCGGAACCTGCAGTCTTCAGCCGAGTTCCTGCATCCATTGGGCGAATTGAAGCGATTGCAGGTCTCTGACTTTGTGATTTTTCTGGTAGATCATTTGCCACCCAATCTGATGTGATCGGATTCAATTCCATCTGGCATGACAATGGCGGAAAAGAATCTGGTGAACCGGTGAGCATCGGTGAGGAGAGCATTTTGCCCACCGCCGACTTCATTCCGAATGGCGGTGTTGTATAGAATGATTTTTCGGTGAGCGGACGTGATCCTGGCAGAGAAGTGTCCTTCAATGTACTCGCCGTAGTCTCGGAGTTCTTGTTCCCGATGAGGGAAAGCGAATTTAATCGCTTTGACGGTGGCGTTCCAAGCGCTGGTCCATTCGCCGCTCGTTTGGACCTTCTTTGCTGGTTCTGATCATCCAAGGGAGATTTCAGTTGATCCCACGCGTCCAACGTTCTCTTTAGGAGCGGATATATGATGCAGTGATGAGAACACGGCATCGAGGTTGACAGCTTGACCTTTGATGACGTTGTCCCACTCAGAGGAAGGGAATCCGAGGGGAGCTGTTCTGGAGTTTTGGATCCACTGCCGGACAACTTTGTAGTCTCGGGCGAAGAGCTGGAGTAATCATCTAGATTCTTCGCAATCCTTGTTTCCGGTTCGCCTGGCTTCATCTTCTCGATTGTACCAGGGCATTTCCGATTCAAAGACTCGTCGCTTCTTGTTTGAAGGTTCGTCTGAATCGTCGTCATACTGAGATGGAGAGGGAGAGTTCCCCCTTTTCGACTTGTTGGAGTCTCAACTGATCTGAGAGACGAGTTCGTCGATGGCTTGGTCTCGGTCAACGTCCCGTAATTCATGTTGTTCTGATCCAAGTCCATTCGGTTGTAATCCGACTTGAGCGTGTTTGCCTCGCTTAACCGCTGAAGAAGCGAGGGCGGCGTATTTGTTGAGTGTTTTGGCGTAGAATTCAACGGCAGCATCCTTGGCTCGGTTGGTCCTCGATGGATCGAAGTCGAGGATTGAGATAATGTTGGATAGAGCCTTGAGTTTGGTAATTTCGCCCTTTCTGAACTTGTCGACGATGTCGTCCATGTACTTGATCGATTCTTCTTCAAGTTGTGGTCTACCCCCTGAGTTTGGTTCATCGAGGTCGTCGACATCTGGGTCTTCGGCATTCCCTCCTGGAGGTTGAGTTCCTCGGGGATTAGATTGGTTACCATTGACGTCCTCATTTGACGGAGCAGGGTTGGTTCTGTCTCCTCGCTCGTCTGAACGCTCGCTGTTTCTCGCAGTTGCATTCTCTCCAGAAGGCTCGGCTTGTCCTTCGTCACTTCGTCCAGCTGCATTCGATCCCAGAGTGCTGGACGATCCATTCCCTGGGATGGGTACTGCAAAAAGTCTCGCATGCCCCTCACTCATAAGTCACAATGAGGAACGATGAATACAGATGTATTGAAAGTGACGAGAAATGCATATGCTAGAACTAGATAACGAGGTAAGATATCAAGATGAGGGCCTAGATTAAAAAATGAGAATCATACCTGGTTGAGGAGTGAGATGTCAAGACGAGAGCCTGGCAGAAAGGGGGCGTCTCAACCTCACTCCTCAACTGTGAGGGGTATATCTAAAAATAAATCAAGGCCTGTTAGTGCACATCCAAGCGTGGATCACGTGAGTTAAGGGAGAGATGAGCAGCGGCTCTGAGTCGTGTGTCAGCGGACACACGACTGAAGTTGTGCGCATGCAACTTAGCCTTGGACAGTTTTCATTGGACTTGAGTAAACACCTTGTTTAAACTCGAACAATCACGCCGGAACTCCCGTTGCCACCTGTTGCAACCAGGTTGCCATCCTGGATGGGACCAAAATTGTAACCAAAAACTCTTTGGTTGCTCTTAATTATGATGGCAATTTTGATAGGAACATCCACAACAAGTTAGAACCGGTTGAGATGCCGAATTACAGTTGTGGACAAGCAAAGCCCACTAATTTGGTATCTTGGTAAATAATGTATCTAGAGCTGAGATTTTTCCAGATTCTGGCTCAGATTTGTGAAATGCGTCGAAAAACGCACCTCCGATGTTTTTCCCATGAGGAATTGGTGTGGCCAAAATTTTGGACCAAAAAACTGCAACATTTGGGGATAAAAACAGGTCAAAACTGGCCAGAAATTATCGAAAGTTGGTACCTGTGCTGGGCTTCAGCTGGAAGCTACTCAGAAAGGGCAAAGAATCTATCAGAAAGGGATTTCCCTGCATTTCGAAAGCCTAGTGTGATGGAATTTCTTAGTCCCGTGATAGATGTCACATCAAAAAAGTGACTAAGTGCCCAATTTGGGTCAATGTTTGGCAATTTTTTCCAGAAGAACCGCTCGATAAATTGTTTCGAAACTTGATGGGCAGATTGTTCTCCGTGAAAGGAAGCGATTCCGCTATTTTTCATATTTTTCTTGGCACTTTTTGGTGTCCGGCCAAAAATTTAGGGTCTATTTTTGTATATGGCCATTTTCTCCAAAACGGCTCGTGAGACTTGGCTGAAATTTGGCCAGAAGCTTCCCTCAACGTATCTGCACGTTTTCCGGGCACTTTGGTAGCCATCAATAATTTCCATTTTTATTAGTGGGCTTTGCTTGTCCACGACTGTAGAAAACTCCGACATCGCATCCGAGTCTCATCACGTTTCTCTTTTCCTCATGTCCATTTGATGTCCATACCCTCCGAACGTCGCGGATTCCATCAGCTAAGTACGGCGGAATACGGGAATGACGACGACGACACAACTCATTAAAAATCGCAACTTGGGTCTCTCTATCTTGGTGCAGGTTTTCACTGAATGATCGACCTTCACAAGACCTTCAAATTCAGATCACAGGTTTTAAATTGTTCATGAAACCAACTTTCGTCCAGAGAATACCCTACTCAGTGCTCATCACTATCACGAAGCAAATTGAGACAGTAGGCCCCTCATACATGACGTCCAACATCACAGAAAGCAAATTCCCGACGCCAAAGATTTCTTGGAAATCGGAAGCAACTTCAATGTCGTTGAAATTGTTGTTCTCAAGTCTGTGACACACTGCTTTGGGGTAGCAACGGCAGGGTCAGGAGAGCTAGTAGACAGTGGTGGTGCGCTGCAGCACTTCCCGACGATGGCCATTGCTCACATCTTCAACTTCCAAACGGCAACGGCATGCGAGATTTACTTGAAGAGCCCCTCCAATCCGATATATCTTGTAGAACAAGAGGGATTTTACTATTCGAGAGTGTGGTTATATTCATTTTAACTCAAAATAAGCACGAGCATGATGAATTTTCAGGCTTTGGGGACGTCCCAGGGCTCATCTTCATCATTATCAAACCCCTCCCCCATCGTGAATTGTAGCTTGTCCATGTCCTCAGGGTTCATCTGGTAGTTCTTGATCAGTCGAAGCATCTCCGCAAGTGCTGCATCCCGGTCGGCGCGACCTGCCAACTTCACATGATCCCGAATCTCATTGTGGACAGCTCTTCTTTCTAGTGAACAGTTGTACGTGGCGAAGGCAAGCTTGATCAGGCGACGGGTAAGGTGCAGTTGGGCGTTAACCACGAGGCCAAAGATGATTTGCATGATGATGGTGAAATCAACGATGTACGCCATTAGACGTTGTACGATAAGCTCCCTGGAAGTTTGTCGCTTAGTATTTCACCGAATACGTAGGAAATTGAGAACGCACGATTGCTTATATACATCGTATCCCCACTTTGCGAGGACTACAACTGCAGCGATAGGAATCACAATAGGAGCAGCGGGTCCGGATAAACCCCCAACGAGTCCAGTTAAAGCAACAAACAGCGGGGAAGCGCGAATACTGACGACTTGTGTGTGAGAAATAATGTGATAATAGTTGAAAAAGCAAACTCACATTGTCGTATTGGGATCCGACAGCTCGTCATATTGCTCTCCCGCAAGTGTGGTCATTAATGCCCTGAACTCTTTGCTCTCGAGATGCTGAGGGGATATGCTCAGTAAGCAAAGCATGAGGGGGTATGATAACGAAGTCTTTACCCCAAATTCATCCTGCATATTCCACACTCGCACAATATCAGTGTGTAAAACTCGAAGGCATGCGTCTATAGTTTTCCCCGGGAAGTTCGCGCTGGAAGCAAGGCCCCTCCAATATCCTAGATGGGGGTTAAGTCCCAGTTTAGTGACACAGCGGAAATCTCATACGCTTCTTGCCAATTCTTTGACCAGAAGATGTCAGCAGGGCATTCAGATAACAAATGTCTGTATGCTCACGCAATCACCGCATCGATCTTCATAGCTGGGTTCACGCGTTGAGCAACAGCAGAGAGCACCGCGACTTCTTCCGCAACGTCAACCGCGAGGCATTCTTTTACGTATTTTGCGGTGAGTGCAGTAAGGTCCTTCAAGGTATTTATGTATTCTTTCTTAGCTGCAATCGCGAATGTGAACACAAATCTAGAGAAAAAATCGGTCAGGAACTTACTTGAGACAGAAATGTGGGGGACATCTGGGCCGACCACCGCCCTGAAGGGACGGACACAAAGTGTTTCGAACCTTTCATTTGCCTCTTTGACCAGAAGTGCATTGCGCGCGTCTGCATCCAAGGTTTTCGTGCGGTGCATGAACTCATTGTTGTTACCAAACTTAACCTGTGTTACCAGCCGATCATACTTCGTAAACACGGTGATCACAGGAACTGGATCAAACAGTGAGTGACTGTCGACCAAAAAACGCCAAAAGCCTACCAGGGCCAAGTTCTCCTTTGGACTTCATGCGGAATAACTCCTCCACCCCAGCCTCGAACAACCGATCACCTTCAGACACGGATACTTGGAAACAAAGCCTGTGCAACACCTTCATCATGTTGTTCACTCGAATGACACAGGAGCAGTAAACATACCAGACAGCATGTACCTGATCCCTCACATTGGGCATGTCCTTCCGAGCTTTCAAAAAATCGACGACTTTCTTGAAGTTGTCACCCTCCCCATGCTCGAAGCCCTGACTATCGTGCAGAACAAACCTTCCGTTTTCCTTTGCTTTGATCTCAGTATTGATATTTGACACGCCAGCCTTGAGATCAGACACGGTCTGGGGGAGGACAAGCTTTAGCAGCGGATAGACAAGACGGGGAAGTGACCTCACAGCATCCTTGACGCCGAAGCATTCATTGATAAGGGAAGATTTCCCTACACCACTCTGCAACAACAAAACTATAAGCTAGTGCATGAGGGAAGAAATGTGAGGGAACTACGTTGCCGATGACCAAGACTCGGAACCTAGCGGTAAGGTAAGCCGGAGTAGTCGGGGATTAAGCAGACTGACCGTTCAACCAACTTGAATAACGCATCCGTTGTGGGTTGCAGGTCGCCACTCGTTGAGTATTCCGGCTCGGTTGAAGCATTCTAAGATCGATCGCACCCGAATTAGGCGGATGCTTCTGGGTTCGAGGAAGAAGTGCACACACCCCTGCGTTTTGGCTAGACTTCACTTTAAGGACGACATCGAACTTGTCGAATGATTTCGACCATTCTTTAGAGTAAAAAGTTCTACATCAGCAAGACAAGCGCTATTGCAAAAGGGGCACACTTGCCTTGTTTTCCAGAGGAATGAGGGTCCACGTTCCTTAGTATTTCATCAAGATCTATCTTGTTCTTCGCCGTGACACGAAACAAATCACGGAATCGGACTCGAAGACAGAGGGGCTCTGGAGGTGAAAGTTGACTGCTTGGATTGGGTTTGTCGTCCAATGCTACACACGATCATCAGCTCACCAGGGGGATGGCAACTCGAATTTGTGGGTCTTTGCGCCTAGGAGACAGGGTGATTCCCGCTTGACCGATCCAATCGAAAGCTCGACAGATTTGAGAACGTTTTGCGATGTAACGCGGATTTCTGGCACGCGAAAACTAGATGTTCAGCTTCAGCAGTGGCAAAACTCTGAGAGGACTTACCGAAAATCTCGATGCTGGGGGAGCTCCCAGTCCCGGAGGAAGACATGGTGGTTATCAGTGAAAGCGGAGAGATTAGCGCTCAGAGCGTTTCGAATGGCAGGTCTGGGAACATGTCAAGTGCCATGACCTAGCCTCATTGCCAGCCAAATCAAAAAGATGGGGGATGAGGCGCTCAACGTCAGGACCACTGATTGAGTCTACATAAAGTTGCAAAGTGAACTTCGATTTCTGAATCTCATACCTGGACAACACCAGCGGAAACCAGCAGAGTCTAGCGAAGCGTTGTCTATTGGTCGTCCACATGACACGACTTCACCAGCATGCTAACTGCTAATACCTGAATAAGTCAAGGTCAGCATGACTTATTTCAATAAACACCAAAATCACCTTTCAGAGCATCGTAGTTGAGCTGGCAGTGAGTTCGGCGAGTGATTCTTGTGGTCGAGTTCGATGATGATCACGGTCACTCAACAGTACTCAACGGCCTGAGCTCTCAACAAGTCACTTGTCTCTTGCCATCAACAATCACAACCACCCGTATCTCGTTCTCTAGGCTCCGCTCGTCGTTGGACAAATTCCCAGCAATTTCCTGTCCTGACGTTGTTTGAAAAACCCCGTGGAAAGAGCTTAGCCCAGAAACCGAGGGATGGGACCGCTCTTGAGAAGTCCGAATTTACAACCAATCAGTTTTCCGTGTCCGTGTATGTCGTTTCCTTTCGGCGTTCCTTGAGCTTTCATGTGAATCGTTTTTAGATTATACTTTACCCACAACCTAGTGGATGGACAACGAAATTATACCAGTGATATCGAGGCCTAATCTACAACGGGCCTACCCAGCCTTAATGTCCTCTCGGTCGTCTTTCGGCTCCCCATGTCGAGTTATGAAACTTTTCAAACGTCGAAGGCGAACTTCTCACTCGATCATTCGCGTTACGTGGCGGCCAGAAAATCCACCTTCATCGGTGCCAAGGGTTGTGTTGAAAAGGTGAGGTACATGCTTAAAGGTCCTCGAACACACGTTGTGGACTTACCAAAACACTTTACTCAGAACTCATGAGTGATGCCAAATGGCTTTACGACTCAGCCAATATCGAAAGTCATCTCTTCTAGAATGGGCTTTGTGTTGCTTTGAAGCTCGCAACGGTCGGAGCGGAGGGTAATGAGCGCTCATCGTCCCTGGTACTTCTTTGATTTATCACACTATTTAGTATTCGACAGTAGCTGATCGTTCATTCAGGATGAGCTTCTTACATAGGCTCGGGTCCTTTCGCTGCATGGCAAATTTTGGTGAAAGAAAGCTTCAAGTACCAAGCCTCCGCCATAGCACACAAACCTCGAAGAGAAACACGTTTATCTGGCTAAACTTACCTCATTGATTCATGCGCAACATCGGCCATTGTCCGTTCTGGCTGTGGTCAGCAACCAACATGGGAACAATTTGAAGTTTTTGCGGCGTTTTCTCAACACAAAACCGTTTCAGCATATGTGGTCGCTGTTACGAGGGGAAATGGGGCTCGAGGGCTTTTCAGAGCACGGATATACGACCATTACCATCCAAGGTTTCTTTGACCCACGAAAACCGATTGCACCACCGTCGTGATGAAAGCCACGTCGACCTTGAAGCTCGTCTCAGTTCTGAATCTCTGTCACGGTCACGCTTGTGACGCGTGACAAACCTCAAATGCTTGAGAGCTTATTAGAGCCATCTCGACGCTCCTACAAACCAGTGCGCTTATATGTGCTCCACCAGGTACGTTCCCTTGTTCCCATGGTTCATCGTCTCAGCTCCTAATACTCGCCTATGCCTCCAAGGAATCAATCCCAAGATGTGTAAGTCGTCTGTAAGCGACAGTCATCTTCCATGCATGGAGCTAAACTGCTCAAAGTTGGTTACGTCCCTGGGGGGTACTCCACGTAATACCCACATAACGTTCTGGAATTGGGGATCACCATTTTGTTGCGCTCCCCAAACCCAATATCGAACTGCGGACGCGAACGAGAGGAATATGATCCAAGTTCGTCCGTCAGGCCATTGCTGGATGGAGTGTATCCTGCACGGTACAGGTCGTGGACTCTTCAACGTCGACTTCATCTTCGAGGGTGCCTTCCACTCCTGCTACGGTGAACTCACCTTGAACCCCTGGAATGTTGGTTGAGTTTGCCTTCGACCCCCACTCCGTGTTGGATTTTGCTACGTCAAATTCAACTCCTTCCTCCCACGCAATACGATCCCTTTCACGCGAACCCACACACACGCACCTCACACACCAGTACTGACACGCGTCAATCTGAGTCTGGTAATATATATGATATCGTCTCCTCGAATCATCCCAAGTAATACGAGGAAAATGGTAATGGTATATAACTACTCATACAAATGCATACATATGGTTCAAATTGTCGGCCGTCATGTTAACTTGGCATTAGAAACGTCATAACACTGGCACGTCGCCCACACCCGCCCCCAAAAAATCGCGACAACCGCACTGGTCAATTGCCAGCATATATCCCAACAATCGACCCTATCGCCTTATCAAACATCGACTTTCTCAAGACGCGACTCCGTCTCCTTCTCATCACTCGCCTCCGACTTTGCCTTCTTATCACTCGTCTCCAAATTATCATTCAAAACAGCAGCAACACGCGCCACTTTGTCCGCTTTAAGCAAAACAACCGCCGCGATAAAGGTGAAGAAGAGTGAGAACCATGGGAAGATGGCTACCAATCTGACTGTGATTTCGAACGTTAGTAAAGGTAAACAGGAAAAGGAGAGAGAAAGAAATAACAGACATACTATAGTCAATCTTACTATACACAGGCATACTTCCACTAGCCGCCGACACCTTCTGAACCACCTCCTTAGGCAACTCAAGCATCCCCACAAATGCGCGAACCACCGCCTCGCGCATAGCGAAGAACAGCATGAATGGGATCATAGCTGCCAACAGGATGATGCAGCAGAAGAAGAGGGAATATGCTTGGATGTGGAGGGTTTTTGTTGATAGTGTTTGGAGGCAGGAAAAGAAAGAAGATGAGGAGGAGGTGGGGAGAAGGAGGGGGAGGAGGTAGTTGAATGTTAGGACAGAGATTAGGGTTGTGGATGTTGTTGCTAGGACACCGACGTTGAATATGTCTTGGGGAGGAGGGGTTAGCATTTGCCCTTTCCACCACAAAAGACTGGACCTGTGGTCTGGTCTTTTCATTTTTCAAAAGTAAAGACTGCAAAAAAACTGGTCTAAGTGAACTGGTCTTGACTGGTTATTATCAGCTTTTTGTAGCCCACTAAATACCTTTCAAAACACACCCAAGAACATATTAATTGGTCCAAAACTGACAACAATATAGTTGAAGATGTAAAATATTGTTGAAGATAGTAGATGTACCAGACTACTTTATAGAAACACCAATTCTTAACAGAATTTTATGTTCTTGGGCTCTTTTCAAAGCTAATAAAAACATCAATAAATTCACCAACTCATAACTCTAAAATATCAGCTGAAAAACCACTCTTAAACCAGTTAAAACCAAAGAAGACCAAGACTGGTCTATAGACTGCAAAAAGACTGCAGACCATGGTTTTTTGTGGTTCAGTTCAGTCTTTTGACTTCTGGGAAAGAGGCAGACCAGTTATGGTTATGGTCTAAGACCTGGGGCATCAAAAAACTGGACTGGACTGGACTTTCAAATACTATATGACTCTACTTAACTATCACATGGCTGATCAGTCATCCCTGCCTCAAGCACCACTCTTGCAGCACCCTCAGCCTCTATCAACAGTCACTGGTATGTCCCACCCTGATGTCAGTGTAAATGGGCTGGGTGGAAACCAGGTGGTGGAAAAAGATCCAGAAGGTGGGACCAGGACTCCAGGATTGATGATAATTATCATTACATATTAATATCAATACTTTAATCTGCAATAACTTTGTGAGAGCATTGTTAGGTGTGTGCATAAAGCCTTGTGAAGAGGTAGAATGGTGAGGATGGTGTGTTGTGGTGGGAAATTTGCAGAAGTGTAAGTCCTATGACATGCTTGGTAGAAGTTCCTGCCACACAGTGCAGTAGTTTTTTCACTGCACTTTCAAATTCAGAGATTTTCTGCACCACCTGAGATGAATTGTTCATCCAGAGTTCAGAATGGATTGGTTACTTGACACAAGTCTCTTCTTATGGGAGATGTCACATTGCTGCTGATATTTTGTAACTAGAAGTGAGATGCAGCAGTCTCAGAGCACACTATGGTAACTGGCAGATGTTGGTGACCTGTATATAAACTAGACATGTACTAGATAAATACCACCAAATTGTCTGCTTTTCCCCAATTCATGTTGTTATGGACATTGATGCAAAGATTTCAGCTTATGACTAAACTATTCAACATGTTTGCTTTACATTCAACAAGAGTGAAGGAGTTGAATCCTCTAGTAACACTAGTACAACATTGCAGACAATGCAGAGGTATGGACAAAGGACAATCCTTTGACTGAACTCCTGACTAATTGAGGACCAAGGAAAAGACAAATGGGAAATGGGAGGGAGTTGAATCTCTCTGTTCATGAAAAGAATTTGAAACCTGATGAAGATAACTATGAGCTCACAGGATGATTGACATAAGAAAGCATACATCATTCATAGGAGCCATGAAGAGAATGTGTTATAATTTTTACAAGGCTAAAGTGGATTGTAAGAAAGGGGAATCACATTTTTTTTTGAAATGTTGAAAACTCACAAAGACGGTTATCTAGAGCAATTTTCACAAGTGCAGCTGCAATGTCTCTATGTCCTTCATCCAGCTCCTTGATGGCATCGTGAATGTTATTAATGGCAGCAGATGACTGGAACATGTGGAAAGATTTTTTGATGGGTTCAGCAGACTTGGATGGTTGTTTTTTCCAAATGAAATAAGAATGCTCTGCAATGATGGCTGTGGCTGTATTTGATGAGAGAAAAAGTCACAAAGTATACTGGAAAAGGAAGCATGCATACCAATACACAAAGAGGCACGTCTCTGGAAAGTTGTGTTATCACCAAGCTAAATTAAAAAGATGGTAAGAAGAGTGATTTCAATAAGATACATATTGTAAGAGCTTACAGAACGCCAGTCTACACAATGTAGAGCATTGTATTCCTAGATAATGAAGAGAATGAGTAAATATGAATAATTAGAGTATTATAATTGAAGAAAATAAAAGAAGACAAAGTACATAGGACATCACTTACAGGCTATACAGCAGAACACAGCATTATGAAGGTTTCCAAGATAAAGTCTCTGGACATAAAACTCACAATCTGTATCATTTTGTAGTCAAATGTATACAGAAATGTGCAATGAAAGCTAAAACATACCTAAATATGTTGGTGAAAAGTAAATCAATCAGAGTTCAATTCACAAAGACCACACCAAGCTATCATAAGCATCCCATAGAATAGGCCTATTAAACACCACTTACACGCTGTCCAAATCCCACAGCAAGGGATTGTTAGCATCAAATAGAAAAGACTAGAGGGTAGCTGACTTACATCCTGTTTGAAATCCAGAGTGGCCAATTGTGAGTATGAAGCAAAAACAACTTAGTGGACCCTGACATACAGCCTATTCAAAACCCAAACAATTCCAATGTCACAATCATGCATGAGAAGCCTTCTAGACCCTGACTTACATTCTGTTCAAAGCCCAAACAATTCCATGCTCAGCATCATGCAGAAAAGGCCTCCTGGACCCTGACTTACATTCTGTACAAAGTTCAAACAACTCCATTGTCAGCATCATGCAAGAAAGGCCTGTTGGACCCTGACTTACAAACTGATTAAAACCCAGAGCAGCTCATTCTCAGCATTATGCATAAAATGCCCCCAGAACTCTGACTTACAAACTGTTCAAAACACAAATAATGCCATAATCAGCATCATGCAGAGAAGGCCCTCTACATCCTGACTTACAAACTGTTCAAAACCCAAACAATTCCATTGTCAGCATCATGCAGAAAAGCCCCCTGGACCTTGACTTACAGCCTGTTGAAAACCCAAACAATTCCATTGTCAGCATTGTGCAAAATAAACCTCCTGGACCCTGACTTACCTCCTGTTCAAAACCCAAACAACACCATTGTCAGCATGAAAATGCCCCTTGGACCCTCACTTACATTCTGTTCAAAACACAGATAATTTCATTGTCAGCATCATGCAGAAAAGGCCTCCTAGACCCTGACTTACAGCCTGTTCAAAACCCAAACAATTATATTGTCAGTATGATATATAAAAGGCATTCTGGACCCTGACTTACTTCCTGTTCAGAATACAGAGCAGCCCATTGTCAGCATCATCCAGAAAGCCTTCTGGACACTGACTTACTCTCTGTTCAAAACCCAAACAATTGCATTGTCAGTGTCATGCAAAAAAGGCCTCCTGGGCTCTGACTTACAGCCTGTTGAAAATCCAAACAATGCCAATGTCAGCATCATGCAAAAAGAGTTGCCTAGACTTTGACTTACTTGCTGTTCAAAACCCAAACAATTCTATTGTCAGCATTATGCAGAGAAGGTCTCTCAACCCTGACGTACATTCTGTTCAAAACCCAAACAATGCCAATGTCACCATGATGCAGAAAATGCCTCCTGAACTCTGACTTACATCCTGTTCACAACCCAAACAATTGCATTGTCAGCAGCATACAGAAAGGCTTCCTCCCTGACTTACTTTCTGTTCAAAACACAGAGCATTCTCATTGTCAGCATCATGCAGAAAAGGTCTTCTGAACCCTGACTTACAGCCTGTTCGAAACCAAACAATTCCAATGTTAGCATCATGTAGAAAGGCTTCCCCCTGACTTACTTTCTGTTCAAAACACAGAGCAACTCATTGTCAGCATCATGCAGAAAAGGTCTTCTGAACCCTGACTTACAGCCTGTTCAAAAAACAAACAATTCCATTGTCAGCATCATGCAGAACAGGCCTTCTGGACCCTGACTTACAGCCTGTTCAAAATACAAACAATTCCATTGTCAGCATCATGCTGCAAAGGCCTCCTGGCACCTAACTTACATCCTGTTCAAAATGCAGAACAGCCCGTTATCAGCATCATGCAAAAAAGCCTCATGGGCCCTGACTTACAAACTGTTCAAAACCCAAACAATCCCATTGTCAGCATCATGCAGAAAGGGCTTCCTGGAAACTGACTTACATCCTGTTCCAAATGCAGAGCAGTTCATTGTCAGCATTATGCAGAACAGCCTTCTGGCTCACTGACTTACATACTGTTCATAATCCAAACAATTCCATTATCAGCATCATGCAGAAAAAGGCTTCTGACTCTGACTTACAGCCTGTTCAAAACCAAACAATTCCATTGTCAGCATCATGCAGAAAGAGCTTTCTGGGACCCTGACTTACATCCTGTTCAAAACCCAAACAACTCCATTGTTAGCATCATGCAGAACAGGCCTTCTGGACACTGACTTACAGCCTGTTCAAAATCCAAACAATTCCATTGTCAGCATCATGCAGAAAAGGCCTCCTGGACCTGACTTACATCCTGTTCAAAATGCAGAACAGCCCGTTATTAGCATCATGCAGAAAAGGCCTTCATGGGCCCTGACTTACAAACTGTTCAAAACCCAAACAATCCCATTGTCAGCATCATGCAGAAAAGGCTTCCTGGAAACTGACTTACATCCTGTTCAAAATGCAGACAACTCCATTGTCAGCATTATGCAGAAAAGGGCCTTCTGGATCCTGACTTACAGACTGTTCAAAACCCAAACAATTCCATTGTCAGCATCATGCAGAAAAGGCCTCCTGGCACCTGACTTACATCCTGTTCAAAATGCAGAACAGCCCATTGTCAGCATTATGCAGAAAAGGCCTTCTGGACCCTGTCTTACAAACTGTTCAAAACCCAAACAATCCCATTGTCAGCATCATGCAGAAAGGGCTTCCTGGCATCTGACTTACATCCTGTTCAAAACCCAAAATTCCCATTGTCAGCATCATGCAGAAAAGGCCTTCTGGATCCTGACTTACAGCCTGTTCAAAACCCAGAGCAATTCCATTGTCAGCATCATGCTGGAAAAGTCCTCCTGCACCCTAACTTACATCCTGTTCAAAATCCAAACAACTCCGTTATCAGCATCATGCAGAAAAGCCTCATGGGCCCTGACTTACAAACTGTTCAAAACCCAAACAATCCCATTGTCAGCATCATGCAGCAAAGGCCTCCTGGCATCTGACTTACATCCTGTTCAAAACCCAAACAATTCCCTTGTCAGCATTATGCAGAAAGGGCCTCCTAGACCCTAACTTACTCTCTGTTCAAACACAAACAATTCCATGGTCAGCATCATGCAGAAAAGGCCTGCTAGACTCTGACTTACTTTCTGTTTTAAAACCAAACAATTCCATTGTCACCATCATGCAGAAAAGGCCCCTGCACTGTAACTTACAAGCTGTTCAAAGCACAGAGCAGGCCATTGTCAGCATAATGCAGAACAGGCCTCCTCAACCCTGACTTACATACTGTTCAACAGCCAGACCATTCTGTTGTCAGCATACAGAAAAGGCCTCCTGGACTGACTTACATCCTGTTCAAAACCCAGAATGACCCATCATCATCATATATAGTACAGAACCTGAATTTTACTTACAATATGTTGAAAGTATTCCAATATATTCTTGATTGTAATCATCTGCTTCTCCCTTGTTTTTAACCAATGCCCTTGAGAGTCAAACATAACTCTAATATCACTGATCAGCATCATGTTTCACTATATAATGTCAAAACAAACAACCTTTTCACTGCATATTCCATTGACAGAGACAATTGATTCTGTTGAACTGAAAGAAACAGCTTTAAGATGGCATCATCTGAGAGAACAGCTGCAGTCTTCTTTACAAGCACACTACAGTCACTTCTAGTATTTTGCATATCTGCAATATATGATCAGTTTACTGCATTTGTAAACAATGAATATATTTACCCCGAAGATATATGTGTGTCTTAGGAGGATATTTCTTTGCATATAGCATGTGGCCAAAATCTTTGTGGAAGTTGTTAATTGATTCTTCTCCAGCTTTGCTTGCAGCATCTTCAATGCTCATCCCAGTTTTAACGAGTTTTCCTATTGTTGGAGCATCAAGCAAATCTGCTTTTGTAAACAAGATAATGACAGGAACTGCAAGAATCAAGACAGGCAAAGTCTCAGATTTTTCAGACAAAACCACCCACCTATGCCAGTCCCACACTCATCAAAGAAATCAAGCTCTGCCCTTGTAATTGGCCTTGCTCGATCATTCATTGGAATGCAGTACCTAAGCAAACTATGTTCAGATACATCCAAGCATCATTGCTCAGCCATTCACCATATAGCATGTAACTGTTTCTCCATATGTGTTGCTGTTGACCGGTGCTGTATGAAGCTCTTGACATCATCCAGCTCCAATGTTCTACCTGCTTCAAAGCCACAAGAATCATGAAAGACATATCCTGGGTTGCTGTCAAATATCATTTCATTCTCAATGTTGTGCTCTCCCCGCTATCAGATGTTGAGAAAAAGGTAATAACAAAAGGGCTTCTTGATTACCTTTGCAGTTGGATTCAGCTCAGACAAGTCAATCTGCCAATAGAATCACTGAGTGGCATGGTGTATGTGTAAAACACAAACCTTATGGCCCTGGGGATTGAAGATTTTGGGAAGCTTTGTTGTATTACAAACTCTCTGGAGGATGGTTGTCTTGCCTGCATTGGCTCGGCCAATGATGAGCACACGGAAGCGTTTGACCCTTTTTCGAACATTTTTAGCTCGGATCTTTTGTCTTTCCTGATCAAGATATTGTGCTGGTTGGGTTTTGATATTGAATTGACTCATTTCTTGATCTGCTACTTGCGATGGCGTAGGTTCTAGACAATGGAAGTGGTGGAGATGAGCGCGCACCTTCGAGTCCAATATTGGACTGACTTATTTCTTGATCCGAAGCTTGAGATGGCGTTAGATTTCTAGACAATGGAAGCGGTGGGGATGAGCGCGCACCTTCGATTTCGATATTTGACTGACTCATTTCTTGATCCGGTGCTTGAGATGGCGTTGGCATTAGAGTTCTAGACGGTGGAGATGAGCGCGCACCTTCGATCTCAATATTGGATTGACACACTTCCTTAGTCGGTCCTTAAGATGGCGTTACAGTTCTATATAACGGAAGCGGTGGACAGGCGGTGGATATGAGTGCGTACCTTCGAATTCCACTTCTGGTGCTTCTAATGCTGTCTGGGTTTTGGCCTTCCAAAAACGTAGCCTTTTCCCCCACATTTTCTCTGATGACGAGGGATGTGATAGTGGAAACGAAAGCCAAGATGCAGCCATCTATTGTTTGGTTTGTAGTGCGTAACATAACATGTCAGCCACACGCTGAACGTGTGGGTTGTTGATCATTTTCCACAGCCTTCGTTGTCTTTGCCCCATTCTCTCCCTTTGCTTGCCCCCAACTGATCATGGATCTCCTCGGCATGCTTCTGTCTAATCAAATTCTAGCGGCTGACGGTGCGAAATGTCGAAATTGGACGATGGAAGATGAGATGCTAAATGTAAGCAATCACATTTGAGACAACCGGCACTCCTACAGGCTACCGCCCCTTCCCCCAGACTCTAGAACCCTTCAGCAACCAACATAGCGAGAAAAACAACCCTCCTCGAAATCGCTACTCACGTACCCAACCTATCGACGCGTCGGCCCACACACACCCTGCCGTTGCACCGTACAGCTGTAGCCTTGAAGGGACATGTGAATGAACCCAGATGGATAGCAACGACGCCAAATGGAAAATAGCCCGCAGTCACAAAGAACCACACAAGATTTGAACGAAGAATCTGAAGTCTGCTTCTGTACAGGGATGGATCGCTTGTCAAGAATCTGGATTCAACGGAACGGGTGCCACGGATAGCAGGATACCACGAGTTGGGAAATGTTCCCCGTATGTCGGGACGAGAAGAGTTTTGCGATGCAGAGCATTCCATGATGCGATCTGCCTTGCCGAAGAGATTGCGAAACGGACCATTGTAGCCGACACTATTTTCCTCTCGTGGTGCTGTCCCGTTATCGCTGGTTTTGTACAGTCGAACTCCCTCATCAAGTTGAATTAATCGCGGAAACGCCTCAAGAAACTCGCGACGCCGCCTATGGTTGTTAGTACCGACGTGTATGGTGAATTGCCTTTTCTCCCTCGCCTCTTGTACGATTAACCCTCCCCCTTATACAGACATATGCGACGTCGGCGTCCGAGCAACAACAGCATTCCTCTCCCTCTTTCTCTCCGTCTCCGTCTTCCTCTCCTCCTTTTCCCTCCCCTTCTCTGCCTCCCCCTTCTTCCTACCCCTTCCACTTCCCTTCCTCGTTCCATCCCTTTTCCCTCTCTCTTCCTCATTCACTTTACCTCACCCTCCTTACTCTTTCACCTTTCCTTCTTTCCCCCTCTTTCCCTTTCCCCCTCCTTTTTCTTTCTCTTGTTTCCCTTTTACCTTCCCTTTACTAACGCGCGGACCCCCAGTCCAACTAGTAGCCATATTCACATGGTTCTCCCTACTCTTCACCTTCATTGTTTCTTCTTCTCAAAGCGGACAAAGTAGCCCGTGCCGAGGCGACTGCTAATGCTATAAGGAGACGGATATGAGTCTTGGGAGGGTCGAGGTTGGAATATTGGTGCTCGCGGTTGGCGTTGGCGTCTGAGTTTGTGGTTGGCGGGGTTATCGCGTACGCGGTTGGTTCTCGGCCCCCACCTCTCTTCCTCCGTCAATAATGACTTTCTAGATCTCTTCCTCTTTCGAGGTATGGGCCCTCTGGATCCTGCACGTTCTTCCCCTCCGCCTGGCAGCGTCCTTGTTTCCTGCAAAGATCGCGAGGGTCACACGACATTGAACAACTGAAACTACTTTCAGGTTTGACTATATAATCCTACAAGAAGTCAAAAGTTCGTGTCGTTCCA
The DNA here is from genome assembly GCF_000143565.1 of Laccaria bicolor S238N-H82. Classification (NCBI taxonomy): domain Eukaryota; kingdom Fungi; phylum Basidiomycota; class Agaricomycetes; order Agaricales; family Hydnangiaceae; genus Laccaria; species Laccaria bicolor. The sequence goes on from NW_001889879.1 coordinate 777,341, forward strand.
ACATGAAAAAGTTTGTTTAAGATTTGGCGTCCTCTGGCCTCTCGTTGGATGAGTCTCAGAAATTCGGATGAGCATCGATGAGAGCTGCCCTGGCGACGAGGTTGCGAAATGACACCCTCAGGTACGAACGCCGTCTTCCTCATCCTCTCTTCTATCTTCAACCCCAAACCCTTGCCTGTGCAACTGTATGTGAGTCTTCTCATTAAGCAAGCCGATTGAATGATGAAAACTTTGCCCAAGTGTTGTTACAATATGTAACTTGAAACCAATTTATTGCCGAGAGCTTGAAGTACAGGGTTGAATGTGGATGTTCAGATGACATTGCCCTACACTTTCATCATCCCCTCACCACTTACTCGCTTCGATATCCACTATTCTCCCCTTCTATTCTTCCCCCTCCTCCTGTTGTCGTTGTATATCATGATATAACATCTTTACTTATGCGGTTTCCTTGTTTCTTCCGAACAATTCTATCCTTAATAATGAGTATGTGTTCATCAACTTCCGACCTTAATCATACTCACCAATCTTCCTGTTCCCTGCCACACGTTGGCAGCATTCCTAAGCATCTTTGATGGCCGGCCGACGTCAGCATTTATTCGTTTTCTATGGGCTCGTTCAGCCACACAGAGAGAACCCTATTTTCAGTGTTTTGGGACCAGGAAAAGACAAATATAAGCCGGCTCTGAGAAATATGGGGAAAACTTAAACCGTTCAAAGGGCGTTTGCTGACAGGTAAAAGGTACACAATCAAATCAAATCAATTGCCCCCGACGACGCAGAAGTGCTCACAACGTTACGAGGTCTCAATTCAAAGCTCGCTCCCTCCGACTCCCTAATGTGCGCACCCGATTTCTAGGACCTATAAGAGGGATAAAACTATTGAGAAACCCCCTTTCCGCAGAAACCCCCACTGAAAATCTTTGCTTCTTTGGAAACCCGGTTTCTCTTCGGTCAAGGTCCGGCAGTCACATGATCTGTGGCCGCTTCAATTATCCATTGATCACGGGACCGTCTGACCCCCGAAGAGTCGGCTACTAGCCTTGAGGCTGGTAGCCTGGGAACGATCACCGCATCATTCGGCAAAGCCCGTCAGCTCATCAGAGACTCCGCTCTACACAAGTCTACACAGCAACTTACGTAGATTTTTTGTCGCGACAACCTACATCTCAAAAAAAAATGCCATGAATTTCGAAAACAGGGATACTTTCAAATTTCAAACGACTGTTGTGAAAGATACCTCAATTTTTTCTATAAATGACACGGAGTGACGGAATCAACACCACCAAACAGTTACCAAATAGAATGTTAGAACTTAGCGCTGTATACGCTTTATGATACGCATTTTGTGGCGACGGTAACGGATTCCACGAGGAATAACTTTACATTGTTCTAATACAAATGGATAGTGAAAGGTATAAAGAAGAACTTACAAAGTCAAGCTAAGCATCAACCAATCAACAACCAATAACCACAAAACTAGCAAGTAACAAGTCCAGCACCCAACTTAAGCATGATGCATGATGTGTTATATGTGTCTAATGCATTCAATGACTCTTCATATATGTGGAACTGAATGTTTGCGAGCAGTGTGATAATTACAAGAGGCTCGGAAACGAGACGCGACATGATACATTAACGCGACGGACCCTTCACTACGTCACGTTCAGCTATGGCCGCACGTGAGGGCATCAGCGGCGTTTTCCGAGGGAGCGTCCAGGCTTGTAGCACTGAGGCAGAGCTTCGCATCCACTGGGGTAGACCGTTCTACGTAGACCGATGGTGGACTCGGCCTTTTCCGACTTTCCACCAACTTCATATAAACAGCTCATCGATCCCTGACCGTGTTATCTAGACACGTCCCTGAACCCGCCCACCTTCGTCGCGCCTTCGCCCGCCCGAAGGCCCGCCCCTCTTTGTTGCACCCTGGTCCGCCTTTTGCCACCCATCCTCGTAATAGGATGCTAGCGGCGGACCTAACAGGGCCATTCAAAAATGAGCGCACTGGCTCGAAGCTCGAGGTGTAGCAAGAGCCATCAGCTTATATAACATAGATTTAACTTTAAGTGTCCGCTCAGGGCGGTTTCTTCATCGTTGTTCGCTACTCGCCGTTTCCAACGATGAGCTCGAGTAAATCTTTTCTTTGTGGCTTTAATTTGACGCACTCTTCAGTAACTCATAGCTAGAACTCAAATATAATGTTTCCTCAATTTCTTTTAACGGTGAAAGCTTTGTAATTGACTTAAAGATGCCCTACTAGTTTGGGGCCGACGACGCCAAACATCGTTTGGCGTCGTCGCGTACAACGCGGGAGAATACCGGAGAATTTCGGGGTGTGTCAAATCAGGGTTTAGTTAACATGAGAGAGCTGGACCCTGGTGCCTGTGCCTTCTCTGTGGACTCTGTAGACTGGTCTACCCCAGTGGCTGACATGCCCTCCACTGAGGCTCGTGGCCAGGTCAGCGGACGGTCCGACATTCTGTTGATCACAACACGTCTTGAACACGTCCGTCGTCAACGTCTCTACATACAGCCGGCGTCAAACGTTCTTTTGCTGCCCCATGCCCACACATCCAGCAACCATGTTGGACACACACATCTTGCCAGAATACTACCCACTACGCACAAAGGAGATCAATGATTCCAGTAAGGATTTCGTCAACCGCTTTGTGTTCAAAACGAAATCAAACTTACTACTTTTCATAGCTTATCTTTTGAACAAAATCACGCAGCGATAGATTCAATTGTACGCAAAACCTTTGATCCCAATAGAGCCCCATAACGTGTGTTATAACGCACTGACAGAAACGTTTCATCTAAATACCACAGCTCGACGTGTACTGCCCCCCAATACGGACAGCACAACTAGATCTGCGGCAATCCTAGTACTCTTCTACGGAGGCTGGCGCGTTACTGGATCCCGCTCCTCGCCCCCCTCCAACCTCGTATACAACAACCTTTGGACTTACTTCGCGAAGCATCCTTACTGTCATACCCGATTACTGTCTCGTCCCAGTCATCACTTACTTTCAAGGACCCGAGGATGTGCGTGTCGCGCTCGATTGGGTTGTTTAGCATTTCGCTTCTCTTGTGGATGACAAGTCCACCCATACGTTCATCCTCGCTCACTCGGCGCACGGGAACGCACCTCTTGGTGTACCTCCTCACCAACTTGTTCACATCATCCATCCCCTGCGGCGCACATCATACAAGACGTTGCATTCATGGGTGTACTGTTTGAGATGCCCCTCTCAAGCTAGGTTTTATACCGTTGCCGAGACGTATTGCTGGGACTGAAAGACAATATCTCAAAACGCGACCGTGTCTCGTTTGGTGACACGGTCTCGTGTTCAATCACCTCAAGGATGTCCCTCGTTTGTGCTAGTCAACCGCTGCGGTCTGCCTTGGGATTATGCGTGGGGGGATCATGGATTAATTTGTTACGTTCAGTTACGGCCATATCTGTGTTAGGCGATGATGAGTCAATGGCTCACTATTTTGTTTATCTGCTTACTGAATTCTCTGCACATCCCAAGAAGGTTCTCGAGCTGTTCCTGGGTCTGAACAGCCGTAAGCGGGGGGCGCATGCCGGCTTGCGCCCCATGATAGAGTTTGCGTGCTGATACCGTCTGTATTGGTTTTGGCTGGGTTGTAGGGCTCCTCCTGGACTCGAAAGGGTCAGATAGAAGGGAGGCTGATGCGATGATTGTGGTTTCGGGGCAGGTTAAAGTGGATCTTGTTTGCGAGGGTAGCAGTTGGTATGTTTTGTCTACCAACGTCGTTATTTTTATACACCACCTGGACTCGCATCTAGTGGGTTTGAACAACGGCACCACCTGCAGGATGCTGCCTTCCCGGAACACTTGATACTTGGCCCATAGTGAGAGCTGTTGAAATTTCATGGAAGAGTGTGGATTGCTGCTGCTGTTCAATTTAACTTCCCCCGGCTATCCAAATCCCAATCCTCTCCCCACTCTTGTCCCTGTTCAGCTTCCAGCTCGTCCAACTCTACACCCCATCCCCCCTTCTGAGCTCGCTGCCGATCTCACGAGAATATCGAAGTGTGCGAGCGCGAGATCAACAAGTGATCAGTAACGCAATGATGTAAGCCGCCCACTCAGCCGGAGTATGGCCGGAAGTTTAAATACGCAAAAGTCAGGGATTTCTCTAATTGCCTCGGAAACCCGGGGGGTTTCCGCGGAAAGGGGGTTTCTCAATAGTTTTATCCCTATAAGAGCATCCCGTGTCTCGAATTCGTGATGAGTAATTTCGAGCATTGCCGCATTGTACGGGTTGGTGGGTGCTCGATAAGAGCAGATTTCTAATAGCGTGGTCATCCTTGAGTGATTTTTAGTCGTTAGAACACAGAGAGTCGAGGAATAGGTGTGCTATACCTTTCCAACCCACCCCGACGCAAAAGTTTGATGCGATGATCGTCACCGACAATCAGAGATACCTGTCTTGGGTGGCGTATGTAAGTCAAGCGAGATACGTCAAAATGAAAAGACCTTACCACAAGAACCCTGCCCAAGACATATTATTGGTTCCAAGGTTGCCATGTAACGGCGGAAGCGAGCGGCGAGCTGCATCTAGGTGAGCAAAGGGATTACGTCGTCAACGGATGTGAGGAGATGCCAAGCACGAAACTCACCATAAATGGCGTCAAACCTTGACCAGGCTTCATACAGAAGTCTTCGTAAGGTTATGACCTTCCAAGAGACATTTCTACAGCCAACAACGTGGGGATTCTCGTACTACACCCATTACTGAGAACCAGATGTTACAGTGGCAGCTGAATCACTGAATACCTCGTCGAGCATTAGGCAAGTTGAGTCTTCCCAGATACAACCTCCCAGCCAAATCCGAAGCTCTTATCATCTTTGACAATCTGGGTAATTTCTTGTGGGTGCACGAGCCGTCAAAAACACGGTGTGCAACTCACCTTCTAACCGGCCCACGAAGTAGCCTACATCTTTCAATTTCCTTGTCAGAGGTTGCGATGTTTGAGGAAGCTCGGTCAGAAACGTGTTGACAAGCAAAGAGGTAGTGACTCCGATGAGAGTGTGAAGTGTGAAGCGACGCCGTGACCAATTTGACGACACAAGACGATCATCCACAAGTTTTGAGCTACGTTCAGTTGACCACCTCCCCGTGAGGCCCTATGAGGTGGGTCTTCTTCGAATTCTCTTCAACCAACCCATTAAATTGATTTTCATGACGAACACTCGCAACTTAGGTACTACAATATTAACTAGATACCAGTATGGCAGATGATGAGCCAAAGAACGCAAGCTGGGGTTTCACTACCTCGTTCAGGACGAGCCGAGGGGGAGGCTAGAGGATTCACGAAACCTTGGGGATGGTTCTCACCGAGATCGTGAGTTGCGCCATGCTTGTTCTCCAGGCGAAGATACGTATCTGGAGTTCAGTTTGAAGACTCGTTGAATCACTTTCCATTTGTACGCGAACCAAGGTTATTGCTATTCCGTGGAAGAGTGCGGGGCGCCTCTTACGACTGTCATGACTTCGAACCCTTTACTCCAGCGGATGGGAATCTCCATCGTGTGGTGTTGGCACAGGGAATCACCCGTTTCGCGGAACATCCGCGCTCGGACCTACGTCTTGCAGAATCTCTCAGGGGGAGGTCGACGAACTTTCCATGAGGCTCGTCATCTACAATCAATGCTTGTTTTTCGAGTAATGCCAATGCCAACGCGGCTGATTTTGTCGCGAAACACATTCTCCTGCGCCGTGGAAGCTCGTCGTGTCACGTTGCAGAAAGACGCCTAGTGGTTGGATTTCGATGCCTCGGAGGGGAGGGAATGGGAACGGCGCGACCTGACAATACGTTCAACCGGTTTGCTTTGAAAGTAAGCCTCGTTATTGGCTTTATTGTGTAGGTACTCACCTACCATATATAGGTCTCGGCTCCTATTCCCACTCAATGCGTGCACTCTTTTTTCTTGGGTTGGTGGTATGGGTCAAACCTCTGGTCAACATGTTAAAGAAAGCTTCTGCTCATTTTGGCCAGAACGAGTGCTGGCACCTGGAACATCGACTTCTAGCACTGCAACGCCATTCGCGGGCACGAACCACGTCGACGCGCATCTTCCTGACAACTTGGGAACATTGTCCTCCAGGTGAGACGGGGCGACACGTCAAATTTCTATCTACTGACCATTCGTTATGCCTACATAGCATTTGTTTCCATTCAAGTCGCAATTTTACCTTCTTCTTTTAACCCAGAAGCACGTTCGCAACCGAGGGCTTCGATTTCATATCTAGGGGTTGGCGCCGCACAAATTTGTAACACGCTATCACGAGTAATCTCATCCCTCACAAAGTCAATGCACGCCGTAGGTTGTGGAGACCGGAGGAGGAGCACACATCGTTCCGATGAACTGTAAAAGTTTGACACTACTACTTCTTTCATCTGTAACCCGTTCCTCTCCGTAAGTACGTTTTCTGATATTCCCATTTTCTCTCGCCTCTAACATAAGTTGTACCCAGATTATCAACTAGCCGCGACATAGCCTGGCCGCAACCGAAAGACCTTGGCGTGCGCTGGCACAATCGTGGACAAAGTTGGCTACTCTGTAGAACTTCCAACTATCATGCGATGCCGTTCCTAAGCACTGACCTCCGCCAGCATGGCGGAAGTCATAGGACACACCCTGTACTCACTTCGATGCCCAATTCACCCTTTGTTATTTTCCGCGGACGCTTCTCGAGGCGATCCCCACCTCAACCCCCCTTTTAAAGACGGTCGTGAACAACTTCTGATGACACCACTAACCTTCTGTTCTGCTGTGAATCTAAGGCAGAGGCATCTACGAGTTCAATGTTGCGTATTCCTCGCTTTTCATTTCAATGGACTCAATAGCAACCAGCTACTGCTCAAGCGCTCGCAGGTGATACCGTCACATCCTCTGACAGTGACACGGAGACCTTATCAGACACCATCACTTGAAACGAGGCTAAAATTTCTATTTCAGTCGGTCTTCCCATGCCTGCCGTTTAAAGCGTGTTCTGAGCGCTAAGCACCTCCCTTTCACCAAAACCACCATGTCTATCGCGAGGGGTAGCTCAACGGGAAGCCCCAGAATTGAGATTACAGGTAACCTCTCAGATTTTTGCCGCAAGTCAAACATCTGACACCCATTGACAAGAAATCCGCGTTTCATCCCAGCACATCCTCAAATCGGTCCAGCTTTCGATTGGATCGTTCGAGCAGGAATCACCCTGTCTCCTGAACGCAAAGACCCACAACTTTGAGTTGTCATCCCCCTGGTGAGCCGATGATCATGTGTAGCATTGGACGACAAACCCAGTCAAAGCAGTCAACTTTCGCCTTCAAAGCCCCTCTATCTGCAAGTCCGATTCCGCGGATTGTTTCGTGTTGCGTCGAAGAACAAGATACCTCTTCATGAACTGCTAAGCAAGGTTGGACCCCACTCCTCCGGAAATCAAGGCAAGTGCCTCCCTTCTGCAATCGCTCTTGTCTTGCTGATGCAGGACTTTCTACTCTAGAATGGTCAAAATCATTTGACAACTTCAATGTCGTCCTGAAGTTTAGCCAATACGCAGGGGTGTGTGCACGTCTTTCTCAAACACAAAGCATCCGCCTAATGCTGGTGCGATCAATCTTAGAATGCTTCGACCGATGCGGAATCCTCGACGGGTGGCGACCTGCAACCAACAACGGATGTGTTATTCAAGTTGGTCGAACGGTCAGTCTGCTCAATCCCTGACCTCTGTGGCTTACCTTACTGCTAGGTTCCGAGTCCTGGTCATCGGCAACGTAGTTCTCTCATGCCTCTACCCTCAGGTACTAACCCACAGTTTGTTTCCACAGAGTGGTGTAGGGAAATCATCCCTTATCAACGAATGCTTCGGAGTCACGGAAGCTGTGAGGCCACTTTCCCGCCCTATTGAAATCCGCTCCTGAAGCCTATACTTCTCCAGAGCGTGTCTCACGCAAATGCTGGCATATCAGATATCGGTACTGCAATTATAGCAAAGGAAAACGGAAGGTTTGTTCTGCACGACAGTCAGGGCTTTGAGCATGGGGAGGATGACAACTTCAAGAAAGTCATCGATTTCTTGAAAGCTCGGAAGGACATGCCCAATGTGAGGGATCAGGTACATGCTGTCTGGTATGGTTACCGCTCCTCGATCACCTGAGTGAACAAGATGATGAAGGTGTTGCGCAGGCTTTGTTTCCAAGTGTCCTTGTCTGAAGGTGACCGTTTGTTCGAGGCTGGGGTGGAGGAGTTATTCCGCATGAAGTCCAACGGAGACCTTGGCCCTGGTAGGTTCTTGGTGTCCCCTGATCGACGATGGCTCACTGTTTATTTTAGTTCCTGTGATCACCGTTTTTACCAAATATGATAACTTGGTAGAACAGATTGAATTTGGTAACAATCTAGAGTTCCACAAACGCAACAAACATTTGGATCGGGAAACCCGAAATGCACGTCTTGCTGAGGAGACAAGTGCAAAGTTTGAAGAATTGTGTCTTGGTCCCTTCAAAAACGCCATTAATAAAGACATTCCGCACGTCGCCGTTTCAAGTAAGTTACAAGGAGATTTCTTGGGCTTGTACTTATACTTGCCAACACAGCCAATAAAGAATATCAAGATACCAGAAAGATGTTGAACGAGCTTGTCCGTCTCACTGCTGACTGTGTTAAAAACTCCCTGGCGGTTGACGCCGAGGATGTTGCGCTGGTGTCCGCCATCGCCCAACGCGTGAATCTGGCTGTGAAGATTGATGCGGTGATTGCGTGAGCATTCAAACACTTGTCTTGTTAATGTCGTGCTGACGCCTATGTCAAGAGTTGGGAAGAAACGTATGAGTTTTTCGGTGTGCCCCTCGGTGAAATTTCAACTAATCTACCCTTTCTTCGTCAGGTTATTGGATGGGTCTCGCGGCTAGCGTGAATTTTCCGGGAAAGACTATAGAAGCGTGTCTACAGGTTCTACACACCGATATCGTTCGAGTGTGTAATATTCAGGATCCTTGCGGGGTAAATACTTGAATTTCGAGCCCTCTCCCCGCACTTACGGCAGTTGTGCTGTCAGTACCTGGAAAGCAAGGAACTGAAAACGCTAATGACCGCACTTGTTGGGAATCAATGTGACGAGCTCCGAAATCCCAACACAACCTTGTAAGTCAGTTGTGTCGACCTTGCCGCCTTATTTCTTACAAGCCGTCAGTGCTTATGCTAAGTCACTGCATAGTGCCTTGATGGCCATTTTGGATTCACTTCCACATGCCGCTCCAATCGTGGTTCCCATCGTTGCGACTTTCGTCCTTGTGAAATGGGTTTACGACGTGTACGAGCAATCGTATGTCTTCCTCGCTATGCAATGTCAAAACACTAAACGGGAAAAACTCAGGGCCCTCATGTTACAACGTTTAATGGCGTACATCGTTGACTTCACAATTATTATGCAAGTAATTTTCGGCCTCGTGGTGAACGCCCGTTTGCGCCTTTCCCGCCGCCTGATCAAGCTCGTCCTCAACACGTACAATATTTCAGAGGAAAAGCGCACAGTTCATAAGGAGATCAAGGAACATGTGAAGCTGGCAGGCCGCTTTGACCGGGATGCAGCTCTGGCGAAGATCATCCAATTGATCAAGGAGTACCAAATGAAACCCGAGAACATGGAGGAGTTACAAGCTAAGAGGTTCGAGAACAATGACGACGAGGATTGGGGCGTGTGCGAAGCGTGACTTTATCATTCGGTTCCCTGTGTGCTTTGTTGTCCGGATGCAAGTGTTATAATCCGAACACAACCAAACCGCAAAGCTGATGGGTTGACGAAAGATTACAAGTATGCCCTCCTGGGCATTGGTATAGGACTAAGAGCTGGCGAGATGATTAAATGGAGGACATACGCGAAAGGCAGTAACGCGACTTACTTTCAAACGGCAACGGCATGCGAGATTTACTTGAAGAGCCCCTCCAATCCAATATATCTTGTGGAACAAGAGGGATTTTACTATTCGAGAGTGTGGTTCTATTCATTTTTACTACAATAAGCACGAGCATGATAAAATTTCAAGCTTTGGGGACGTCCCTGGGCTCATCTACACCATTATCAACCCCCCCCATCACAAGTTGTAGCTTGTCCATGTCCTCAGTTTTCATCTGGTGGTCCTTGATCAGTTGAAGCGTCTTTGCGAGTGCTGCATCCCGGTTAGCGCGACCTGCAGACTTCACATGATCCCTAATTTCATTGTGGACTTGAACTCTTTCTACTGAATTGTTGGATGTGGCAAAGGCGAGCTTGATCAGGCGACGGGAAAGACGCAGTTGGGCGTTGACCACGAGGCCAAAGATGACTTGCATGATGGTGGTGAAATCAACGATGTACGCCATGTAACGCGGATTTCTGGCACGCGTAAGCTAGATGTTCAGCTACAGCAGTGGCAAAACTCTGGGAGGACTTACCAAAAATCTCGATGCTGGAGGAGCTCCCACTCCCGGAGGAAGACATGGTGGTTATCAGTGAGAGCGGAGAGATTAGCGCTCAGAGCGTTTCAAATGGCAGGTCTGGGAACATGTCAAGTGCCATGACCTAGCCTCATTGCCAGCCGGATCAGAAAGATGGGGGATGAGGCGCTCAACGTCAGGACCAGTTGTGTTGAATCTCTATAGTATAGTGAACTTCGATTTTTGCTCACACGCAAGCCAGCACTAGGGCGAGAATTACGAAGCGTCGTTTATTGGTCGTCCACCTGCCACCAGGACTTCACTGACATGCTAAGTGCCAGTAAGTAGCCAAGGTCAGCATGAATGGTTGCATTATTCAAACAACAAATCACCTTTGATAGCGTCGTGATTGAGCTGGCAGTGAGTTCGGCGAGTAATTGTTGTGGTCGAGTTCAACCCGCATGATGACGATCATTGACCAAAGTCACTTGCCTCTTGCCACCAACAATCATAACCCACGTATCTCATTCTCCATGCTTCGCTCGTCGTTGAGAAAATCTCCAGCAATCTCCTGACGATGTTTGAAAGGCCCTGCTCTGATTTCCGTGGAAAGAACTCAGCCCAGAAACCAAGGGCAGGGTCCGCTCCGAGTTTAAAAGCAAATTTTACCCACAACCTAGTGGGCGGACGACGAGGCTTAGGAAAGTTCGCGTACGGCCCACCACTACTCATATGCGACAGGCCTACTCAGCGTAGCTGCTAACCGAGGGAGCAAGCAGTATGTCTTCGTCCAGGAATTCAATTGATTGAAAATACTTAATATTCCTCTCAGTCTTGTCTCAGTCGTCTTCCTGCTCCCCTTGCCAAGTTATGAGACTATTTAAATGTTGAAGGACGACTTGTGTTCTCACTTGTCCCCTCGCGTTACGTGGCCGTTAGACTTTCATCGGTGCCAGGGGGGGGGGTTAGAAAGGTGAGGTACTTGCTCAATCGTCCTTGAACACACGTGGTGAATTTACCAGAACGTTTTATTCAGCACCCATGGGTGATAACAATTGTATCGCACAACGACTTGGACACTTGTTGTGTGCCTTTCACAAGCCCCGGGCAACAATAATTTCCTCAAGCCAGAGTGGACTTTGTGATGGTCGATGCTGGAGCCCGTTGGTGGTGAGCGCTCATCATCCAAGGTACTTCTCAGAGTTATCACACTCTTCGGCATTGACTAATCTTCATACTCAGGCCCGAGTCGTTTCGCACTGAAACCGCTGTACAGGGGATGGTCTGGCGAGGGAACTTGAAGTACTGGGTTGCCGCGATCGCACACAAGCTTCAAAGAGAAACACGTTTTTCTGGGTGTTCATACGGTATACCTCGTCGCTTAATGCGCAACATCTGCCATCATTCGTTCTGGCTGTGGTCATCAACCAACATGGGGACAAAATTGAAAATTTGCGGCTTTTTCTCAATTTCAGCGCATGTGATCGCTGTTATGAGGGGAAATGGGGCTCGAGGGCTTTTCCGAGCTCTGGTACACGACCACTACCATCCAAGGTTTCTTTGGCCCACGAAAACCGACTGCACCACCGTCGTAATGAAAGCCACGTCGACCTTGAAGCTGGTCTCAGTTCTGAATCTCTGTCACGGTCACTTATGTGACGTGTGACCAACACTCGACGATGCTACAAACCAGTGAACCAGATATGTGTTCTACCAGGTACGTTTCCTTGCCCTCCTGATTCATCATGTCAGCTCCTAATACTCGCCTATGGCTCGAAGGAATCAAGGAATGAATGCATTTTCCAAGATCTGTAAGCGAAAGTCATCTTCCATACATGGATCCACTCCTCGAAGTCGGTTACGTCCCTGGGGCCGTACTCCACGCAACACGCACATAATCTCTCGGGATTGGGGATCACCGTTTTGCCCCAAACCCAATATCAGACGGCGGACTTGAACGAAAGGAACGTACATCCATGTTCGTCCGTCAGACCATTGCTGGATGGAGCGTATCCCGCACGGTACGGGTCGTGTTTTCTGTCGGCGTCGACTTCATCTTCGAGGGTGCCTTCCACTCCTGCTACCGTGAATTCATCTTGAACCCCTGCAATGTTGACCTTTGCCTTGTCGAGTTTGTCTTCGACCCACTTCGTCGAGTTTTACTTTGGATTCTGCTACGTCGAATTCATTTTCTTCTTCCTGCGCACCACGATCCCTTTCACGCGAACCCCCCCCCCCCACACACACACACACAAGATATCCAATCTCTAGGTGGTGGAGGCGTTTTTCGAGGGTTTCAGGGAGGTGTTGGACGGATGCGGCTGGGCATACGGATGATATGGGTTGTTGGCATAGTAGATGGTAGTGGAGTTGGCAGAGCTTGGCAGCATATAGCCGATACCGATATCGGGAGAAGGTGTGACTGACCCGGAGATTTCGAAGTCATGCCCATCAATGCCGCGTATGATGGATCGCAGAGAGCCGTCGATGAAGTAAAAGAGATTTGGAGGGATGTGTATTTGGCGAAGGGTAAGGGCAGGGAGAAGCAGAAGGAGAAAGGAAGGGAAAGGCAGTAGCAGGGTGACATTGGGGTGTAAAGTTCTGCTAGAAGTGGCCTTCAATATTTTGTACTCGTTGACAGTGTTAGTGACGCTTACAGTGTGTTGCATGATGAGTGGCATTAGTACTGAGACGCGTCAATTTGAGTCTGGGTTATATGATATCGTCTCCTCGAATCATTGGAGGGTGATGGTAATGGTATGTAGAACTAGTCGTACAAATGCATACATATGTTTAAATCGTTGCCCGTCGTGTTAACTTTGGTATCATGAACGTCATAACACCAGCACGTCGCCCGCAGTCACTGCACAACAGCCACCCAAAATCAAAGAAAAAAACGCGACAACTCCGACGCGACAACCCCGCAATCGCCTCATCAAACATCGACCTTCTCAAGGCGCGACTCCGTCTCCTTCTCATCACTCGTCTCCGACTTTGCCTTCTCATCGCTCGTTTCCAGATTAGCATTCAACGCAGCAGCAGCACGCGCCACCTTGTCCGCTTGGAGCAAGACAACCGCCGCGATAAAGGTGAAGAACAGCGAGAACCATGGGAAGATGGCTACTAGTCTGACTGTGATTTCAAACGTCAGTAAAGGTAAACAAGTGAAAAAGGAGAGGGAGAGGGAGAAGAGACATACTATAGTCAATCTTGCTATACACAGGCGTACTCCCACTAGCAGCCGAAACCTTCTGCACCACCTCCTTAGGCAACTCAAGCGTCCCCACAAACGCACGAACCACCGCCTCGCGCGTAGCGAAGAACAGCATGAATGGGATCATAGCTGCCAACAAGACAATACAGCAGAAGAAGAGGGAGTATGCTTGGATGCGGAGGGTTTTTGTTGATAGTGTTTGGAGGCGGGAAAAGAAAGAGGATGAGGAGGTGGTGGGGAGGAGGAGGGGGAGGAGGTAGTTGAATGTTAGGATGGAGATTAGGGTTGAGGAGGTTGTTGCTAGGACGCCGACGTCGAATATGTCTAGGGAGGGGTGTCGGTGAGCATTCGCGTGTGGGAGGGGAGAAAAGCAACTCACCATGAACATCGATGCTAACGACCGTAGGCGGCGTAGCCAGCTTCTTCAAGTGACTCTGCGATTGATTCGACTTGATGAGGGAGTTTAAGCCTACAGACGCGGCGATGACGGCGAAGCACCATGATAGAGAGAGCGCGATCGCGCGGGCTGTACGCATTGGCATTGGTGTAGTCGCCATTTCTCAGGTCTTTTCTCGAGTTCAACCGGAGGGGTATACGAGTACGGGAGGTGGGGAAGAGAAGAGACGGGGAAAGGCCGGTAATAGGTTGGGTTGCCCCGCAGGGCTTTTATGCATGCATGTATATGCATACATATCGGTATCAGCCATTGGCTGGCCGTATTTGAGAAGAGATGTACTTAGTCCAAGACGAAGATGCGATCTTCAACTTGGTGCTCGGTTGTTTTTGGGAACCATGCGGCCACGCGCAGCCTCACGGGTCACATGCATACCTTTTGCTCTCCTTTGCTTCAGCCTTCTCGAGCCCTGCCTGCCTGAACTTGGAAGGGAAAAGTCGTAAGAGGAATCTTGTGATTCCTTCAATTACCATCCCATTTCATATACATGCCAGGCACCGATTCAATTTCTTCGACGCTAATCATTGGCTAATCAAGAGCGAAATATCGCGCTCGCTTTGGTGTAAGGTCTACAGTGCTCTACACTACCATATATATGCACCGGTAGGTGAAAGAGTAATCTTTCATTTATACGACCTTTTGGTGTAGTGGTTGCATTGCGGTGCATATGACCATCTTACATTTGGATGTGGGACCTGCCAGGAGACTGGTGTGCTAGGGTTGGCATATGCTCAGGCGACACCACTAACAGCATGCGTATGAACGGATTGGTTCTCCAGAGATTGTTTATGAGGTCAACATTTCTTGTATACCCAGCGGAATGGTAACCTACTTGAATGAAGTACCAATTGGCAATTGCAGGTTCCACGACAGCATACAAATAACTCGCTGTGTTGGAGCAGCGAGTACGAGGGGTAGTGGTTGAGTGAGAAGGTAATGAATTCGGGGACTCTCAGTCCCCCTTATATACTACAAACATATGTAACTAGAATATACTACAAACTACTATAACTATCTACAGTGTCCTATATGAGACTAGTACGTGCGCGTATGCACGGGATCGGCATACCGGAGTTGCCGGTCCGCCTCGACTATTCAACACTCCCCCTCAACTCCGAATCTATGCCGATGCGAGACGTGAATCTCTCGTGAGCTGGGCGTGGTAGCGCCTTAGTAAATACATCGGCCAGATTGTCTTCTGATGCGCAGTGTTCTATTATGATTGAGTTGTCGCCGAGACGTTCGCGTACAAAATGATGTTGAATATCAATATGCTTTGACTTTGAATGTGACCCTTGATTCTTTGAAAAGTCAATTGCAGATTGGTTGTCGATATTCAGTAGTGTAGGTTTATTTTGTAATAAACCAATTTCTGTTAATAAAGTGCGAAGCCATATCGCTTCTCGAGTTGCTAAGCTTGCGGCCATATATTCTGCTTCCATTGTGGATACAGCAACAGTGCGCTGTTTGCGTGATGCCCACGATATGGGCGCATTCCCGAATAGGAAAATGTATCCTGAAATAGACTTGCGATCAAGATCATTATTTCCCCAATCAGCGTCGGAATACCCTTCTAAACCTGGAATAGAGTTTCCGCCGCCATACGTTATCCCATAGTTGCGTGTTCCGTTTAAGTATCTAAACACGCGCTTGATTGCACTCCAGTGTGCAGGGCTCGGATTGCTTGTGAATTGGCTTAAATGTTGAATAGCGTATGCAATGTCAGGCCGCGTGCCAATTGCTGCATACATTAATGATCCTATAGCCGCTGCGTATTCTGGGATACCGTGATGTTCTCCTTCGGGAGTTTTAGTTAGTTTGACATTCGGATCGAGTGGCATTTTGACAGGCGTGGATTTGGACATTCCAAATCTGTCCAAGATTTTTCCCACATACTGATTTTGTGTTAAATGTATTGTGCCCTTCTTGAGATCCCTTTGAACTTCAAATCCCACTATTTGTTTGAGTTCTCCAAGATCCGAGATATCAAACTTTTGGCCAAATTCTCTTTTGAATTCTGCCATGGCTTCGTCATCTGAAGCTAAAATTAACATGTCATCAACGTGAACTCCGATGATGATGAGGTTGTTCCTGATGTGCCTAATATAGACACATTGATCTGAGAATAGCCGCGTGAAGCCGAGTTGAATGAAAGTCCTGTTTTATGGCAACAGGGATCAGCCAGCTTCAAAATCACGGCTAAGACCGATATTTGTACACTGCCGATTGATATGCCGAAATTAATTATTGTATATGTAACATAATATTGTTTAAAATCATCAAATATTTCCTATTTGTCCGATCCAAAGCGCCGATTCGTTTTGTTTCCCCTACAGCTCTCATCTCTCAGATCTCACTGCCCATTCTGTCTCCCAGCAAGAAGGTTCGCGCCGCGTCGCGTCACGCCATATACCTCCGCTGACCACTCCTCATGTCGCAGCAGGTCTAACTGCGTTCTCAATCGACTCGCCAACAAAGGTCTACAAGAAGCTCTTCATGAAACTTACCGACGATGAGCGATTGCCCGACACTATTGGTTACGACAAGGAGGCTCAACCACGAGAGCCTCGCAAGAAGTTCATTGGAGAGGTTGACCTTCTGGACAGTACGTATTCTAATGTCAAGCGTCACCATCTCACGAATGCTCTTAGATGAGGAACCTCTGCTCAAGGGGTCATAGCGCCAATTCGTGTTCTTTCCCTTACAGCACAACGAGGTAAGCCATGTGTCATCTCATGGCTTTCTGAATGGTTGAGGAGAAGGGGCTTTCGAAGGATCTCCACGACTGGAATAAACAACCACATGAACGACAACGAACATCACTTCGTCTCCCATGTCCTCGCTTTCTTCGCTGCCTTTAACACTATCCTCATTCGAGTGAAGTTTTAGCAGCCGAGGCATGTTGCTTCTCGAGGACCCAGGCCAGCACAAGTATCTCTCCGACGCCATCGAGATAATTCCTTGCGTCAAGCACAAGGCGGAGTGGGCTCTCAGGTGGATCTCGGAGCAAGAGTCAACATTCGCTGAGTGTCACTGTAAGATTCTTCGCTATATATCCAGGGTATGTTTTCTGCCACTGCCTACACTCACCGGTTTCATAGGTATCATGAAGCCCGCTATTTGTCGTCTCGCTCGTCGTGGAGGTGTGAAGCGTATTTTGGGTGTTATCTATGAGGAGGCCCGTTGTGTCCTGAAGATTTTCCCTGAAAAGGTGTGTTGATAGCTTGTTTGTCGCGTCTCCAGTGATTCTAACCCTCTGCGCTTAGGTCATTCGTGACTCAGTAACGTACACAGAACACGCGAAGCAAACCACATTGACGGTGCTCGACGTCGTGTGCGCACCACGGACAGTGGTCTCAACTATCTCCAGTATCCTCCTCCGTTGTGTGCACACTACGGACAGTGGTCTCAACTATCTCCAGTATCCTCCTAGTCACGGCCCTCTCCCGCATTGTGTAGTTCTATTTAGTTGCATTATGATTACTATCGGCGTTCATACGTAGGAGAGTTTGGTAGAGGAGTTATGTAGCGTAAACGAATGAAATGAAATGGTAGTTGGTAACGTTGTGAAAAACTAAGGTGGGGAATTAAAGGATGCTGACTAGTGTTTTGGGAGGAAGTGTAGTTTGATATGTCCGAAGTGACTGGAGCTACGTAGCAACATTTCAATCTTCATAATCGGTGGGCAAGTCAAATTGTGTGCAGAAGCGGTTGCAGACATGCTCAGTCTCAAAAGACTGAAATGTCGCAGGAACGTTCCCTTCTGCGAAAATATGGCCGAGGTCGCTGATAAAAATTCCTACATTTAACAACACGAAGAAACCATTACGAAGATTCAATCACCTGTTTGTTAAAATCTGAGGGTCGGTTAGAAGAGTAGTGCCACCTGCGTGAGGAGCGCCCCAGTAAGCACGCCGTGAGCATCAACCAGCACTGGAGACCAACCTTGGAAGTCGGCTACATATGCCCGCTTCTTCGTTTGAATGTATTGAACATGCTGCGCAAAAGCGAGAAACTCGGCGCGTTCATTGTCGCCCTCATCAATGAAGTGGCAAGGAACCGCTGAGGCATTGTTCAGATACTTTTTAAACGATCCTTCGGTTGTCGGAATGATCTCTTCCACCAGGAAACAACGACGCTCTCCTGGCTTTTTCAGTTGTTCTATAGCGAGTCCTGCATCCACAAACCGCATCCGTGGAATCGAGATTGAGCGAAACTTTCCTTTGGGGTGCAAATCCATCCATTCATCAATAAAGGCATAGACCATCTCGAGCAGTGCGTGAGCCCACTTGAGACAAGTGACCTCCATGATGAGGTCTTGAGCTTGCTTGATGCCCTCGTATGGGATATCCTGTCGGATTTCAACAGCACGCCCGTCTCGTCGGGTTACGGTCTTTGATTTTTGGTAGAAGCTCTGTTTCGCACAGATATTGACGTCGCCAGAAAAGAGCGGCTGACTAGATTTTCCGAAGTATGCCAGCTTGAAAGCCCCTTTCCTGGGTTTTCCTGCCGGTGACATGTCCAGAATTAGTTGCATATCTTGAGGATTTTCAAAGTCGAAATGAGACTGCCAGTCCAAAGCAGCGAGAAGTTCATCGAAGGATTGTGCAAATTTGACTTGATATACCAGAACATCCACGTGCGACGACTGGTTAACTGAAGAATAGGCCCGTCATTGATAATATGGTGATTTGAAAGCAATTTAAACTCACACAATATGCTCTGCACTTCATGAGGAGAAGCGTGTGTCTGTGCCCGAAGTGCATCATCCAATGCCACTCTACGAGGAGAAGCATTGGAGTCATTCAAATGAAGTGGCTTGAACCCAGCCTGTGTTCGCGCCCGCTTCGGAGGAGGAGATTTTGTAGGGGAACTTGATGGTGAACTGTCAATATCGATGGTGCCAGTGTTGGTTGGCCAATTTTTGCGTTGACGTTGTGACTTTTTATTGGTAGTAGCAGTGCGCTGCCATCGCGTAAACTCAATATGAAAAACACCTGATCAGAAAACATACCACGGTTTGAGTTTCACGTTGCGATTTTGTATGAGTGCGTTTTCTTCCTTTTGTGTTGCTGGCCTTCATGGTTAGTGTCTGGTCACGATGTTGGTCCGATACAGTTAGACACACGCCGTAAGACTCTGTGAAACTCGAAGACTTACACCGTGATCTGGAGATTCATCAAGAACCAAATTTTGATACTCTCGTTCCTCTAAGCAAGCTTCGTATGCGGCATAAATATTGTTCGGAATATGAAAATGAACCAGAGCCTTTCCACCCTTGAACGTTTGGCCACCCTTCTTGCCATTCTTGAAGAATGACGGACACAAAAGAGCATCACGATCTGGGACTCTCGGACGGAGCTCAACCCAATCTTTGTCCCTCATTACAATGTCAGTGATAGCCAGAGGAAAACGTTCAGTGTAACGCATCCACTCTGGTAGGATTTCATGATATAGAATCATTTTCAACTCAGTCGCACCAATATGGACTGGAACATTGGGGACAACGGCAAGCAGGTCCTATGAATAGATTAATGGTTAGCTATTGAACTGAGCGAGCTATTAAATTGACCCACCCCGATCAGAATAGGCTTGAATTTTCTTTCCAGAAGGTGGACAACACGAACTTCTACAATAATAACCTGTCCCGCATTCCCAGCATATGCATTGCTAGCCATCTTTGTCCGTGCTGCTTGATAACCAATGTGGTTAACTGTATACCCTGATGTAGCACCGAGAGCGTGGTCAAGGCCAATTGCGTGTGAGCGTGACGGTGGTGCCGATGGTGTAGGATGCCCCGGCAACTGTACAATAGGTCCTGACATGTGAGATGGCCTTGCCGCGTAGCTAGGCAAGACTGCACCAGCAGCCAGCACACTCGCTCCAACATGCTGAACTGAGGCGGCACGAGCTGAAAAATGGAGTCAATGATGATTCATGACTTTCATATCAAGTGATGTAGGCGTACCGGTCCTTTGAGCCTTAACAATTTGTTGCTGAACATATTGCTCATGGACATTGGAACTTGACGGTGTTGATACAGGTTGACCTAAGAGGAACGAAGCGTTATATCACATAAGTATTGAGGACAACTCGTGCGACTTACCAACTGGTCGACGCTGTGTAGTCTTCTTGACACGATAATACTCATAGCATTGAGTGCAGACAGCACGACCTGGAACCGAAGGATCACTGCTGTGGAGGTAGTGAAAGTCCGTGCCCGCTGGGTAAAACTTGATTGAACATTCGGATCGTCCACATTGAATGGCTTTGTTGTTGTCGGTGACAGTAAAGTCTGCAGAAAAGTCGTCGGCCATTCAGTATGGGCAATGAAAGAGAACAAGAAATAGAAAGGAGAGAAATGGTATGTCGAACTGCTATGTGTCAGATGGAGAAATTGGGGATCGGGAGTTGAACCGAAAAACAGCAAATTGGGGATCAAAGTACAAATCCTGTACAAAGCCGGTTATTCAACACAAGGATACAAAATCAATCACTGAAATCAGCATATTCTCGTAAATCCACTGCAACCTCCTCTTCCTCGTCACTCTCTGTGGGAGGTTCAAGTCTGGGAGGCTGTTCGAGACCGCCATAGTAAACATATCCAAGATCTCTCGACGCATCGTCACCAAATCGTAGATCTCGCAAACCAGGAAGCAGAGGTACTTCATCCTCTGGCATGGCATCATCCTCGGCCAACGCTGCCTCATCAAGCAAAGAAGATGAAGCCAGGCCCCGAAAGGCAGATAAAAGCTGCTTATAAACATGCCAGAAGCTTGTTGAAGATACAGCCGGTTTTCCAAGCTTAGCGTAAAGCACGTTTGCGTGTTCTTCAAAGGCCGGCGGAACAAGCTGAAATACAGGTAAATCGCGAGGTGCCCACTTCTTCTCCATCTCGTCGAAGAGCTCTGGGGAGACATTGACCTGTATTGTATCGTGTATCAGGAGCATCGATAGTTCAAAAGTTAAACTACCTTGTAATCACTGGCATGATATAAGTGTGGTTTTGAAGTGATAAGATCCGGTATGCCTGCTGGAAGCAGCTTGTGTTTGTCAGCACGACGGGGACTCTCATTGAAACGTTTCATCCATTTATCGATTTCCGCTTGGATCCAAGGAATGGCAAGCCAGCGAAATACAAGTCTAAACAACAGTCAGCCAATTTCGCAGTAACAGAAGGAGATAAAGTGGTCACTTTTCAATTGGGTCATTTATATCATACCATCCGCTATTGACACCCTGATCAAAAATATCCTCAAATCCGGGAGTGAAATAACGGCGAAAGACCATCCAGATAATTTCTGGCTTTACATTGCTTTTGTTGAAGCACCAACGATGCTGAAGTGTATCACTTAATGAGGGGTCGAGAGTATGCCGAATGTTCGTGTGGATATTTGCCACCACATACATCTCCCACCCGCGGTCGCTTTGTGTGATAAGAGATACTCCTAAGAGACATCTGTTAGTGTCGTGATGGAATTCTTTTTATTTTCGCACCTTTGCGTTTTCGGCCAGCTTCTAGGTAATAGCTGCCAATGAGCTGAGGATTTCGATTCGTCCACCAGACCTTCAGCTATGGCAACAGGGAGTGGCCAGCTTCATTTTCTCGGCAAACACCGTTATTTGTCCACTTGCCGAGTTGCTGCCACGCATAATTATTACAAAATACTGTTTTCCCACGATGATTACCTTACTCATGGCTCGTAAATGTGAAGCATCCACTGAAAACAACAGTTCTGAGAGTGCATCAGTGATGATGGGTATACCATTTCCTGCCTATTTAGTTTGGAAATTTGTTTGTCAGCTCTGTATCATGGTACTTAACCTTTTGAATTGTTTTTTACTGATGTTACCCAGCTTTCAGCCTGTTGCAATCTATCCAACTCTAATAAGAGGTTCAATCCAGGTCAAGGATTAGTAAAAAATGCATTGGAATTTTTCTCATCTCATGGTTCCATCTGCAGACTTTGAAAATTTTCAAAATGGTGGCAAGGTATGTAGCTGAGAAAATCTTTTGAATATCCTTACTGCAACTCAAGTTTAAGGACTATGGGTATGTATATTTCAATCTCTCACT
Source organism: Laccaria bicolor S238N-H82 (assembly GCF_000143565.1). Taxonomy (NCBI): domain Eukaryota; kingdom Fungi; phylum Basidiomycota; class Agaricomycetes; order Agaricales; family Hydnangiaceae; genus Laccaria; species Laccaria bicolor. Next base: position 799,528 of record NW_001889879.1, read on the forward strand.
AGGATGTTCACTCTACATATTTTCTTGTATTCCAGGAAAGCTGCTAAAGTCCTTTCTTGCTGATGCTGATTCTCCATTACACTCATGTCTTTACCCTCCTTCTTCACAGAGCAAATAAAAAATACCTCATTCAAAGTATAACACCTGGGAAAAGCAGTGATTTGGAAATGTACTAGAAGATTTATTCCCTTCTGAGTATTTGTAATTATCACAGGACTTACAATAACTTACCCCCCAGAATTTCAATGATACTAAAGGTATTTTAGTTGAAAAGTATTTTTACTATTTTATTCAGCATGAGGAGTGCTACAGATTTGTGGTGAAGAGAATCAAATTACTTTCTTCAATCTTAACTGCTGAAGTTTGCTTCACCATTCTTCAACTTTGCACAGTGGCTGAAAAAGAATTTCGAACTTTGACTAATTTTTTGAATAGCATAATGTGACTGGCTGAAAGCTGGACAGTGTTGGTAGAGAACAATTTTTAGCAGAAGTATCATAACATAAAGATAACAAAAAATTTAAAATAGGTAATTATTGTGAGAAAATAGTATTTTATAATAGTTATGTCCAGCACACAACTCGGCAGGTGGACAAACAATGGTGTTTGCCATGAAAATGAAGCTGGCCACTCCCTGTTGCCATATGTCGGAAAAATCGAAATTAGCATATCAGTGGTTGCGGCAGCTGATGAACATATGCGAACTGATCAGCTTCTTGCAGGCAGCCTTTTCAGTCGGCTATTAGATCATGTCACCACTGGTAAGCTGCTGGTCCGAACAACCAGTATGTAATAAGTTTTTTCCTGGCAAGCATATCAGAAGGTTATCACCTCACATCATCTCTGGTGCCTCTAACAAGTCTTGTTCAGCCTACGAGGAGGAGGGATATCATATCTGAGGTGCCGAGGTCATATCATTTTCAGTGCTGACCGCTATCATGATCTGACAAGCATTCCCAACAAAGTTATCGCATCATGGCAAATTATTTCCATTGTAAACGTCCGAACTGCCTGGAACCCATCAAGACAGAGTCCCTCTGTCTAATCTCTTCATCGTTTTCAACTGTCCATCGCCACCCGTAATACCGCAGTGCTGGGCAGCCATACCTTGCGATGTCCGGTGCAATGTGGTCTCCAATTGTGCTGTTTGAACTCCTGTGGAGTTCAGGAGTGTTGGAGAGAACATACTCCACATCATTGGAGTGGCAGTCGTCATGCTCCAACCTCGTTCCTGTTGCCCTCAAACATATATAATGTGCAAACACTGTGAGTGAATTCTGCCATGAATCCTCAGCTTCGTCTCATCCCACTTTATTCTCACCCTCTCCTCATCAGACCCACATTGGGTCAGGATGCGACAAGCAGACCGACCCAGACTTTCCGCCAATCCGAATATTCAGGAACACACCCAACTCTTCTCCTTCTCCTCCACGTAACCGTCCTCATCCTCGTCGCCATTCTCCAGTAGTTTGGAGACACTCCGAATGATGTTCCTCACTCAGCAAAGAGCCAAGGTTGAGCCAAGGCCCTCTCAATCACGATGTCACCCGCCAAACACCGGACTTGGGACTAGGATTCGGAATCGTATCGAACAATAGAGGCTAGCACATCGGCACGGTGTGGGCCTGGCAAGGTGAGATATTAAACTCTGGTCTGGAAGCGGTGGTTCTTGCGTATGTTCGGGAATTATCTGGAGTCTAGTAGCATGTAGATATCAATGTATAATCTTGGTATAATCACTGCCATATTATTAATTGGATAACGTACGACCCCAAATTATCCCAAACCCTCCCCGTCGATGTTGACTCTGGTGGCCGTTGTCGTCACTATTGCCAGTGTTGATCATTTTCACCGGGTAATCACCCTTGTCAGAAATAATCACGCTGGTCAATAGATATCATGGTGATCATTCTCACAATCCGATATAAATGATTACTGAGCCATATTTTCCCCCCGAAAAGGTGACGGACTGATATGTGCTGATCTCTTCATGTCTCTACATATATCCTAATTTTGATTTTCCCGACATAAAGGATGGCATCCAGTTATCATTCAGGTGATGTAATTAAACGACCTGGCTCACTTGGTGCAAATATAGCTCACCCTGAAGTAGTATGCCGGCTATGAAGGCACTTAGCGATGCGGACTGGCTGACCATAGGGTGGTGGGATTCTATGGCAACAGGGAGTGGCCAGCTTCATTTTCATGGCAAACACCATTGTTTGTCCACCTGCCGAGTTGTGTGCTGGACATAACTATTATAAAATACTATTTTCTCACAATAATTACCTATTTTAAATTTTTTGTTATCTTTATGTTATGATACTTCTGCTAAAAATTGTTCTCTACCAACACTGTCCAGCTTTCAGCCAGTCACATTATGCTATTCAAAAAATTAGTCAAAGTTCGAAATTCTTTTTCAGCCACTGTGCAAAGTTGAAGAATGGTGAAGCAAACTTCAGCAGTTAAGATTGAAGAAAGTAATTTGATTCTCTTCACCACAAATCTGTAGCACTCCTCATGCTGAATAAAATAGTAAAAATACTTTTCAACTAAAATACCTTTAGTATCATTGAAATTCTGGGGGGTAAGTTATTGTAAGTCCTGTGATAATTACAAATACTCAGAAGGGAATAAATCTTCTAGTACATTTCCAAATCACTGCTTTTCCCAGGTGTTATACTTTGAATGAGGTATTTTTTATTTGCTCTGTGAAGAAGGAGGGTAAAGACATGAGTGTAATGGAGAATCAGCATCAGCAAGAAAGGACTTTAGCAGCTTTCCTGGAATACAAGAAAATATGTAGAGTGAACATCCTAGTGAGAGATTGAAATATACATACCCATAGTCCTTAAACTTGAGTTGCAGTAAGGATATTCAAAAGATTTTCTCAGCTACATACCTTGCCACCATTTTGAAAATTTTCAAAGTCTGCAGATGGAACCATGAGATGAGAAAAATTCCAATGCATTTTTTACTAATCCTTGACCTGGATTGAACCTCTTATTAGAGTTGGATAGATTGCAACAGGCTGAAAGCTGGGTAACATCAGTAAAAAACAATTCAAAAGGTTAAGTACCATGATACAGAGCTGACAAACAAATTTCCAAACTAAATAGGCAGGAAATGGTATACCCATCATCACTGATGCACTCTCAGAACTGTTGTTTTCAGTGGATGCTTCACATTTACGAGCCATGAGTAAGGTAATCATCGTGGGAAAACGGTATTTTGTAATAATTATGCGTGGCAGCAACTCGGCAAGTGGACAAATAACGGTGTTTGCCGAGAAAACGAAGCTGGCCACTCCCTGTTGCCATACTTCCTGATAGACTCTCAGGGTCCTGAAGTGGTCTTCAATGCTAGTGCCATCCTCGCACTTAGCCCGAAATAGCTTTCGGCGGGCAAGGACTATTCCTAACGGCCCTTGAGCTTCCAATAGACCCTTTAGCGTATCCCAAGCTTCTTTCGATGTTTTTGCGCTAGATACATAAACCAATAGTTTATCAGCTACCCGCAATCTTATCGTCGATAAAGCTGTCCGGTCCTTCTTATCCCATGCTGGTTTCTGGTTGGCGTCTGATGGCGCCGTTCCGGGATCCACATAGTCCCATAGACCCTGATCTGTCAAGATGTCCATCATCTTGATTTTCCATACCGCGTAATTGTCCGCGCCTTTAAGCGGTTCAATCCGGTAAACATTCGATGATCCATTATTGGTCTCCATTTGCTGCTATGTAATTGATAGGGTAACGTGTGATAGGGTATCGTGTATGATAAAGTTTTGTATAGTGTGTGTAGTATGTTTTAGGGCTCGGGGCCCATAACCTGTTGGAGCAGCGAGTACGAGGGGTAGTGGTTGAGTGAGAAGGTAATGAATTCGGGGACTCTCAGTCCCCCTTATATACTACAAACATATGTAACTAGAATATACTACAAACTACTATAACTATCTACAGTGTCCTATATGAGACTAGTACGTGCGCGTATGCACGGGATCGGCATACCGGAGTTGCCGGTCCGCCTCGACTATTCAACACGCTGTACTACGGTCCAACCGAGTAAATTCAACCTCGAAGAATTAGCCAAGCGCTTCACGACGCGACGGCCGCCCAACTGCCCATGGGTTCAACATTTCATATGCCGACTTCTTCTCCTTTTTCAGGCTTTCCTTCACCACGCGCGCTCCTACTCCAGACCCTAGTTCTCCGCGTTCCTTCGGATTTCCAAATTCCCCTCAATAACATGAACATGAACGGCCGATAACTTATAAGCTTGCGGATTCGCGATGGTCGAGGGCAGAACCCTACCCCGCATGGCATACACACAATAGAAATCTACCCGTCGTTACTAACAGTCTGAATTCTATCGCTACCTATCAGGACCACCAAGGACGGGGCATTCCACTTCTCAAGTGCTGGGGATGTATGGTTTACCTCGGCTTGGTTTTACTCTTTCTGTTTCTACTGGAGCTCGCGGACTTTCGACGACCTGCTTCCTCTGGTGACGCTGATATCGCCGATCGCGACGAATAACCAAGCTCCATTCCTTGCTTGTACATTCTCAACAAATTCCTTTTTCCCATCTTCGTCGAGTTCCATTCGAACCTTCCAAGTTCTTCCATCAGACCTTGTCCTTCCGTCCGCATACCCCGTCTTCCTTCCGCGAACATTATCACGAACAATGAACATTCTATAGACTCGGCCTTTCACGACATTTAAGGGTTCGCGTGCGCTTGCGGCTTTCTTAAGCAGCATCTTGTATTTCTCTTTTTTTAGTGTCTAATCTAATGATAAGTATTCTGTCATAGTAGGTATTGATGGGAAACTGATTTAATCGATCTCACTCAACCTCGGTGGACCACAACGGACGGACTTTCCCCGGGTGTAAATACTCGATAGCTGTAAAGTCCTAATAGCCGACTTTAAGGGACTTTGCCTTGCGGCAACACTACTCTGCACGGTCATCGCTAGATACACACAGTTGTGCATGGTAGGAGTTCCTGCATGGTTAGTCGTACGCAGCCATTCGTGGTAGTGCACGGCTATTTTCAAGGGCCTGCATTCCGAGGGCCTCTACATCCCAAATCCGAATTGTTCGATCAAATGTCGAGCCAGATATCATGAGCGCCCCATCAGATGAGAACGCCACGGACGACGTCGATGGACTTTGTTCTCGCAATGATGTCACTGCCACCGGGCTCCAGGTTTCTGAAGTTTCCGCCACCCAAATCCGAATTGCCCCGTCAGACGAGCCCGATACTATGCGCCTGCCGTCCGGTGAGAATGCAACAGACCAAATAAAATTACGGTGTCCCTCTAGTGGCTTTTCCCCCACCGGTTTGCCATCTTTTGCATCCCAAATCCTTATTGTCTCGTCACGCGAGCCAGAGACTATGCGCCCTCCGTCAGGTGAAAACGCAACAGAACAGACCCAATCAGTGTGTCCGCACAATGGCTCCTTCACCTGGATACCAGTTCTCGCGTCCCAGATCCGAATTGTCTTGTCATACGACCCAGAAACTATGTGCGTTCCGTCAGGTGAGAACGCGACGGACCACACCCAATCAATGTGTCCTCGCAATGGGTCTCCCACCGGGCCACCAGTTGTCACATCCCAAATCCGAACCGTTCGGTCACCTGAGCCAGATACTATGCGCTTCCCGTCAGGTGAGAACGCGACAGACCAGACCCACTTAATGTGTCCTCGCAATGGCTCTCCCACCTGGCCACCAGTTTTTGCATCCCAGATCTGAACCATCCCATCATCCGAGCCAGATACTATGCTCATTCCATCAGGTGAGAACGCGACGGAACAGAGCTGGTTTTCTTTTCCTTGCAATGGCCCCCCCACCTGTCTACCGGTTTCTGCATCCCATATTCGAACGGTTCCGTCGCGCAAGCCAGATACTATGCTTGTGCCGTCAGGTGAGATCGCACAAGAAAGAAAGTCCTCTTGTAACTGAAACACTTTGACAACTGTGCATTGGAGTAAAGTCTTTAACTGCTCATGGGTGAACAAAAACGCAGGATTTGCTCACAATCTGTGAATCGAGTCATAAAGTCGTATGCCGTTTGGTAGAAGGATCCGCCATCCTTAAGAAGATCTGACAAAGCAGATCTGATTTTGCTTGAATGGCTCAATGTGAATTTCAAACCAGCTTGAGAGTCCTTCTCCAGAATCTGCATCGTGGTGCACAGGATCTGGTACTTGCGGTAGTCGGGGAGAAGTTTCTCCTTCTTCAAGGCATCAATCACGTTTCGGTATACCTCCCTGCGGACGTCCCCTGAAACCTTCAACCGAATGAAAGATATCAAGGGTGGGAGAGCTTACCAGACATGATCAGAGGTTTTAAGGCAGTATCGATGCCCTCTGAAACCAGCTTCTCCACCGCGAGTTTGCTGTGCTCGTACAAGTCGAGTTCCAGCCAGTCGTTTGCCATCGCAGGTTCCTTCTCCTTGCCACGCAGCTTCTCCCAGAACAAAGGGTCATCATCGAAAGGACGTGCTTTCGGGATGTAATTCTTATGACCAGCAGTCGATAAGGAGATGTGGATCATCTGGCCCTGATGGATCTTTCGGCCAGTTCCAAGGTGAGGCCTATCATAGATTCCTTAATAAATACGATGGCAATCAACAAGAGGCCCACCTCCGAGTCATCTCCGGCAATCCATTTTTCTTTCGTGTAAATGTTAGTCTCTTGCATGGCCAAATCTCAACGAAGCGCCAGCCCCCTTTCAGAGATTCAATAATACTGATCTCTCCATAATCCCTGAGTTCACGTTTGAATAGCGCGGTGCGAAGGCCAGCTACCCCCGCCTCGAAGACCATCCACCTCAACGGTGGCCGAGCACGATCCATTGCAGTGTTTTCTACATTCCCACCCCCACTAAAAGCCATACATTAGTGATAAACTTGTGAGCGACAATTAACTTACATATCTGAGTGCGTCCCTGCAAACCAAACCTCCTTCGTTTGTCGAAGCGTTTCCTTGGAGTCTGTTCCATCTTGCGGTCAGTGCACTGGCAGATGACAAGTCGAATCATGGCCACTGGCACCTACCCGGTCTCGCAGGTTTGGCAGATCCCCCGTGAGCGTACTCGGGGAGAAATTTAACCCGCCGCTCATCAAGCGCGAGTGCATGGCGGAAATAACAGACATGAGTCATCCCGTTGACTGTCCCTGGAGGCATGGACTTCCTAGATGCCCACCCAATTGACGAAACACTATCCCTAAGGCACCATCAGTCATTTTGTTTTTCTGTTGTGACAATTTGAATAACCCACCAGGCTCCAACGAAGTGTACCTTCACCTCGTTTGAGAAGGTTTTCTTGAAATGATCGGCTAAGGTCGGGAGCTTCTGACCGCCGGTATCATCGGATCCGACGTTACTCGCTGGATGCCCACCACCTTTCAGGTCGGCGTACAGCTCATATGCACTGAGGATGAATATTGAGTGCTTGAGAAGAGTGAAAATTTGGAGACGCACAATGGTATCTGCGTCTCATTCCCCTTGAAGACGAGGCCGACCTGAAGTTTCCGAGAGACCTCAGTTAACGAGCTGTTTGCAAATACAAGGCGAGTCGCACCTTTTCAATCATCGCCGAGAGAACTCGAACTTGAAATGCTCCACGAGAAAACCCTAACATTAAATCAGGATGCGGACATGAGTCAAGATTATTTTGTTATGACACACCGAACAGAAATATACAATCGTCTTCCTCGTAATTATCCGACAACCAGCGGTATGCACCCAAGACTATTCGCTCGAAATCCCTGAATTATCAAGAGGAAAATTAGGGCACAATCGGACAAGTAGCGCCATGACCTACCATGCAATTGCTAAGTCGATCTTGTGATAAAGAACCTTCTTGTAAAAACTGAGCGACTTCCAAGATGGCCGAGCGTAAGTGCCGATCCCACTATTGTACCACGTCCTTTGATTATCTCCAACCGTCTTCAATATGAGGTTGTACAATTCAATTACGTTTGTGTTCTGATCGTTGAAAGCGTCGAGATCCTGGACGAATATTAAACAAACAGACGCTCACCTTCTTTCCAAACTGGTTCGACGTCCCGTCAATACAGACGATGAGGTTTCTAGCGTTCAACTTATGGCCGCAGGGCATACACGGCTTATCAGACGCAGTCTTGGAATTCGTGGCTACGCCAGGTAGCCCACGGTCAATGAAGACAGCGTTGTGGGTCTTATTATCCACTGATTGATAATTTAGCCGCTCACCGAAGCCTGAAGGGTATGAAAAGGGAGTGGAATACTGACGAATCTTAATAGTATGTTCATTATTCTTGTCATTGGGATTATCCATGGCCGAGACGAAGTTGGAGGAGGAAGAACTGTCCAAGGGGAAAGTGAGAACGTGTGCACTGCTGTGTGAGATGACATGCGTGTAAACGCGATGTGTCACCTGTCAATCATCCCGCAAAGTTGACAAGGGGGACCCAGCGCCAAAGTTCGGTGAAGCCCACAACCTCTGTTTCTTGCCAGCAAAGCCAGCTCTTACCCAGCCGTCATTTCAGGGGTTACAAAAAAACAAGCTTCATAAGAGATTTTCCCGCTATGCGAGTAGTGGGTTTTGTAGTTCAAAAGTTGAAGCCAAAAAAGAGAGAACACGTGTTTTTGAGACATGCACGTGTTCTTCACTCACATGTGCACACGTGCCGTCTCTACATTCAGTTGTGGCAGCCAGCGGGCGGTCTTGGGGCGGTCTGACATTCTGCAATCAGTCCCTCATGCCTGCCGTTTAAATAAAGCGTGTTCCGAGCGATAAGCACCTCTTTTTTACCGAAACCACTATGTCTACCGCGGGGGGTAGCTCAACACTGGCAGGAAGCCCCAGCATTGAGATTACAGGTAACCTCTCAGATTTTTGCCCGAAGTCAAACATCTGACACCCATTGACTAGAAATCTGCGTTTCATCCCAGCACATCCTCAAATCGGTCCAGCTTTCGATTGGATCGTTCGAGCGGGAATCACCGTGTCTCCTAGGCGCAAAGACCCACAAATTTGAGTTGCCATCCCCCTGGTGAGCCGATGATCATGTGTAGCATTGGACGACAAACCCAGTCAAAGCAGTCAACTTTCGCCTTCAGAGTCCCTCTATCTGAAAGTCCGATTCCGCGGATTGTTTCGTGCTGCGTCGAAGAACAAGATACCTCTTGATGAACTGCTAAACAAGGTGGGCCACGACTTCTCCGGAAAACAAGGCAACTCCCATTTGCAATCGCTCCTGTCTTGCTGATGCAAGACTTTCTACTCTAGAATGGTCAAAATCATTTGACAAGTTCAATGTCGTCCTGAAGTTTCGCCGATACGCAGGGGTGTGTGCACTTCTTCCTCAAACGCAAAAGCGCCCGGCTAATGCTGGTGCGATCGATCTTAGAATTCGACGAGTGGCGACCTGCAACCCACAACGGATGCGTTATTCAAGTTGGTCGAACGGTCAGTCTGCTTAATCCCCGACTACTGTGGCTTACCTTCCCGCTACTAGGTTCCGAGTCCTGGTCATCGGCAGCGTAGTTCTCTCACATTTCTTCCCATGCACTAGCTTATAGTTTTTTTTGCTGTAGAGCGGTGTAGGGAAATCTTCCCTCATCCATGAATGCTTCGGCGTCAAGGCTACTGTGAAGTCACCTCCCCTTCTTCTCAAAATCCGCTGCTAAAGCTTGTCCTTGCCCAGACCGTGTCTGATCTTAAAGCTGGCGTGTCAAATATCAATAAGGAGCTCATAGCAAATGAAAACGTAAGGTTTATTCTGCACGACAGTGAAGGCTTCGAGCCTGGGGAGGGTGAAAACTTTGGGAAAGTCGTCGATTTTTTGCAAGCTCGGAAGGACATGCCCAATGTGAGGGATCAGGTACATGTTGTCTGGTATGTTTACCGCTCCTCGATCACCTGAGTGAACAAGATGATGAGGCTGTTGCGCAGGGTTTGTTTCCAAGTGTCCCTGTCTGAACGTGATCGTTTGTTTGAGGCTAAGGTGGAGGAGCTATTCCGCATGAAGTCCAAAGGAGAACTTGGCCCTGGTAGGTTCTTGGTGTTCTCTGACCCACAATGGCTTACTGTTTGATTTAGTTCCTGTGATCGCCGTTTTTACCAAATATGATAAGTTGGTAGAGCAGGTTCAATTTGGTAACAATCTAGAGTTCTACAAACGCAACAATCATTTGGATCGGGAAACCCGAAATGCACGTCTTGCTGAGGAGACAACAGCAAAGTTCCAAGAATTGTGTGTTAGTCCCTTCGAAAAGGCCGTTGGTAAAGACATTCCGCATATCGCCGTCTCAAGTAAGTTACAAAGAGATTTCTTGTGCTTGTGCTTATATTTTCCAACAAAGTCAATAAAGAATACAAGGATACCATGTTGGGCGGGCTTGTCCGTCTCACTGCTGACTGTGTTAAAAACTCCCTGGAGGTCGATGTTGCTGAAGATGTTGCACTGGTCTCTGCCATCGCTCTACGCGTGAATCCAGCTGTGAAGATTGATGCAGTGATTGCGTGAGCATTTGAACGTTTGCCTGCTGAACGTCATGCTGACATTCTTCTTGTCAAAGAGTTGGGCAAAAGCGTATGAGATTTCCGCTGTGTCACCAAACTGGAACCTAACTTCTATCTAGGTTATTGGATGCGCCTTGCGTCCAGCGTGAACTTTTCGGGGAAAACTATAGAAGCATGTCTTCGAGTTTTGCACACTGATATTGTGCGAGCCTGGAATATTCAGGATCAATTTGGGGTAAAGATTTCATTGTTATGCCCCCTCAAACTTCGCTTACTGAGAACATCCCCCCAGCATCTCGAGAGCAAGGAGTTCATGGCGTTAATGACCACACTCGCCGAGGAGCTGTCGGATACCAACATGACAACGTGAGTGCTTTTTCAATTATTTCACCTTATTTTTCACGCAAGTCATCAGTTTTCGCGCTTCCCCGCTGCTTAGTGCTTTAACTGCACTCGTGGTGGGTCTATCTGAAACTGCCGATCCTGTGGCAATTCCAACTGTAGCCCTCGCAAAGTGGGCAGACGATGTATATGAGCAATCGTGCGTTTTAAGGTTCCTACGTATGCGGTCAAGTACTAATCGAGAAACTTCCAGGACGCTTACGGTACGACGTCTGATGGCGTACATCGTTGATTTCACCCTCATTATGCAACTCATCTTCGGCCTCGTGGCTAACGCCCGACTGCCGCTTTCCCGTCGCCTGATCAAGCTTGCCTTCGCCACGTACAAGAATTCACTAGAAAGAATTCAAGTCCACAATGAGATTCGGGATCATGTGAAGTCTGCAGGTCGCTCTAACCGGGATGCAGCACTTGCAAAGATGCTTGAACTGATAAATAACTGCCAGATGAGAACTGAGGACATGGACAAGCTACAAGACGTGATGAAGGGGTTTGATAATGTTGAAGATGAGCCCTGGGAATTCAGCAAAACCTGAAAAGTTACCAGGTAGCGTGGATCATCAGCGAGCTCATGTGGGGGAAATATGATTTCAGCTCGAATCTTACTAGTAATCCGAGGATAATGGTAATGGTATGGAGTACTAGTACAAAATGCATACATGTCATTGTCACCGTCGTCGTTTGGTATACATACATTATGTACCTCATAACCCGGCATCAAACCCCGTTGACACAAAACGCCACTCAACTTGCCTAACATCCATTATCCAAAAGCAAGTCAGAAAAAGGCGACACAATCAACACCCAAACTACTCATCAGACATCGACCTTCTCAAGACGCGACTCCGTCTCCTTCTCATCGCTCGCCTCCGACCTTGCCTTCTCATCGCTCGTCTCCAAATTAGCATTCAAAACAGCAGCAGCACGCGCCACCTTGTCCGCTTTAAACAAAACAACCGCCGCGATAAAGGTGAAGAAGAGTGAGAACCATGGGAAGATGGCCACTAATCTGACTATGGGTTCGAGCATTAGTAAAGGTAAACGGGAAAAGGAGAGAGAGAGAGAGAGGAGACATACTATAGTCAATCTTGCTATACACAGGCGTACTCCCACTAGCAGCGGAAACCTTCTGAACCACCTCCTTAGGCAACTCAAGCGTCCCCACGAACGCACGAACCACCGCCTCGCGCGTAGCGAAGAACAACATGAATGGGATCATTGCTCCCAACAAGACAATACAGCAGAAGAAGAGGGAGTATGCTTGGATGCGGAGGGTTTTTGTTGATAGTGTTTGGAGGCGGGAGATGAATGGGGATGAGGAGGTGATGGGGAGGAGGAGGGGGAGGAGGTAGTTGAATGTTAGGATGGAGATTAGGGTTGAGGAGGTTGTTGCTAGGACGCCGACGTCGAATATGTCTAGGGAGGGGTGTCGGTGAGCATTCGCGTGTGGGAGGGGAGAAAAGCAACTCACCATGAACATCGATGCTAACGACCGTAGGCGGCGTAGCCAGCTTTTTCAAGTGACTCTGCGATTGATTCGACTTGATGAGGGAGTTTAAGCCTACAGACGCGGCGATGACGGCGAAGCACCATGATAGAGAGAGCGCGATCGCGCGGGCTGTACGCATTGGCATTGGTGTAGTCGCCATTTCTCAGGTCTTTTCTCGAGTTCAACCGGAGGGGTATACGAGTACGGGAGGTGGGGAAGAGAAGAGACGGGGAAAGGCCGGTAATAGGTTGGGTTGCCCCGCAGGGCTTTTATGCATGCATGTATATGCATACATATCGGTATCAGCCATTGGCTGGCCGTATTTGAGAAGAGATGTACTTAGTCCAAGACGAAGATGCGATCTTCAACTTGGTGCTCGGTTGTTTTGCGTACCATGCGGTCACAACGGTCACATGCACACCCTTTGCTCCTTTGCTTCAGCCCGACTCTTGAACTTGAGCCCTGCCTGAGCCTGCCTGCTGTGATTTTTTACGCCCATTTCATTTATAAACCAGGCACCGATTCAGTTTCTTCGACGCCAATCAAGACCGAAATTTGACCGAAATATCGTGCTTCGGATGGGGAGGGGCATACTTATGCTCAGGCGACACCATTCATCGCGCAGCATGCGTATCCACGGAGTTAACGTTGTTCGTGTACTCCGAAATTTGTCTCTCGTGAATGAGGTTGACGTCATTTCCTGTATACTCGATGGACTTCGGTACCACTTCAACCTACTTGACCAATCGCAGATTCCACGACGGCGTACCAACACCTCAAAGTAGCTCGCCGTGGGGCAGCGTGGGGCCCAACCAAGTAAATCCAATCTTGAAAAACTAGCCAAGCGCTTCGCGACGCGACGGCTGCCCTAGTGCTCCATGCATCCAACATTTCATATGCTGATTTTTTGCGCAAGCTGTTGGCGGTGAAACACATTCCTCCACCGCACGCGCTACTACTTCAGACTCCAGACCCTAAATCTCCGCGTTCCCCCAAATTTTTAAGTTTCCCCTCAATAACATGATGAGCTTGCGGATTCGCGGTGGCCGATTGACTGGTGGCCGAGAGCGGAGCCCCACGGTACCCCCACTTGTCATGCGCAATATCATTGGTTCTGGAATCTATGCGCCGTTACTAGTCTGATATCTACCGCTGCCTATCACGACCGCCAAGAACGGGGATTTTCCACTTCTCCTAAAGTGCAGGGGATCTATCGTTTCTATCAGTTCTCTGGAATATTAAACGCGACGCGACCAACAAGATTGGTTTTACTCTTCCTCTTTCTAATTGATGCTCTGACTTTGGACGATATCGATCTGCTTCTTTTTCTTCTGGAGATGGTGATATCGCCGAACGCGACGAAAGACCGAAAGATCAAGCTCAATTCCTGGCTTTCTCTCAACAGATTCTTTGATCCCGTCTTCGTCAATCTCTTTCGAACCTTCCAAGTTCATCCATCAGACCCCTCAAACCTCGTCCTTCCGTCCGCATTTTTCGCCTTCTGCCTTTCGTTTATCACGAATGGCCCCACGGCTCTACGCTTGCGGCTTTCTTCAAAGCCGGGAGGAAGAGTTCTAATTATATCACATTGCTGCCGTCGTGAGTATGGTTCTGAACGCCAAGTAACAAATTGAACATAGCTGGGGAACTGTACCGCTAGCCGTCTTTACATCGACGCCTTCGCAGTTATCATGGGCACATTTCCTATGTACATGACTGGCTCTCTGGATAGATGTCGCACTGCACGCTTTGCCCCAAGCTAGTTTTGTCAGCATTCAAATTCCAGTGCATACTTCGCTTGACTCTAATCTGATGCTTCAATTTACATTGATCTTCTTCCTCAACTCGTTTGGTGCCCAGGTACTTAATTCCCGACGAGCAGAAATCCATTCTCAAGTCGACAAATCCAAGTTGAATTTCACCTCTTGCTCTCGCTGAATTTCAACCCTCCCTTCTTGAATTTCACTTCTCGAGGGTTCACCAAGCCAAGGAACATGCGCATCCCGTCCCTCGCGCAGCCAAGACGGCGCTTTCCGTGACCATTCCACGCATCGCTCCGGCCGCGGTGAGTTGAGTTGGAGAGGTAGGTAGTCGGGGATAAAATATGATTATGAACCACAGATGGGGGGGGGCGTTCATTCATCTGTATGTATCTTACCATCCATCGATTCGATTGCAAGTACGTATATAATAAAACAAAAGTTGTAAATTCATGAAATTGAATGCTGCACCAGAACACTAAAACACATTTACAAGTTTGCTACAGTGTCCCAGGGAGGATTCGAACTTCCGGCTTCTCGGAGCGTTTGAAATATTTGAACACCACAACGAGATGATTTAACCACTAATCGACAAGGACATTCATTTGCGTTACCAAGTCATCTACGTACACTGACTGGGCAAAAAGAATGTCCCATCATTTTTTGGACAAAGTTAGTCCTGTAACGCAAGAACCAAACATTTTGAGAACTACAGTCTGGTGTATGAAACATAGCCAAAAAGGTGTAGATTGTACATACCAAGTCTGGGGATGAACAAGTGAAAAGTCATGATAAGGCAGGGAATTAACTGTGACAAGTGCCAAAAATGGGATGTAACAGAGTGGGAAATTCTGAATGACTGCAACCTACTGAAAGCAATTCACAACTTGAGGAAGAGATATTTTGAACACTGGATCTCCCTGCTATTGTTATAAGCTTCATAAAGTCTCTGGGCTAGAAAATTTTATATCCTCCTCTAAAAGGTAAATTTGAACCTGTTCTCCATTTTATGTATTTTTCACTCAATATATTTGTTGGAATGAGGTAAAATGACTCCCCATCAATGTTTGTAGTGTGTATAATACAAAGGTTGGTAGAAATATTAAAATGAACATTGCATGATGTCCGTAGAAGCTAATTTCCAGAGTTTTTCTGGAAGTAAACAAGTATCTACAACATTGGTCCTTCTTTTCTGCAAGAAGAAAAAATGCTACCATCCTTTTGAATTGATCCATGGAGACTCAGGATGTCTTTTAAACAATGCCTAAAGTATAGCATGATAGCAAATAAATTTACACTGGGTATAACTTGAAAAGTCCCAAATAAAAGTACATCTTGCATAGAGCAAGAAAGGTGTGGGTCTCAGATCCTTGTATAAATAGGAGCTCTGTTTATTTCTTTGGGATGGTGTTACTAGGCATGAGAAGTGCCTTGTGAAATATTTTTAGCCCCAATTCACCAAGAAAAATGTTAAGGATTGGTCCAGGATGATTGCTCTATGCAAAATGTACTTTTATTTGGGACTTTTCAAGTTATACCCAGTGTAAATTTATTTGCTATCATGCTATACTTTAGGCATTGTTTAAAAGACATCCTGAGTCTCCATGGATCAATTCAAAAGGATGGTAGCATTTTTTCTTCTTGCAGAAAAGAAGGACCAATGTTGTAGATACTTGTTTACTTCCAGAAAAACTCTGGAAATTAGCTTCTACGGACATCATGCAATGTTCATTTTAATATTTCTACCAACCTTTGTATTATACACACTACAAACATTGATGGGGAGTCATTTTACCTCATTCCAACAAATATATTGAGTGAAAAATACATAAAATGGAGAACAGGTTCAAATTTACCTTTTAGAGGAGGATATAAAATTTTCTAGCCCAGAGACTTTATGAAGCTTATAACAATAGCAGGGAGATCCAGTGTTCAAAATATCTCTTCCTCAAGTTGTGAATTGCTTTCAGTAGGTTGCAGTCATTCAGAATTTCCCACTCTGTTACATCCCATTTTTGGCACTTGTCACAGTTAATTCCCTGCCTTATCATGACTTTTCACTTGTTCATCCCCAGACTTGGTATGTACAATCTACACCTTTTTGGCTATGTTTCATACACCAGACTGTAGTTCTCAAAATGTTTGGTTCTTGCGTTACAGGACTAACTTTGTCCAAAAAATGATGGGACATTCTTTTTGCCCAGTCAGTGTACTTCGTGTTGATATTTGCAGTATGGTGAAAGGGTTGACAAATTGACAAATGGCCAGAGCTTGAAAAAAAAAGAAAAAAAAAGGCACCAGGTGATTTTTGCTAGTGTCCTTGAGAGGATTCGAACCTCCCACTTTCCACAGCGATGTTTAGTCTCCACCAAGTAAGTGGGATGATTTCACCACTGATCAACCAGGACACATACTCTTACAAATGAGAGTCCATCTTTAAGTGGTGCAAGTCATTACTAACAGGTTTGTGATGGTCAAACTTGGTATATGCAAAATATCAAAAGCTCAAGCACACAAGCTTGAGTTTTGAAGTTGGAAAGAAGATCTTGAGAAATCACCTTTTATAGCGTCCCATGGAGGACTTTCACCTCCCACACATAATTTCTGAGTTCTTGTTTGAGATGACTCAACCACTAACCAAAAGGGACAGGTACTCATGGTTGATCTCAAGAATCTATCTTTGGAATTTTTTACTGAGCAACTGTTTAGTAGTATGAATTTATTCAAATTCAATTTGGAAGGAAATTACTTATCATGCCTGCTCAATGCCCTGGTAATAATCAGAGTTTCTGCTTTTTGGGATCCTCAGATTTGCATTGAAGATACTACCAAGATGAGTTTATAGCTGATAGACAGGGACACTTACCCACATTTTGAGTTCAATGTATATGGGATTGTGAATTTCAAGAGTGAAGTCCAATCGGTAAGGTATGTAGGTACTCACTTGGCATAAATCTTGCAGAAAAAAAAAGACTTTATGTGTACAGCTAACATATGCCCAAAGGAGGACTTGAACTTCCACCCTCATAAGCTCAGCATGAAGAGAGCTACACAAGATGATTTCACTAGTATTCCAGAACCACAATGGCATGTACAAATCTTTGAGCTTCAATTTCCATATAGAGCATGAGCTTGTAAATTTTAATAATATGGTTGATCTAATAGTACAACATATGCACTACCATACTCTACAACACTAAGTCCTTGAAAAATAAAACATTTTCATGGCAGGGCCCCACATGCCCTGGGGAGGACTTGAACCACAAACCTCCTGAAGAATTGCAGTGGTTCATAAGCTGCCATAATGTGATGATCTCACACCACTCAACCAGGACAAACACTTTTCTTTCATCTTGGCTTTTAATTGAGCTTGTAATTTTGATAATTCAGCCCAGTTACTCAAAAAAGAAGAAAAAGACTTTCATCCACATCTTGATGTCCAAGGGAGGACTTGAACCTCCAGCTTCACAGGCTCTGCCTGATTTATAACACCACAACAAGATGATTTCACCAGTAATCAACAAGGACAGGTACATGTCTTTGGGCTTGGATGTGCATGTCAAACATGAGCTTGTTATATATGAAAGTGTGGTTGTGATCATCTTACAAGCATAAATCTCTAAGTAGAAAAAACAAATGCTTGAAGACTCCTACTTCAATGTATCTTGAAGAAGGCTGCTTTTGGAATTTTTGGGGCACCTTTGTGCCACAGTGAAAAAATTCTATGATTGATAGATAGATTATATACATGTGTCTAGGAAATATTTATCATCCAAACTCTGACTAAAACTCAAGGAGGACAGTTTAAAGTTACTCTAGTTTGTCAGATACTTCCAAAGTAGCACAAAATTTGTTGCACAAAAGCAAGCTCACTTCTTGCAGTCAATATTGTTTTCATTTGGGATGACCACAATAAGATCATTTACAAAAAAAAAAAACAGTGCATTACCACTTTAATGTCTAAGAGAGGAGTTGAACCTCCAGCTTCTTGGGCTCAACCTGAATGATCTACTCCACAATGAGATGAACCATTAATCAACAAGAACAGGTAGATGTTTTCAGGCATAGATGTGCATGTTGACAAAAAGTGTGGTCAACTTCATGGCTATCTTTCCTTGATCTTTCCAGCATAAATTTCTTGGTAGAAAAAATCAAATGCTTGAAAACTTCCATTTGATATATCTTGAAGATCTTGAGGCTTCTTTGTACTACACTGGGAGGGTTAGAAACATTTAGGATATATTTATATTTTGATGAATTAAAGTTGCTCATCTGTGCTGTAACAAAAATTGGCTATTGACTTAGTTATTTATATGTCAACTGTCACTAAACTCCAGTAGAAGGCAGACTTCATAGTCACTGTTCATCAGATACTTACAAGATAATGTAAAATTTGCTGCATGCAAACAAGCTCATTGGGCTTGTAGTATTTCACATGGAGTTATAGAGAGGAAAAAATCAGCTTGAATACGGCTTTTAATTCACAGCAGCATGTCCCAGGGAGGATTTGAACTTCCGGCATCTCGAAATATGTACAGATTTAAGCCGCAAATACCACAACGAGATGATTTCACCACTAATCAACAAGGACATTTACTTGAGTGGTATTTAGCGGACTGTATCTTATTTTGAAGTGCGTGATGGCCAGGAAGTTTGAGCTATCAAGCTTTTGTCATGGGAGTAGATCTTGATAGTATGTATTGAGTTTGGGTGAAAAAAGATTCAAACTCTTTATCAGTTTGCCGTGTCCCAGGGAGGATTCGAACTTCCAGCTTCTCGGAGCAATGGACAACGACAAATCGATACCACAACAAGATGATTTGACCACTAATCGACAGGGACTCTATGCTACAGGCATGTTGTGCCATTCATTAATATATGTACATCCTGACGCATTCAAGGCGAGTACACAAGAGGTTTATAAACTAATCATGACGTCTAGTTAGATTTCGTCGCTTTTGCTTCCTTCATTTTACTGTATCAAAATTTAGTCACATCCTATCTAGAGGGAACTTTAGAATGCCGGCGGACGCATCGATGCGTACTTCTATTGGCTATGACGCACCAGCTGATGTCTGTCATTTGACGGGGTACTTGAAAGGCACACTGAGCTTAGATGCTCCCTTCTTGAAATGCCGTCGATCATGTAAGTGGACGCGTCAAGCGCGATAAACGGTGTGGAGACCCCTACAAAATACACAGGTTTCTTCTTTTTTCAACCACGAGCAGGATTGCCAGGGGATGGTGCAAGGTAAAAGACGGCAGCGCGTTGAGGCGAGTATGACGGAGCGCGTACCGTAACTTATGCTCCCACGTATGGACACTTTGTTGACTCGTTTACTGCCATGCACAACCCGCCGGAGATGACGCCTGACCCGATCTATGGGCCAAGCATCATTAATTCCACGAATTACAAACCGCTCCTACATCTGCTCCAGGTCGGCTGACCGCGTCAAAAAGCCGACCTGTGCTCGTGTGCTTGAAATTGACCTGGAAGAATTAGTTCCGCCCGGCGCCCGATGACACGTTTACGGGTACGGGACGTGTGAGGGATTTTCTGGGTTTAAGCGGCGGTGTGAAACCCCTAACTTTAGGATTCAGATAGGGAGTCGGATGGAGGGTTGTAGTATACGTACCTAGATTTAAAACGTCCTCGTGAAGGCTCAGAGGGTTAAGCGCTTGGGACACGGGAGCTGAAGCCATTTTCCTGTCCTGAAGATGCGGATTTGAGTACACACAATCCTTTCACGATTGACAGTGTGATGGAGACGAAAAAAAATGGACAACCAGCCGCGCCTCGTTGTTGAAACGAAGACGGAGGTGACTCGCGTTTGACGCTCGGACTGGAAGAGGTCGGACGATTGTCAGGACAGGTGAAATGGGGGAGTTACATAGGAGTGGAGGATCCGAATTAGTTGGGTAAATGTCTTTCCGAAAAGGTGATGTTCAGTCGACGAAAGCTTGGCGATTTGTTGGCGATGTTCGGAGGTGTTGCGGAGGTGTTGACTGGTGTTGACTGGGGGTTTGTTTGCACTTGCTGGTCGACCACCTCGCGGGCCGCTGGCGGAAATCGGGTTGGAGCAGAAGGCACATCACCGTCAGACCATCACAGTCAGCCTTTCTCAAGCGACAAAGGTGCGTATGTCCACGAGGGCGCTCCTGATGATCACTTTCTAAAATTTCAAAGAAACTTTCAATAGGAGTGCTAGGGGCATACAAGCGTCCGGTCGCGACTCGCAAGTGTGTTCATTTGGTGGTGTTCAGCGCGATTCTGACAATTTTTTACGCACTGTTCTCTCACAGTACCCCAACCCCGCGGAGAAATGACGTCGACGGCTTCACTCGTCCTTTCTCCACTAGGCATTTGACAGCTTTACATACCCCATCGGAATTTGAAGCAGGAAAATGAGACCACGCTATCCTCTGCGCTCTACCCTCTCTGCCCCCCAACAACCTCAGACACGCGTTCAGATACGCGCTGAGACACTGGGTTACATCCGTCGCAAGACAAAGCTCAGCCAAGGCGAACATTGGAGCCGATCAGTTCTCGCTTGCGGCTTCGTAGCAGAACTCGCCATAAGAAGACCCGAGCACAGAAGCCGCACACATGGTGGCTAAAAATAAACCCAGACATAAAGGAGGCATGTATTTGCTTTGGCACTCTCCCTCGCGCTCCCATCTACACACCTATGGCTGACGATCCCGAAGCCCCCGCGCATTCGACTACGAGCAACTTGCACAATGGGACCAGAGCTAAAACTGACGGTCATGGGATAGGGAGGATCTACTTTTATGCGGTTCTCTTCTTCATATGGGCGTTTGGGGTCATTTCTGTCGGCGTTGGTGAGTTTTTGAACGGGTTTGTTGTCAACGAGCGATCTTATGTGTACTATAGGCGCTCATGCATGGGTGAAATCTCATCAAGAGAAGAGAGCCGTCAAAGCAGCCGTAGTCGCTCCAACGGTCGTCAGCATCAACACCCATGGTACATATATGCGCCCTTTTTCCACTTTTTCCCCCCAACCAAATGTATGAATTGCTTCTTAGATGTCGACACGGCAGGAATCGTCGTCACTGTAGCTTGCGGTATAACAGCCGCCTTCAGCGCCATATCCGCACTTCTCCTATTCCTCAAACACACTCGCTTCTTCCTCGCCCAGTCGATTGGGCTGTGTCTATGCGCTATATGGATCTTCGCTGGCCTCGTAGCGTTCGACTTTTACTTCCACACGCGCAGCGCTCGTGTGACGGCTACGGTTGGAGGAATAGCGGTGCCTCAGGCTATAATAAATTCGGTGGAGAAACAACTTGGCGTTACGGGTGTGTATAATCAGCTAGAGTATCGTAAGTGCCCTCTCTCCATTTACAACAAAAGGGATTCTGTTGCTGAGAGTTTCGATAGTGAGGCTGGTGGCTATCATCCCGTGGTTCACCCTCCTTTTCACCATCATCGGATCGATCATTTTCGCTGTCTCCGCCGGTAAGACGGACACCCGAGCTCCTTCGAAATCTCCTGCCCCACTCAGCTATACCGTTGATGATGATGGGGAGAAGGAAAAGGAGTTGAGTCCTATTGAACCCTAGTGCTTGGACAGCCTTTTGCGGAGCCGAGCAGTAATACTTGACTTGCGGCCGGCCGCATATATGCCAATCATCGCTTGCATTTTTTATGATTCGTTTTCGACCTTCTCCGAACGGCAACTTTGCCCAAATTGATGTGTATTTTGCGAAACCGCTGATCCTTTTCATGTATTGCTAGCCAAACACCAACGTATACAGATACGCGTCCTAAAATATTCGATACCATTACGTAGTGCATCCTTCAACATGTTTTGTCTTCCCATTTAGCAATCTGGTGACTGATTTATCATCGTGCTGCAATGAAATTTTCTGTAATGAACTTTTCTTACTATCCAGACGAGTCGCTAAAATATCTCTCTTGGAGACCAGTAACTGCACACAAGCCGACGTTTGACCGAGATATCTCGGTTTCGTTGATTCCATTATCTCTCTTCAAAACCCTTTTGATTGCTCAAGTCCTTGCATTCACCGTTACATGTCTGTGTTTAATTTGCTCAGTCTAGGTGATATTCCGCTAGCTCGCTCCGTTTGATGTGGGGTAATATTCCCTTGACTTTGGCCTTCACCTTGGCTTCGAACTATAACACCATCAAAATAAGTTAGCAGGAGGCTCCCGAATGAGTTTATTGAGTTTGCATAACTAACATTCTTGATCTTGTGCTTCTCCGCTGCCCTTCCTAATTTAGCCATCGTTGTGCTTGCCTTTTGCCTGATGGGTGGCTGTTGGAGATAATGCTTTGCGGTGGCCTTTAGTTTTGGATTTCGCTTGGGATCAGTGGCAAGCTGCGCCTTTGCTTTGTTGGTACCTGGGTGAAGCATTGATAGGTTGTCTTTGTGATTCAGGACTTGCTTGATTTCCTTGTGGAAAGGCGTACTGCGTGCTCAGTAAGATTCACATTAAATTTCTCAGAAATTGGAGGTTTACGCACTCTTTCTTGATACCCAACTCATTGAGCACAGGTTTGATATGCGCTCCAGGCTCGATGATATGTTCTAAAATCATAAAATGGATTATCATTCCATCGCGGATAGATGTAACATAATTAAATGGAAAAAGCGTACCGGCATCTCCAATGGCGCCCTTTATCCAGGCCACCTTATTGTTGTTGGCAGTGGGCAGGTAAGAACCCTTGTTGTATTTCATAGCTTCGTTCCTGTAGGCTGAAGTCTTGAGGTCTTTAGCTGTCCACGACCCTGCATTTTTCATTCGTCTCTCGATTGAGATGACGGCCCCGAAAGCTTGGTCGGATGATAGAAGAACGAGAACTTGAAGAGCGACGACGGGCAAGGCAGAATTTTTGAAAGAGAAAAGATGCATTTTGAACGATGTGTGTTGGAACAAGTAAACGGACCGGCCGTTGGATGAATGGGCTTGAGCGAATTGAGGGGGGCAGACCAGCTGATAGAGTCCCAAATGAGTATGGTCGAGCTTACTTATATATGTCCCACCACTGGCACTCTGCAAATATCTGTAAACCAGCGAGTCGGGTATTCGATCCGAATCAAAATCAAGCAAGGTTTGTACGTACGAAACCTGTCACGGAAATGCTTTGTGGCCGAGTAATTCCACAGGGGAGGGTCGATAGGGGTCACTGGCAATGGACTTGAGCTCGATAAGCTCTAGATGAAATCAACGTACAGGCCAAGTAGTAGAGGTTGGGCTCACTTGAAGCTGCATCAGAATTGAAGTTGGTGCATCAACCTCCTTTGAAGCTTGTCGTATTTGCTTTCGCCATGAGCGAGTTGTGGAAGAGAGAGGCAGATTTAATTAAGAACTTCTCGATGTCGCGCTAACGCCGGTGTGAGCACTGTTCCAGCCTGAGTATGTGCGCAAGTCGCCGGAAAGAGTTGTTGAAGAATCTGATCTCTTTTTTCTTCATGGTCGAGGGCGCTTTAAAAAAGGCGGTCATCGTCTTCAGACAACGGCGCGTTTGCATTTTTGTTCGTCGTTGTTCTTGTCGTTGTTGCTTTTGTGTTGCTTGGTTGTTGCAAGTTTAGGTAGTAGTTATTGACAAGGCCAAGCAGCGCCAAACAACACGCTGCTTCAAATCAACCTTCCTTCCAAGTTCCGACCTCGTTCATCCGCGCATATTCAACAGCAGCCCCCTCTGATACTGAGTCTGAAATCGAATGTCTACGTTTGCGAGGACATGTTTCAACGCCTCTGCGTACTCTGCATTGCGTCCCAATTACCCATCCAAACTCTTCAAGTGCATCTTCAGTTATCACATACGCTCGGGCAGCGCTCGGTGGGAGCGAGCGGTTGACATGGGGTGTGGTACAGGTGAGAAGGGATTTCTTTCAAGATTTTGTAGTACTTCAGCTTTAACTCTTGCGCGTGAAACGTTTGTTGTTATGCGATTGCCTGAACTAAATTAAATGGATAAAAGGTTTCTGACCCAACAGTATCCACGCAGGTCAAGCAACTCCACATCTAAGCCCATTTTACCAAGTAATTGGAATAGATCCTTCCGAGGGGATGCTTCAAAGGGCGTGCACTTACGTCACTTCTCTGGATATTGCGCCCAGCGGGAAGGAAGAGAGATTCAAATTCCTCAAAGGCTCGGCTGAAGACCTTCATTTGACCGTCGAAGATGGAAGTGTAGATTTATTGATTGCCGGTACGTTGTCGTATATTTCTCTCTCGCTTGACCTCATTGGAAGGCAACGAGTTGAGGGTGAAGTGTAACTAACGCCCGTGTTCCGTCTTTTAAAGCGCAATCTACTCATTGGTTCGATTAGTAAAAGTTTGGCCAGAAACACAACGCGTTCTGCGTAAAGGAGGAACGGCTGCGTACTGGGTATACCTTACAATCGTTTTTATCCGAATCCGGCAACTTATGAAGTCAATAGGTCTACGCGGAATTTCGCCTGCCAGCATATCCTTCGCTGACACCGCTGATTACATCCTACCATCAAGGCTCAGATTCCAGGAGTAGCGTTGGAATGTATTTTCAACGTCCAGGAAGGACCATATTGGAGCGGATGTTGGTTGACATCCCAGACCCCGCCGCTGTACTTGGGGGAAAATCTGAATTGGGGGACGTGCAGAGGATGTATTTTTTCGGTTAGCTATCTGCGTCTCGTTTTTCGGTATCTGATAACGCTATGTTGCGCAGGAACTGATAGTCCACCGCCGATAACACTGCCACCTGGCCACAATCCTCAGCTTTCACTCATGCGTAAAGAAATGAGCTGGCGTGACCTTTTGGGATACTTTAGGACTGCGAGTGCACTTCATACTTATCATGAGAAGCATCCAGAAGATCTGGATTCCGAAGAGGACGTGAGGTTCCTGGCGGACGATATCGAAGCGGCAAGCCTCGAGGGTGAAGGTGGATCATGACGCGGATGACGAATACATATCTATTCGAGGCGGTGACATTGCCATTCGCTTCTGGAAGGACTTACGACAAGGTGTTTTGGAATCGAACTCAAGTGTCGCGGTAGGAGCCGATGATAAGGTACAAGTGGATTGGCCGTTAGCCCTCATCCTTACAAGACGGATTTGATTATCATGGTTTGACGAGACGCCACAATAATATGAGACAAATCCAGGTCGTAGTTCTCGACTTTTATTGCATTTAAGCGCGAAAGCTGAACCGTTCCACTATCTGACGAGCCAGCCATGCACAAAGGAATAAGTTGCCATTTTTGCAATTGTGCATGAACGAATTCTTCCTTGAGCTGGGGATGATACACCTCTCGAAGGTTCAGAATTAGGCAGCAGCCTACAAGTTTTGACAGCGAAAGCCACCGTCCTGTAGAAGCCTATAAAAAGAGAGCCGATCCACTCTGTCCAAGGAGGCGAAATGATCATTTGCACAGGAAAATTACTGTGCATTATCATGCACGGTAATGCAAATATGATTTCACAGTAATTGCCCAGTTTGCACAGTGATGACCTGATTAGTTGACATGGTAGATGTTCGGCAATAAACAGGGCGACAAAAGAGCCGGAACCCGGCCAGAACCTAGATTAGAGTGCGCAGCAGCATAACTAGCTTTATTTCTGTAGAGCCAAGTATGCGGCCTGACTTTCGATTTCAATGACCCGAAATTAGGAAAGTCCTGGGATTTGCCTGGGACAGAGATACTTTGTCCCCCACATACCCATATTACGAGTAAGAATGCGCGGTTTCTAGTGACAGAATCAAACAGAGTAATAAAATATTGGGTCCAGTGATGAAGTCATACTTCTCAGATCTCAGGTCATCACCGGCACGCAGCCCAACCTGTCGGTTTGCAAGTACATCAGCTGAGAGTGTTGACATTGAGTGCTTGAGTGCTGAGCCTTACAAACGTCTTGACACCAGTGCTAGTGATGGACAAACAGTGAGTTGTACTGCCTCCGATGGTTTAATGAATCAGGGCTGTGAGTTTGAGCCTTCTTATCTCTATATCAAAGGCTCCTCCAATCCATCCGAGTCCCATCTACTGGCCGTCCTCCCTCCAATCGCGCAGCAGTAGTCAAAGCAAGGGGGTGCCGGCATTGGAAAAAAAGACCCGGGGTCGATTTTTTTTTAAGGCGACCTTGAGGGGGACTAACTAACTAACGTAATCAGGAACATGTCTATATATAGTAATATGACATCATTTGTGAGCGCTCTCCCCACGTTTTGCACAAGTTGTGCAGGCACAATTCCGGGGTGCTTGCACATGTTCCACACTTTTAGGTGGAACTAGGCATATAACGTGAGTTGGAAAATCACTCAGTTCTCATAATACAATGTACTTACCCAGCGTTTCTCGCACACCTTGTTTGCATATGAGAATTTGATGAGGATACACGGCTGCCACAATCTGGACAGATTGTGAAGCCCTCCGCATCAAGAACAGCTGGCTCTGTCTCAATGGTGTGATACATAGAATGAAACCAATGTTAGATATACTGTAGATTTTAGGATATTGTTGGTCAACGGTAATTCAAGTAATGTCAAAAAAATGCCCAAATATGGCAGGAATTGATGAATATCTTATATCATGGTGCTTGATGGCCTCTATTGGAGCTGTATTCCTCCCAGTACATTCTGTAGTTACTATATTATGCTGCAAAGTACTCAACTTCATGATTGAAGGCCCTCTGCCCAAGGTGTCCTTTTTTTTTTTTCACAGCCTGTGGCTGGACTAACTAACCGGGTCCCGGTACGGGATTCCCAGGCCGGCACCCCCTTGAGTCAAAGAGAACTTGCATTGGAAGACCACTATCATCACGTTCAACAATCAGAATTATGACGGGAACAAGCTCGTACGGAATTATATCTTATTCCTGGGTTGCCTCTTCTCAAAATTTGTGGTGTTGGCATTGATAGAGTAACCTCCTGCGAATCACATCAGCGTGGTTGTTGTTCAGCTCAGCCTGGGTCAGTAGCAACTTTCCTATCTTGATTCATTGTTTTATTATGACAGTCGTCTCTAGAAATCACCAGGATCAAGAGAAAAAGCAACCTACACCTACAAATGAACATGAAGAAGACGATGACGAGTAAGTGCAAGTAGCAAAGGCTCACTATTTCATGAGACTCAAGTGGGGAGATGGACCAGACAGGTAGGTGCTGTCGCAAATACCAAAACATGAGCTGATTGGTTTCCTTCCCTGGCTATTAGAAACCTGGGCAGACATGGAACAAGATTTAAACCGACCATCAGGAGTACCAATGATCCTAAATTCCCAACAAAACCAGTCAAGAAATGAGAGTCATTTTTTTCTGACTGTCCTAGAGCTTAGGGTTCTTTGTCATGTATCGCAGAATCCAGATATTTGAGAGCGGTGGTTTACTGGTGTCGAATTGATTCACTCTTGGTAGCAGCTGAAGGTTCGTAACTCAAAATTTTCGAAGTAGCAGGCAGTCGGTTTCAAACCTGCCACCGATGATCCTGAGAAATAAAACTCCATGAATCACAAGTAGGCGGCGTAAGGGAAACAAGGAAAGTCATTCAAGGATCGAGAATATAATTACCCGCAAAAACGACGTATGTTGGAGAGAGATAAGGTTGGGGCTATGCCAAGCTGAATGAATCCCTTGCCCGCTGGCATCGGCAAAACCTCAATCAAACAAGTCGAAAAGGAGTAGATAAATTGACCGGACAGAATTTCCGTCATTTGCAGATATATCCACTTCGCAGGGCAACCACTGAAATTTGTCACTGAACAACCCCAAGTTGACGGTCCTCTGACTGATCCATAATCTTTTCGGTGCAACACCAGTCCCACTAGGTATCACCTCCCCCTCGCCACATCACTCGATGCAGTCGTCCAAAGTGGTCACGCCATCCTTCAAAACCCTGGTACAACCGTACACAAGCGGAAACAAGCTGGGATGGTCAAGGTCAAGGTCAAGGTCATCTGAACCTGGATGCCAGTCTTTGAGACGGTCGGGTATGTCTTCTAGGGGCACCACGGCTGTGTGCAATGACACTTGAACTTCGGACGGGATCGCGGTATCCAATTTGACGACATCGCTGTTGTAGATGGAAACGAGCCCTCCATTTTCTTGGAAAGCTTTTGCTTTGAATTGCAGTTCCGCGATACACCAATCTACCAGCTTCTCCGTCATGACTTCGCTGGCATCAGGAGGTACCAATGCGTTGGAAGATGCGGGTTGAGCTTGTGATAGCACCTCTTCCTTCCATTTTTCAGTAATGGTAGAATCGAAAACCTATGCAGCATCGTGCAACCTCAATTGACTGTGATCTGCGTGATATGCTGAGCGCCCACCTTTTTGTCCCAGCCAGGCTTGTCTGTCAGCTGGTTCATAAAGGCCAGCATCGTCATTTCACACAAAGTGATCAACCGCATCCTGCCAACACCATCAATATTATCATTGGCGATTGATGTCCAATAAGGCTCATAATAGGACACGTACAAAAAGGAGTTTGGTGTCGTCGGGGATAACTCTGCATTGTCATTCCAATCCAGAGGACGCCCGAAGCCAGGGAGGTTCCCGAAATTCGAGTGTTGAGCCATGGGAGATCAATAGCAAAATTCAAATGTAAAAAAGTTGAAAAAAAGTCATTTAATGATCAGAGCAATGCCAGATGAATAGAACTTGGCGGTCACACTGCACGTACGACATCTGGCCTAGGTCCAGTCCAAGTCCAGTCTCCAGGTCACAAGAGAAATTGATAATGAGTTGATGAAGAGTGCCTCTGATCAGGTAAATTTAAAATCCCTTGGGATGATTTGAGGAACGTGCACGTGCTCCAGAGGTAGCTCCACTTCATACAAGCTTCATACGAACAGAGCTCCCGCACAATCCTTCACTAGGGATATGATACTCAATTGACGGCCAGACCACCTCAACTGCATTCACTTTGAAGAGATTAGCCTCAGCCAATTCGGCCACAATTTACAACCAGCAATTTTTTCAAATGCTACAGTTATCCTCTTCCGAGCCCCATGAACTCCTGGTGACATTCTACGGGGACAGCTCCTCCACACAACTCACTATAAGGGCGGCCTCGCCCTCCTCCTCTGCCTTCTCTTCGCCATTTGTTTCAGGGAACACCGTCGTCCCCCCACGCTTCCCTCTACACCCGAAGAAAAGACGGTTGTGGAACCCTTCCCCGTTCCCTCCTCACCGCCGCAGGATGTGGAGTACACGTCACCACAATGCTGGATACCTATGAAAACCCACACACACCCCACAGCTCAGCTTTAGCCCAGCTTCCAGTCGTACAACACTGCGACTTCGTCTGGCGGACCATCGTCTAATGTTGCAGTTCTGGGTAGGCTGGCGCAGCATCAGTCTCTACCGCTTGCGTATCCATCAATAAGCACATGTGACATGGAGGAAGGGAGCTTGATAGTACCGACTCCTGCAACAACCCAATAATCGTTCTCGTCGGGTGATACACATACGCCAAGTGATGCAGCGAATGGAGGAGCAGGTCGAGGGTGGTGTTGCATCAGGATAGTGGGGTTCGGTTGCTCAAGGAGGGAGAGAAGGAGGAGGTGTTTCCTCAAACATGGTGATTCCAGGCCTTTTCCCATGGTAATAATTAATCGACAAAATTCCTTCCATTTTCCAGCCTGCAAGGTTTCGTAAAGGTGATCTGTATGATTGTGACGGAGACGCTATTGGGGTTTCGTCAACCGCGTAGGTTGCTTATGTCGATCGTGCGATGGAATGTGGAATGAAGAGTCTCCCTCATCATTCCAGGAATTGTCCTACATGAGACATTCCACGAATACTTCAAACTGTTAGTATGTTTTCCATGAAATCAAAGAATCTTTTGCTCATCAAGAATAGCATCCGCATTTGGTCTGGGTATCAACCCAACATGATCTATATCACCCCCGGTCCGACTGCTCAGTCTCTTATTGTCCACGACCTCAGCTTGAAGCACTGGCGAAGTTCCATGACTGGCCGAGAATTTCTAGTATGGCCCTAGGGAACTTGCGAACAAAGGAGCATTGCTTTTTCGCTTCGCTTCACAGGAACTGGGATGGTCAGAAACTTATAGGCCACTGGTTCTGCAAACATCATTACTCACCTCTGAACCGCTTGTCTGCACCATCGGCTGCATTAGTAGCCCCCGCCTTGCAGGGAAAACCAATGATTTTGACGCCCGTCTCTAGCCATTTCTATTTATTCCTCAAAACACGTTGATGGGTGTGGACTCCTAACTCTCCCTTGCATTGTTCTTCACTTTCATCAATGAGGACCACATTTTTCTACGCTCTTGCAATCATCTCCCTTCCAGGGCGTCTCACACTTTGCTCAACCTCGACGTCTGTGTCACCTCCAACAGTGTCTGTGCCACCATCAACAACGTCTGTGCCACCATTTGTGTCATCATCGACGACGTCTGTGCCACCATCTGTGTCAACACCGACGACGTCTACATCACCGTCGACGTCTGTGTCACCATTGACGACATCTGCGTCACCATT
Source organism: Laccaria bicolor S238N-H82 (assembly GCF_000143565.1). Taxonomy (NCBI): domain Eukaryota; kingdom Fungi; phylum Basidiomycota; class Agaricomycetes; order Agaricales; family Hydnangiaceae; genus Laccaria; species Laccaria bicolor. Next base: position 830,172 of record NW_001889879.1, read on the forward strand.
GACGACGTCTGCGTCACCATTGACGACGTCTGTGTCACCATCGACAATGTTGGTCTCATCGACTAACAAAATAACGCAACAAAGTCCAACAAGTAATGCAGTAAAGAAGAGCACCACATCAAATAGCGTGAAGACTTTAGTGGGAGCTATAGCTGGTGGTACTGTGGGCGGCATTGCAATATTCATTTTTGTCATCCTCCTTCTGTTCCCCTGGCATTGTAGGAGAAATCCTGATGCCCTTCAAAAGGACAGGGACCCTGCGTCTTTCATAAGAAGTTTTAACATTGGAAGAGACCCCCTGGTGGTGTCGGCCCGAATAGCGCATCTTCAATCCCAAATCCGTTCAGAGGCTCCAATAGACACTCCCCAATTATCAAACCAGACAGGTTTTAACCACAATTCTCATCCAAATACTTGAGAACAGAGGCAAGAGGAAGTTCGCCGTGAATGACAAGAAGAGATTGATTACCACTTGAGAGTGGTGCAGCAGGAGATGCAACAGGCCATGGAGACCGAGAGTACATTGGGATTGAGACAACAGCGGACGTCTCAGGTCTGGGCATGCCGGGGAAGAGGGCTCGCTGGTATCCAATATGAGAATGGAGATAATGGTGATGAGGGAGCAGATTGCACATTTGAGGGCGCAGCAGAGGTCGGCTTGGGCCCTGGGTTTATCAGATGATCCTCTGCCAGAATACACACCTATGCAGATGAGGCGAACATAATTCAATAGGGCATTGTTATATATTTATTCGACTTGATAGATAGAAGATAAATAGATAAATAGATTCTGGAGCAGTCCCACAACCAGAATTGAAGCATCTAAAAGTTTAATAATTTGATCATGACAGGTGATAATTAACTACATCTTTACAAGGAGAACTTCCCATAGTGACCTTGTCTCACATTGGGTTGCAGAACCTCCAATGATTCTGCAGTAGTTAAAAATGTGTTGATATGGTTCAGACGGTGTTTGTTGCAACGGTATTATTTCAAAGCGTCCTACAGCATTTTTCGATTTGCATTGCACAATTTAAAACCAATCCAAAACAACAGTTTGTGCAGGGTGTTTTGAAGTCCCAAGCGGTCCGAGCTCGGAGGATGGCAGAGAGGTGGATGATCACTTCAAAATAAATTCTGGAGGGGGAAATTGGACTCATTGGCTTCTTCGAATGACATAACGGAGGAGGGAAGCAAGAGGGAAGAGCCAGAACAAGTTGAGAACAAAGCAAGTTGTTCATAGGACGATCACGTGCCATCACCGTAACAAACAAAAAAGCAAAAAGAATAAAGGCCGACAGAGTAAAGCAATTGCAGAGTCCCAATAAGTGTAACCTGTAGAGGACTTTTTATTCTCACCAAATTCCAGCTGAATGCAAAACTCTAGACACCTCCGAAAATTTTCTTCACTCCGCCTGGCTTTGTGCAAACAACCATTTGAGGAAGGAAGCGGGCACGAATGACGCAAGTCTCCACCAACTCAGGGTGTATGTAATGTAATGGAGTACTCCACACTCCAATCGAGGTTACGATGGTACGGACTTGTGCCAAATGCGGTCGTTTGCACAAAGCGAGGCGGACACCAGAAATTTTCGGGAGGTGTCTAGGGTTTTGCATTTAGCTGTCAATACCGTAGCTCTCTGTGACACTGACAGTAAAGGAACCTTATCACGTGATTGATAGGTAACAATATGTGACAACGCTGCTGGACAACAGTGACAAGCCCCTAGTACCCCAATTTGACCCCAATACTCGTCGACCTTCGACCATGTCATCATCAAGAAGCAGAACGGTAGAAGACATATACGAATCGCAAAATGACCAAAGATTAGACGAACTGCATTCCAAGATTCGTACACTGCGCGGGGTAGGCAGAACTTTCAAAGTAGGATTTGACGATGCTAATCATGCTACTACAAAGATAACGACAGACATTCACGATGATGTAGAAGCTCAAAATTTGCTGTTAGATAACACTGTAAGTCGCTTGTTCCTGCTGAGAGTGGTCGCCGCTGACAATGTCATTTGCCACAGAATGACCGCTTCTCGTCCTTCGGCACAGCTCTTTCGCAAACTTCCCAGCGCGCTGCACAAGCTTTTGGTATTGGAACAGGCAGTCTCAAACCGTGGCGCATTGCTGCTCTGATCGTCGGTGTCTTTATCGCATTCTGGTTGACTTCCAAGGTTCTTGGGTGGTGGTGGGGCTCACCGGCGACGGCGAGCGTTTGATCTCGGGTTGGCTTTATACTATATTTTGGTGAGTAATCCGGAGCCATATTTTGTACGCTTCTGAACACCAGACAGTTTTGGAGCCGTCTTGAGGCGCTATATTTATAGACTATGTACAGAACTTAATGGGACAAGTTGCAAGGGGCAGAACACTCGTTGTCCGACAACCACAAGTCGATCGAAGTTTGTCCGCCTCAAGCATCCCTTAGGCATCTCTCGCTTATGGACAGTTGTTCGTGGTACATATATATCTTGAGAAAACCAGAAAACTCCTACACCTACAGAATGACTGTTTTTTGAAAATACTTTCTTCATTCCTCATTCAAGGGTCGAAGAAAATGATCCGTCTATCATGTCATTTGCGAACCCCTTCGCCGAGCATTCCGGAGGGCGGGAAGCCATCTTGCCACCTCTTCCCACAGATGTCGCTTAGCGATATAACTCTCATCCATGAATATGCATAGGTTGGAAAACATTTTTTCAAGCTGCAAAGCCACCGGTGCGGGATTATCAATAAGAGAATTTCCAACGTTCCAATACCAAAGCGGGTGATCAGATGGTACATCTAGAGAGACTGGTTTGAGGTTCGCTTTACTTGAAGCGTCGATCTCGAGCCAAGGTTCACAGAGATGCGGACAAAAAGATGCAAGGGAATGCAAGCCATGAAATGTGAGCTTGGGCTGAGCTTTGGACTGTAGACGCAAGACGCATATTTTGGGCCATGCCTTCGCCATGAGCAGGAGATCTGCATCTTGTAATGCAAACCAAGGAGCATAGTTCATAATTTTGAATTCTTCAAGCTCGTGTAATTCCAGCAGTGGTTCAAACAGCCTTACATTAGCCGGAGGGTTTTCAGCTTGGTATATTTCAATGTCGAGTTTAGAAAGAGACTTCGAAAATTTTGTAGAGATTGTCCGGAAGAAACGAAGCCAAGTGTCTTGATGAATGTTCTGGTTACGCTGGCTCTCAACTTTGAGGGATTTTATCCCATGCTCCTTAAGCACCTCAAGCAAAGAACTTACTTCCCCGAATGCATCGCCATTTAGGGACAATGAATTTAAGCATGGGAAAGGTGTTGATGGAAAGTCGACGGTGGGCGGAGGGGAAGACATATCGACATGAGGCATGCCTAGTTCAACCAGTTTTGGGAGGGAAGCCAAGGAGCAAAAGAATGAGTGAGTGATCTTGGTTTTAGGATTTGAACAAAGCAGGTGTAAGTGTTGTAAATTTGTCATCCGTGGAATAGCGTTCAACGCAGAGTCGGACAGCATCAAGTCGAGAGACAAGGTATGGATATCCGGAATGGTGGTTGGCAGAGCGTGGAGAAACGACCAAGCACCTGGACACTGAGCGGATCCTTTGATTGACGCATGCTTTAACGCAATGCTGAGGAGCCTGGAACTTGAGAGGAAAAGAGGCAACATTGTTCCGCTGCAGCTTACTTCTATATCTAAATTACGCAGCGCAGGGAATAATGGCCTGCCCTCCCTGAGATAGGCGATGTGAGAGAAGACCGACGGATCGATGTCGTCAAGGTCTAGATCTGCCTGAACTGTGAGACTTTTCACTTTCATGGCGTAAAACTCGAAGCGGGCCCAGTCAGCAGCCCCGATAGTTCCGTCGAGAGTCTAAAGTCTCAAATCAGGCTTTGGAAAGCTCACACGAAAGGGGTGGACACTAACGTAGACGGTGTTACACAGACGTTGCTTGAATGCGGGAAGGAGCTTGAGTACCTCCGCTAATTTTGATCCAAAAGTGTACCACAAACGGTCCAGAGCGGGGCCGCAAAAGCATCGACAAGTCAGTGCAGCGTTACGCAGAGAATTTGTGTCCGTTATCAATCTCATTGCATGGAGGTCTGGATTCGACCCCACCTCCACGCAAGTCAACCATTCCTTACCATGAAAGTTTTGAAAGATCTCGTTGAGGATATCCTTCATTGCAAGAGCGGGATGCATTACTTGAATTCGGTGATGAGAGTAACCCTTCTGTAAAAATTGCGAGAAGAGTTTGAAGTCTAAAAAACACCCAAAGAAGGGGGGGGGGACTTGCTGTTCTTTGGTGACCAGTCGCAGAGAGAGGGAAGAAGAGGGCGATGATGAGTGACACTGATAGGAGAAAACTTTGAGGATGGGGCTCATTTTTTCCCAGCACGTGCACCGTCAATTTCAAATTTGAATTTGCGCAACTATTCGACCACCGGCAGCTCCACCAACATTGGTAGATCTAGGCGCGGACAGCAACCCAAGAAAATTTTGGAAATCCTGGAACAAATACTGAGAAGATTCTGGGCAAATTAGGGAAAATGACAGGGTAAAATCGTTAATCTGCTCATTACACCTGCCTCCGAATTATCACAAGCCATGTAAGTCCGCCACGCAGCGCCTCAAAACAGCTTTTTTTGTACATAGATGCCTGATCCCGGTACGGATAGAAATCGTCGTTCTCGCAAGGCTTGAGGAGAAATGCGGATAGAAACCTTGCGATTTTGGCATCTTGGAATGTCGGGTCCTGAAAATATATGTATATGAATTTGATATGAATAGAACATCATTAGATGGTCCCTCTACAACCCGTCCCATTCGATATGATCGCAAACCAAGACTTTTCAGATTATGTCTTTTTTTTTCTTTTTCTTTTTGGGGTCATCCCAAAACCTTGGTTCATGGTTACACCAAGCTCGATACCCCGGGCGAAAGGTTGACCAGCTCTCACAAAGCTCTCTCCATAATTCAAGTCGGCGAAAATGTTGAAGTATCAACTAAATATTGCAGCTGTTCTGAATACCCAGAATCTTGATGGCGAATGACGATCAGTCCAATACTGGCTCACAACAAGCATCTTCCTTCAGTTCAAAAGAAAGCCCATTGATTTATGGCTGACCGACACTGGTGGTTGAGAGAATATTATTGTTTTCTTAGCATCTTAGCCGGTGGGAAACGTGTAAAAAAAGGGGAAAAGGCAAATGATGACCGAGACAGGGGTCGAACCTGCAATCTCCTGATTTCGATTGGTAATCGTAGTCAGACGCGATGCCATTTCGCCACACGGCCATGTGAAGTCATTTAAACCTCCCGATCATCAGCTTGGGCCTTTCGTTATATTACGTACGTCTCCTTTACGGAGTCACTAGTCAATGCTTGCTGCACCTTCAGAATATATATTCAACCAGCCTGACAGTCTGCCTTTTGAGGAGAAAATTGTAGCACACTGCTGGAATCATTGCCTGGATTAAATATGGGCCCAACGTTACCATTGACGAAGGTTGCACGCCGCAGGATTATGAAGATGCTATCGCCTTGCGTATTCCATGCGTTTTCGGCGAATTACTACTGATGCTCAATTGGCTTTATTGCTATGGAGTGCATAGAGTATAGATTGCGACTCAACTTGAAGTGACGTCGAGCTAGTTGCGAAAGCTGTCCACTGGCAGGCGGCCAACCACGACATTCGGCCGACACATGGCGGCGGTACAACATCTATGGTACGTCGCTTCTTCCCCTGGCTTCCCTAACGTCAGTTACAAGTCCGACGAGGAGTTCTACCCTCATATTCACAATGTTAGTGTTGCCAATGTCTCAAGGTGTGTAGCCACAGTCGATTCCCCTGTCCTTCCGAATTCAGGAAGCGTACGATGGAGAATGGCCGCTTGGTAGAGATGGCATCGATCTCCATGCGCCTTCGTTGAGGTCGCATTGAAGAAACCTCGGGACCGCTTTCGCCAAGAGAAGATCGAGTATCCTCTACAGCAGTCGAATGATACGAAGGTTTCAAGCCCCGCCTCTGGTTCTCTTGTTCAGTACGAATCGAAACCAGTCGTTAAACATGAATTTGAATTTTGTTGTCACCCTCGGACTGAATTTCTTCGTCGCCCAGCACTTCCATCGGGCGTCAGTCCCAAAATGCATTAAGTTTCAGCTTGGAGAAAATTGTCAATATGATTTTTCCGAGTTATCGCTCACCTGTAATAGGCGGCAGGTTAGTCAACGTGGGTCTCGCGCATTAAACGTACTTTTAAAAGGGTCAAACCAATGTTTGTCCGTACCGACTTGATTCTTAAGTTTGGGGCTTAGCAAGACCATATATATGAGGGCTTCCTCCACTAACTCGTAGTTGTTTTTTTCGCTTACTGTTGTAAATTCCAGTGTAATTCTGGGTTTTTGCGGCTCAATCACGATTGATGACCCTAAATTAACTTGCCTGTTGTATGGACGATATAGTAGAACCCCTCTTGATCCATTCGCTGGGAAAGGTTTCAATGCTTGAATCCCATCCGATCTGCCCGTTGTGATAGACGGCCTTGGAAGTGTTTCGTGAGTATCAGTTGAGATTCCACCTGACTTTCACTGATGCCAACCTTCAAGCGCCTTGGAGATTTTTCTTGGCGAGGCGAGTAGATGGCACACAGTGGATAGTACCTGCTCGATGCTTCTTGCATTTTGCCATATATTTCATTAGCAAACGTATTTTTGTTCAGGTAAAAGGCTTACCCAGCTCTGCCGCGTTTCCGACTATTTTTACACTCTCAGCGTTGTTTGTCACTAGTGATTGGCATCGGCAGGGAAAAAGTTGCTTCTAAGTTCTTTAAATCTTTGCGAGCGTAGATAATGAAAATATGATGAAGGACGACGAGCGAGGAGCATTATGCTTTAGGCGACGTTGGAGGAGGATGACAGAATGAGGGACAGCAGGGGACAGCCAAAACAAGATCTTTGTGGCTGTGTCTGCCGAGAACGGAAATAATGCTGGGCATTCTCAGTGTTGCAGACGCTCACGACAACGTTTTCCCTCGGCACTCCTCCTTGCGCTTGACGACGACGAGCGTATTTCTAACTGCGGGCTGGCTCTCGACTTATGTCTTTTCTGAAAGACAATCACCCGCCCGCCGACGAGCTCGACGACACTGACGAGGAAAATGACAATGCCATCGACCCAGAGCTACGTTTGCGGACGGTCAGGACGGCCGCATCTGCGATTGCAGAGTCTATAAAGTCAGAGCAGAGGGCGGAGCGTCGACGGTCTTTGCAGACAAGACGCTCGAGGTTCTTTGGTGGTCGACATGACAAGAAACCAGTGCCTGCGGCGACTACCCCGCCGACTGCGCCTAAACAAGTGCCCGGTGTGCGTAGGAATGTCTACGTCAATCACGCGCTGTCGGCTATGGAGGTGGATCACGATGGGGAACCTAGAGTTTACTATGTGCGAAATAAAGTCCGGACAACAAGTGCGTATCATTACCCTGCTTTGTGAATATCGCTGAATTTGTATTCAAGAGTACACAATCTTCACATTTATTCCCAAGAACTTGTACGAACAGTTTCGACGAGTTGCTAATCTTTTCTTCTTATCTTTGGTCATTCTACAATGCAAGTCTCAAACCGTTACTTGACCCTGTCTGCTAACCGTCAATTTTAGTGTTCCCTGTCTTTGGCGCTGCAGCAGGCTCTATAGCTGTCCTTCCCCTCGCATTCATTCTCACCGTCACAGCCATCAAGGATGGCGTGGAAGACTACCGGCGTGGCAGTCTCGATGACCAGGTCAACAACTCCGCAGCAACGAAACTCGGGGGTGGATGGCGTAACGTGAACCAGCCGACAGATCCACGGTCATGGCTTCAGAAGCTGCTGGGCATAAATCCGCCGGGTAAGGTGACCAAAGGTGTGAGGAAGCTGCGGGATAGGGAGGCTGGGGAGGGGATGCGTGTTGTATTGAGCAGGGGAGGAGACGCTGGGGATGTGTCGAGCGTTTTGACGCATGACGTGAGCCAGAGCAGCATTGATCTGCGTGGAGGGGCGGGTGGACGTAGGCTAGAGGATATCCAGAGTGTGGACTCGCACAGCTATCCGCCAACAACAGTCGGCGCGGCGTCTAAGACGTCACTATCCGAGGGGTCTGTCAAACAGTCGACAGAGTGGGCGCAGTTTGGGTCATTGGCGCAGTATCAGCAATCGATTCAATCACAGTCAACCGTTGGGGTCGTCAACTGGAATAAACACGCGGGTGGATCGTCACGGTGGGAGAGGACGTTGTGGAAGAAGCTTGAGGTGGGGGACATCGTGCTGTTGAGGGACAACGACCAGGTTCCTGCCGATATCGTGGTACTGTCCACGTCAGATTCCGAGGGTATGTGCTACCTGGAGACGAAGAACTTGGACGGCGAAACGAATCTCAAACCACGGAAAGCTGTCAAGGGCACCTCGACCATCACCTCAGAGGAAGACATTGAGCGGTCATCGTTCTACCTCGACTCCGAACCCCCACATCAGAACCTCTACCAATACCATGGGGTCTTGCGGTACGACGATCCCACTTCTGGCGAGCAAAGACAGGAGCCCGTCACGATCAACGAGCTCCTTTTGCGTGGTTGTGCGCTCAGGAACACGGGTTGGGTCATTGGGCTGGTGGTGTTCACTGGTGCCGACACGAAGATCATGCTCAACGGCGGAGACACCCCTTCGAAACGGAGTAAGATTGAGAAGGAGACCAACTTCAATGTTATAGTCAACTTCGGCCTGCTGTCCATCATGTGCTTGGTTTCTGCGATCTTCAGCGGCTTGGAGGACGCGAGAACAGGGACGAGTGCAGAGTTCTATGAGGTAGGGTCGGACCCCACAACCTCGCATGTTATCAACGCCATCATCACCTTCGTGTATGTGCCTCCCTCTGTTGTCATTCTTCCTTTACTAAACACGAAGCAAACAAAGGTCATGTCTAATCGCCTTCCAGAACATCGTCCCCATTTCACTCTACATCTCAATCGAAATCGTGAAGACTATCCAGGCCTTCTTCATCTCTCAAGATATTGACATGTACTACAAGCCCTATGACACCGCTTGCGTACCCAAGACATGGAACATCTCTGACGACCTTGGCCAAATCGAGTATGTCTTTTCGGACAAGACTGGAACTCTTACGCAAAACATCATGGAATTCCAGAAATGCTCAGTACATGGCGTATCCTATGGCGAAGGGATCACAGAGGCCCAACGTGGTGCCGCCACTCGGGAGGGCAAAGGAGAAACTTTGGACCCTCGGGAGATCAGCGAGAAGCTGGACAAGCTGAAACACCAGATGGTTCATACCATGGAACGGGCCTTCAAGAATAGATACATGCAAACCGACAAACTCACCCTCGTCTCTCCGAAATTTGCCGAAGATCTCGCGGATCGTAATTCAGAACAACGTCCTCGAATCATCGCTTTTTTCCGGGCTCTAGCTTTATGTCACACTGTCCTCGCGGACAAACCCGATCCGCAGACGAACCCGTACCAAGTGGAATACAAGGCCGAATCTCCTGACGAAGCTGCGTTGGTTGCAGCTGCCCGAGATGCTGGCTTCCCTTTCCTCGGCAAATCCAAGGATGCGTTCGAGATTGAGGTCATGGGGCAGTCGGAGAAATATACGCTGCTGAAGACGCTGGAATTCAACAGCACGAGGAAGCGGATGAGCACTGTCATGCGCTGTCCGGATGGGCGACTTATTCTTTATTGTAAGGGCGCAGATAGCGTCATTTATGAGCGACTTGCCAAGGACCACGATTCGGCTTTGAAGGAGCAGACAAGCAAGGATATGGAGTCTTTTGCCAATAATGGGTTAAGGACGTTGTGCATTGCCTACCGGTATTTGGATGAGGAGGAGTACTTCACTTGGGCGAGGACGTACGATGCTGCAACTAATGCCATCGAGAACCGAGAAGAGGAGATTGACAAGGCCAATGCGTTGGTTGAACATTCCCTTCTGATTCTTGGAGCAACGGCTCTGGAGGACAAGCTGCAGGAGGGCGTTCCTGAAGCGATTGAGATGCTTCATCGTGCTGGAATCAAATTGTGGATCTTGACTGGTGCGTTTGCTTCTTCATTGCCACGGCCATCTTCGGCTCACTTTCACCCTGAATGTAGGCGACAAATTACAAACGGCCATTGAGATTGGCTACAGCTGCAATCTTCTGAAGAGCAACATGGATTTGATGATCTTGTCTGCGGATTCTGCAGAGAAAACTCGGGCACAGCTGGAGGCTGGGCTGAACAAGATAGCTTCGGTTCTTGGTCCACCTTCTTGGGATCTCCGGAAACGAGGTTTTGTTCCTGGGGCTCAGGCATCCTTTGCTGTTGTTATTGACGGCGATACCCTCCGACATGCTCTCACTCCAGAGTTGAAGACGCTGTTCCTCAATCTCGGCACTCAGTGTGAGACGGTCGTGTGCTGTCGTGTGTCTCCTGCTCAGAAGGCCCTGACTGTCAACCTGGTGAGTATATCGGACATCTGCGTTTAGTTCGCGTTGCTGATGTGTTTGTAGGTTAAGGAAGGACGAAACGCTATGACACTCTCGATCGGAGACGGCGCAAACGATGTTGCCATGATTCAGGAGGCTAACATTGGTTGTGGTCTTTTCGGTCTCGAGGGCTCGCAAGCTGCAATGTCGGCCGACTATGCGTTTGGCCAGTTCCGCTTCTTGACGAAGTTGTTGCTTGTGCATGGTCGGTGGTCGTATCAGCGTGTTGCGGACATGCACAGCAACTTTTTCTACAAGGTACAGTTTCTTCTTTTCTCACACATCTGCGGGTTGATAGAAGGTATCTGAATACAGAACGTCATCTGGACATTCGCCATGTTTTGGTACCTCCCCTTCAACAGGCATGTCGTTTCTCGCTTCCCTCTTTGTCCTCACTGACGTCCATGCTATCAGTTTTGACGCAACGTACCTGTACCAATACACCTTTATCTTGCTCTGCAACCTTGTATTCACTTCACTTCCGGTAATCGTCCTTGGAGGTGCGTACTCGTCGTTTCCGACTACCTTCCTATCTGACTTTTATCTCGTGGTTCAGCTTTCGACCAGGATATCAACGCCAAGGCGGCCCTGGCATTCCCTCACCTCTACGTTCGGGGTATTCGCGGGCTCGAGTACACGCGGACCAAGTTTTGGTTATACATGTCAGATGGCCTCTACCAATCAGGCGTTGTCTTCTTCTTCCCCTATCTTGTCTGGACATTGGGTTTATCTATATCATGGAACGGAAAAGGAATCGAGTCACTCTCGGATTTTGGGACCACTGTTGCAGTCTCCGCGATCTTCGCTGCCAATACTTATGTCGGCATGAATACTCACTAGTGGGTCGCTTCATTGTATGGACTAATTGATACTGATTCTTGCACAGCTGGACGATCATGACTTGGATCGTCGTCGTCGGTTCAACGGTCGTAATGATGTTGTGGATTGTAGTTTACTCATTCTTCATGAGCAGCGATTTCGTCGACGAGGCCATCATTCTTTTTGGAACGTTGACTTTCTGGGCGACAGTCCTTCTGACCGGTTTTATCTGTCTCAGTGAGTTTTTGATACAGTTGAGGTTTATACTGCAACTGATATGCTTTTTTAAGCCCCAAGGTTTATCGTCAAATATATATCCACCGTCTACTACCCTCTCGACAAAGACATCATCCGGGAGATGTGGGTTGATGGTGACCTGAAAGACCAACTAGGCTTGTCCCACAGGAAGGTGAAGAAGAACAAAGAAAGAAGCCCAAATACCCTTGAAGCTGCTCCCATGTTTCACGATCAGCATAGCCGTTCTTTTTCGGAGATATCCAGCGTACACAATGCATACGAACCGACCATGACAAGCAGCCCAGCGCTCCTTGCTTCTGCACCCAGACAGACATACCTGGATACGCCGCCCCCAACCGATACTATTGAACTCCCAAGTGTCCAATACACTTACGCCAAGAGTGACCCCTCCAACGAAACTCATCTTTCGCCCCATCCATCTGGCGTTGATCATAGAATGAACCCATCACCGCAACCATCATACTACTCTTCCTCGGAAATCCCACTTCCCTCACCCCTTCCATCGCCAAAATTCAGATACCCATCTGGCGAGGTGACAAGTACACCCCCCAGCATAAGAACAAGCGTTGCCACCTCGAGAGCAGAATCCACGCGAGCTCCCCCAATACACAATCCCATATCTACACCCCAACCATTAGTGGCGTCATCATTACTTCCAGTACCCCAAAATCTCCATAATGCAGGGGTAAAGGACCCCGGTACCTACGAGATGCGGGTGCGGAGCCCACCCCTGGAAGTGCCTCCTAGCCGCCAGAGCCACTACCAGCGGTCACAAAGTGAGGCGTCGCATGCCTCATTTGCTACCGCGCCCGATGACTTTTGGTCTGAGGATGAGGACGGGGTGACCGGGAGTAATCCGGGTCACGCAGTCTACGATGATGGCGGAGGTACTGCGAACATTGTGCTGAATGATGACGACGAAGATGATCGGCAAACCATAGTGGGCGACGACAGCCAGCGACACGACCGACGTGTTTCCGTTGAATCCACGTGGGAGGTTGGTCGGGCGCTGTAATTTATTTGTGAGATATCCACTCCATCTCATCATGCTCTCTGCATTCACTGGTGCTATCTGTGTATTTGTCCATGTTGGTTACCTTTGCTCCGATGCCCCTTTCTTCTCCCCCCGCCTAAAAGACCCCCCCTTCATTGCTCGTCCGACCCTTGTTATTATATGAGCCATCTGCATTGGACATTTTACCCCTTCTCGTTTAATTACTCAAATGATACACTTACTATACCTGACAGAGGTTACAATTCATTGAATGAGAATCTTCTGACTTTGTACGTTTTGCTCGGAGAAAAAGGGATCACTGTTCTTCAAACACTGACCGACGATAGTTTAAAGAAGGGAAGCACTCTGGAAATTAAACGATCCGGAGATTTGAGAAGGTGACCGGTCACACGTGCCATTTTGATGACCCGATTTATCGAAAGAGGTCTAAAAACTTGAATGAAACCTATGTTTGAAAAAAAGCCTCTTTTCTCAACGACGGATTGTCTTGCGTGTTTTTGTAGTCGAGATGATGGACAGAGTGATCAATACAAGGCCATGTTTTACCGATAGAAAGACTTGGAAAACATAGGGGACGTAGCATTTTGTTGAGGGCTTTGCGCCAGTGTATGATTCTTGGCGATGACTATCGTTAGCGAATCAAAAGAAAGTCGTATCAAATCGGGTAAAATTCGGTTTGTTTCTGAAGTATTTTTGGCTGTCTTGGGTCCGAATTGGTATACATACTACAACTTTTTACTTCCTTTCATACCACCATCATGCCTCCAGTTACAACACCGGATACACAGGACCACCAAGCTTCATCCTCGTCGATGATGCTCAAGGAACGACGCTTCAAACTGAGCAGGTAGGTCCTCTAAATTCGCTTGTGTAATTTGGTCCTCAACATCTTGTTAGGGCGTGTGACCGTTGCCGGTGAGTTACTCACCCTTCTAGCAGTCATCGACAATAGCGCGAGCCATTTCGTAGTCGAAGAAGGATAAAATGCGACGAAGGCCACCCTTGTCAAGCATGCCTAACTGCAGGTTCGTCCTGTACGTTCGAGGAGCCAGGCAAGAGAACACATCCGCACAAGTCGAAGTAGGTTTTCGTTACCACCCTGAATTGCTCATGCCTGATCTGCGCAAAGACGCACAGCGACCCTGGAAGATCGTATGCACCACCTCGAGACTCTGATTCAAGCCATTCCACCTGCTGTCTTCGCGGCTGGTGGGGCAATTCCTCCAGGACACCCTGCTCTAGATGGTGCCACCAGCCCCATAACCCCGTTCATGTACCCTGCTGGAACACCCTCAGGCGTACCCCCACCTTCACTACACGTATTCCCTCTAACAAATCCATCCACTCATTTCACGCACGAGCCAAATGTCGATGAAAGTCACCACAGTCCCCGACATCCATTTTCCTCCCTTCTTGGTTCCCTATATCCACATGCACATCACCCAGATCAAGCAACGGCTGGGTCGTCGCGAATGTCCCTGACGTCATCGTACCTTTACTTTGACGATGAAGGATATACCAGGTGGCAGGGTGAAACGTCTGGTCTTCCCGTACTCGACTTGTTGGTGGAGCGACATACTCCTCCCAACAATAGAGAGCATCACCACCACCACGCACCTCACCGTGATGATACCCAAAACGGTCCCTCCATCCCAACGGCTGCAAACCCAGACTGGTTCCCCAATCGACAACCTCGGCGCACTGATGTTAACCCCCAAACGTTATGGCGATTTATTACAACCTATATTGTGCCGGAACTCATGGACAGGTTCGATTTCCTCAATTTTATTCTTGGCTCGGGTTATCTAATACCCCCACTTAGTCTCGTCCAGTGCTATCTATCGACGTCATACTATATCCTACCTTTCCTTCATGTTCCTACTTTTCTTGCTGTACGTTTTTCCTTCACACTCATTGCCCCTGCCCTAAGCTCAGACGCTTTCCTTGATGTGTTCTCTAGGACTATGGAAATCCTCAGAAGTGGGCAGAACCAGGTTTTGCCGCTTTTATCGTCTCTATTTGCTGTCTTGCTTCGAGGCACCTGGATGATCCCCGCGTTCGCGCTGACCCCAATGACAGTATTTCTGCGGGCACCCATTGGTTCGACCTTTTTGCCCGGTTACGCGCTCTCCCCATTGCCGACCGTCCAACCCTATACAACATCCAAGCCAATCTGATAGCGGCTGTCTACGCCATCGGTCTTGGCAAACTCTCGAAAGGGGCCTCGATACTCGCCGAAGCCGTTACCATGTGCATCGACGCTGGGCTGCACCGCTCAGCGGACACATACGATCTTTTCGACCCCATTGAAGACGAAGTTCGGAAACGTACTTTCTGGTGTGTATATATCTGGGACAAGCAACTTGGGGCACATTTTGGTCGACCTTCACTACTCCGGTTGCGGGATTGTGATGTACCGGAGCCATCACCGGTTGATGACGAGTTTATTACACGGGAATCAGTTGGCGTACCTCCGCCAGGCACGGAGTGTCGACTGAGCGCGTTCATCGTGTCCTTGCGGATCATGGTCGTTCTTGAATCGATCCTTGACGTTCCTCCCGCGAGACAATCCGACGAGTCGTCTTCCTTCTTGTTGAAGGCGGCGAATGTTTTGTCTGGCGCGCGTAGATTCAAGGAGATGCGCGAGGAGGAGGCGCTTTTGGACTGCATTCATCAGAATATACCTGCCCATTGGGCTCACTCACCTGAGACCCTCGCCAGTGAAGATACCATTCGCTTGACGCAAGCCGAACGCCTGCATTGTGCCGAGCAATATGTCCGGCTTTTAATCTATCGACATCGGTTTTCGGAGCTCGTGGCGGAGAGAACTAGTGGCCCCGTCCAGGAGGAACAGACTGATGCTGAGAAAGAGGCTCTGATATCGGCTCACAACGCTGCTCTGCAGATTGTCGGCGCTCATCTGCACATTGCCAAGAAGGGCCTCATGACATACTGTGCGTTGGGTTTAATATTCCTGATCGGCTACTTACCTTGTCTTCTAGACGGTGTCCACGTCATTCATCAATTGACCCAGGCTGGGAGAACCTTGGTCGCTATTTTACTCTGTTGCAAGACGGAAGCGCTTCAGAATTTGATACCTCTCGGACTGGACGCGCTTCGCACCTGCATTGGGCTGCTTCGTCGGTTTAGCGGACGTTACGTCTGCGGCCTTCGATCAGGGGATTTAATGGAAGAATTTTGTCGACGTAAGTTGATTTCTATCGAGTATGGCGAATGTTAATTCTATTTCAGTCACGAATATTCCTCTGGAAACAACTCGTCAAGATGGAGCAGCAGACACCTCTCGGCCACCGTGGATACGGCCTGTAAGGAAAAAGGCACCCTCCATTGCGCGTTCGAACAACAGTGGCGACTCTCCTTCCCATCACAGCAGTCCGGAGGCGTTCACCCCATCTGAATTCTTCAATGACCCGCCCAAAAATGGAATTGGGTTCTCCTCAGGCTCGTCCTCTGCCTCGGGGTCATCTTCGTCTATTCCTAATCCAGCACCGCAATATTCCAACGGAACTCCGCAGGTTCGACACCCTTCGCCCACGGCGTATATGGATACCTCGTCAGGGGGTCTGGGAATGGACATGATAAGGGAAGACACGCAAATGTATATGTCACCCGGGGAGATGATGTCGCTTTTTAGTGATGGGAATGTTGATGTCGGACATCTCTTCTCTTCCGAATTCATACACCAGCAGCAGCAGAATGACCGTCAAGCTGGGACACCGGTTACGGGGGGCTTTGGTAGCCCTGTGTTCCTCAAAATGAATGGGCTGGTATCCTCGCCATAACGACACTCTCTCCTTCAGCGTGCGTCTGTATCATTACATCTTTTATTCTTCTGATATATGTACTCCATTTTATTCCGGTCTTTATCCTTGCTACTACGTCCAGCTCTGTATATATATATTTTGATCGTTTTGTAAACGTGATTGTACTACAATGCTTTGTGATATTCGAGTTATTTGAAAAGAGGAGACATGAGTTCCTTCCTTACATTGTCCATTTATTTTCTGAGAGATGCCGAGTCAGTATCGGAACTATCGGTCAGGTAACCAAGATGAAATGTCGTCTTAGATGTGATGATGTGACTAGTGACTGCTTTGCACGTGAGGTCGATCTGAGATCGATCGTGTTCCAATCTGCCTCTTCCCTTTGTTGCTGGGATGGAATTGGACACTCCTTTGAACATACCGTCTTCAAACTTGCCCAATGACTTCTAATATCAACGCAAGGCTCTGGCCAACCCTCACTGCCTCGCAAGTCCTTCATTTTCTGACCACGGACTGGTCACTGTTCAATTTGTGCGAATCAGGGTGCGTCCGTTTCCTTCTCATCTCAGAGAACAATAAGAAATTTAGCGACACCCACTTATTGTTACCCGATATGATCTGCTGATACATATCGTCATCTATCCACGTTTTCTCTTTTGTTCTACAAGTCTATTGCATGACTCAAAGGACATGGCTTCCCGTACATAACCATCGCGCCGCTCATTTTCTCCACTCCTTTCACAATCCCGACTGTCGAAATCCTGCCTGCGAGATGTACACCCATCCCTCCTCGCCAATCAGCAAGCTCCCTGTGGAGTTGCTGTCGTACATCTTTGTGCTGGGCACCCTCTCATCGGCCGACGTCCCGAGTTCCGACGAGGCAGGTCGTAACCCTTTATTCAATACAGAGAGCGTCAAAGTGCCTCTCGCTTTCGCAGGTGTTAGCCGCCATTGGGGGCGAGTAGCGCGTAACACACCTGGACTATGGACCAGCCTCTGCATCACCGTTGAAATGGTCAAACGGTTGAGCGAGGACGACGATGACGCTTCTTCGCTGCTCAACACCACTCACCTTACATCTTATCTCGCGCTATCTCGCAACTATCCACTAGATATTCTCATTGACGCTAGAGACCAAGATTGGGATTTTTTTGAACCCGAGTACGTTTTTTTCCAACCGTCTCTTTTTTTTCTTTGTGCTTACAAGAACACAAGGATTCCCTCTGAGTATGAGTTCAACACCTATACTCCACCATTTTCCCCCGACCATATGGCCTCCGTGATATCCCTCCTCCTGCCGCATATCTCACGGTGGCGGTCACTCCATATCCTCACCGACTCTTGGGCTCCCATGCACTCCGCCCTCCTCCATATCAACCCATGTATCACTTCCTTTGGCGCCCCCCTTCTGGAATCTTTGACCTTGATGCGGTGTAACGACTTTGTCAGCTTCTCACCCGAATTCCAACCCCGAGATATGAAAAGTCCTGCCTTCCTCAGCTCAGTCACCCCTTCCTCCCAGAAAGATCTACTTCCGCGACTCAAGCATCTCTCTCTTCGAGGTGTCCACGTCGAGTGGGCTTCTCTCGTCAACGTCCTGTCGGCATCGACTGGAGGCGGACTGCACAGTCTTGAGCTATCTTCTCACTGCTCTGACGTCCGTCCCACTCTCACCGAGTTTCAACAACTCCTTGGCGCCAGCTTGCATCTCCGCAAATTGGCCATCTCCGGATCTGGTCCGTTCGTACCAGACGACGTCGACGATATTGTCGACGTCATCCATCATGACCTAGACTCCGTCCCACTCCCCCATCTCCATAGCATAACCCTCGGATACCGAACCGCCCTTGAAGGTCAAACCGTCCTCGAGCTCCTCAACGCCCCAAATGCCAAGGTACTGGTCTTGGAAGACGCCACTTATCCTGGAGACCCAGAGGAGGTTGATGCGGGCAGTCTACTCACGTACATCGGCACTGGGGAATTTTACGACGCAGATCACAACTATCTTGTCGCATACGAGCTCCCTGACGGGCTTCACTATCGGGTCGCCATGAACAAGCGGGCCGTATCTCGCTTACCCACCACTGAGGATCTGAGCCAAGAGCCAAAATCCAACGCCGCCTTCCCCATACTGGAGAACGTCACACTTAAATCCGTCCGCGCGTGTCCGCGACCCCTGCGCGCGTTTTTTGGCGCACTACCCAACCTTCAACGATTGGAGCTGATAGGAATGACCATGCACGCCGTGCGCGCTCTGCTTCCTTCCAATCCAGTCCCATCATTAGCCATCTCCAGTTGCCCGTGTCCGCAATTACAGTCCCTGTGTATCCGCGGCTTTGAGCAACTCCAGATACAGGACTTTGACTTCCTTGTTGGTGGTCTGGCTGCAGAGCGGAAAGATAGAGGTGCTTGTAGCTTGAAGGAGGTTGATATTCATGTCAGTGGACAAGACCGTGGATGCGTCGCGGAGTTCAAGGACGCTTCTGGGGATTTGAAGGTCAACATCTTTAGCAGAATGGTAGAGGTGGACGAGGATGAGGATTATGAGGAGCTCGACGAGACGGACGCTTTTGAGGTAGGGGGTGTTTTCAACGACCCCGTTTTTGATGCATACTATTCAGCGCAGGTTTCGCAGCCTCGCTGATGGTTTCTTCTTTCCTTCTTTTTTGTTCTAGTTCAAGTTTTCTTTTCAATCCGCGTTTGATTTGTCGCAGAGCTGTTGTATGTAAAGTGTTTGTACTTTTTAGTGTACTTTCAAGAAAAGGAACATTTTTGTCCTTGCCCTATGCCGATATTTTGGTCAAGCATTTAAAAAGGATGTACGGTCGCCTCGCTTCGACTTCACCTCAATGTAAATTATGATGTTTTGTTTTACCTCGTTATTCATGGCCGTGTGGCGAAATGGCATCGCGTCTGACTACGATAAATTGTTAATCAGGAGATTGCAGGTTCGACCCCTGTCTCGGTCATAATTTCGTAGAGAGGGTAGGTACCCTGAGTTTTTCTAATTTTGTCTAATAGCGAAAACAGTTGATACAGTCGAAACCCTCGTAACCCATACCCTTCCGTGGACAGTCGAGCCTATGGGTTTTCGGAGGTTATGGGTTGGAGGGGGTGGGAAAAAAGTAAGCGCTCAAGAAAGTCACGTACATTTCGAGAAAATCTTGTTTTCTTCGTTACAATAGGTCCCCTTGACTGCAAGGCAAACAATCAGTACCATTTGGGCAAGTCAGTATTGATGCAATTCTCTTCAACGGTGTTGGCTTTATGATTGAGCAAAGATTGATCTGGGGACGAGGGGCCTTGTGGGTTGATTCCAGAGAATTTGGTGATTTATAGATGGTATTTTGTGCAGCGGCAGGAAAAGAAAAGGTAAAAATACTAAATTCATGACCATTTTTGGTAGGCATAACCCCAAGATAGGGTTCAAAACCTATCCCACCAAGGGCTATGGATTATGGGTTATCATGGACTTATGGGTTATTGTGTGCAAATCCCCGCCCACCAACTCGGTGGACCCAAAATGGCATGGGATTTCAGGGGTTATGGGTTATCAGACGCATGGGTTACGGGGGTTTCGACTGTATACATAACAGACTAACTAACGACAGAGCAGCAGGAACCTAAGACGGAAATCGACATAATTAACCTCAGACTGAGGCGTAAGGAGGCCCCAGAGAGTAGGGGATCGACATCAATTAATAAAATCCAAACATACGCCCAATAGTCTCCTGCACACCCTCCACCCTCCCAATATCGTGGCCGCCCGCCTCGGTCAACAACAGCGCGACATTGCGTCCTTGTACTTGGGCTTGCTCCAGGGTGCCGTATCCAGTCACTTGAGTCGTGGATACGAGCTGATCGCGCTTCTGTGAGTGCAGAGAGGTTTGGTCGGTGTATGTCTGCCAATCTGCGTGTGAGAGCGGGTTTTCTGGGAGTGAAGGGGCTTGGGGGAGTATTGGTGACAGGAAGGCATCGAAGAGGACTTGGGAGTGGGAGTAGGGGATGTCCCAGTCGTTTTCTGTGTTATACATGGTCAGTTTTGGGGAGAACTTGGAAGAGGGTGGAATAAGGACGTACCGGCGTGAGCGATTAGAACGGAGCATTTAATGTCTGGTACTAGTGTAAGGGTATCGAATCTATGCACCAGTGACCATGTTATGAGTCCTGTCGGGGGTCAAGTCAGTGATTAAATTTGACATTGAGATTGCCAGTGAAGGCGAACTCGGTGCGAGGGGTATCATAGACAATGGCTTCAAGAGGGGCAAAAATCCGAATAGATAATATTGATCCATAAGAGTTCTAACAGACGAGAAAGGCTGCAAACGAAATCAGCCCAACACCATATTAGTACAAAACGGCGGCGACGTACAGACATCAACACCAATCCACGAGGCTTGATTCCATCCTTACCCAATTCTGCAGCTAACAGCCCAGCGATGGCCGTCCCGAGACTGTGCCCGATGATCAAAACATCCTCCGGACGTGCACCCTGTTCTATAAGGTAATCCCAACCTGCCCGAGCGTCCTTTGACACCCCCAGCACCGTAGGGTGGCCCTCGCTGTCCCCGAAACCGCGATAATCAATGGCAAAGACATTTGCACTCAACCGCGCAGTGTAAGCGGTGTACAGGACGGTGCGCAGTGGTAGAGCGCGCGTGCCTGTATTCCCGTGCAAGAAGAGGATGGTGGGCTTGTGATGCACGGCCTCGGAGATCTGGTGCGGTTGTGGTGTCGGTGGGTACGGCAACTTGCGGTAGAAGGGGTCTGAGAAGATGAACCATGCCCCGATGGACGTGTTGTCCGGGCTTCGCAGCCTTAAGTTGATCGTTTTACCAGCTGTCGGGTAGAGATCAAAAAAAGGGAGATTGAACCTGGTAACGAGCGTACTTACGAGCTAATCCATAGTGCTCTGGGTGCTCAAACTTTGAATAAGAGAAAAAGTGAATGTGCTGTGCGTAAAGGACGCTGCAGGGATGGTTAGTGCGCGAGATGATGGTCGGGAGAAGCCACGGCTCACCGTGATTGCAGGAATGGCGTCATAACGAGCACGATCGCCAAGCCATATAGCAGACCCATAATCAAGAAGAACTTGTGGATGCGCATGTAGAAGCTTGAACGCGCCTGCTTGGGAGAGCCTGCGGTGGACATGGTGGTCGAAAGAAAGAGCGCTTTGTCTCTCTCAAAGCGCTGGGCCAGAGTTATCCCTCATAGGAAACTTTTTCTCCATCGATATCAAAAAAGTTACGAATACCTTCATAGAAGAGTTGATACATAGATACCGAAACCTTGGCAGAACACCACGAATTTCATGGTCAATTGCCGGGCCCGCTTTAGAAAAAAAGATGAACACAATGTTCGATTGACCGAGACAGGGGTCGAACCTGCAATCTCCTGATTAACGATTTATCGTAGTCAGACGCGATGCCATTTCGCCACACGGCCATATATGATTTTCTCAAAGCGGAATATGTCAACTGGCTTTTTTCGTGGGCTTTTGGGCTTTTGATCTTCTGTGGTTGTGCTCCGGATCCCGTGCCTGCTTAAGTGCCCGTTCTGCAACCGTTCTGCCGCCTTGCTCATCTGCTTTGCGGACTCGTACGTGCCACCTGAGGCGGTGGCCCACACCAACAACGGTAGGTATTCTCTCTCTAAATTTTACACGTCGAATACACGTATAATTTTTCCAAACATATCAGTGTTCCACCTCTTCCTTTCCTTGATCAACTTCAGCCTCAATTCTTTCGCTTCCTCCACACAAAAGGGGAACTCCGACTCGACTTTTTGAAAGATCTGATCCCGCAGCTCAAGTGGGAGACCGCCAATCGCACTTTGCTCATTGACGCGATTTTCCCACCAGTCCCTTCGCTGGCACGGAACATGCGCCGTCGAGATGATCCTAATTATTGGGTCTACCAGAAAGAGCGTAAGAATTTTGATATGTCCAGGTTTAGAGGGATCCTTCAGCGAGAAAGGCCGAAGCTTGCGATGAAGCGTGTTTGGGAAGGTGATCAGCCGACCAGCTCTAGTCTCCACAAACCCGAGTTCTTGCTCCGTGGAATTACAGTCGCAAGCTCCAAAAACATCACCTAACCAGTGGCTTGTCTCCAGGCCATCGTCAGGATATTGAACATTCTCCGCGTCTTCCTTACTTGATTGTTGGCGGAATGCGAGTTGGCCATTGGCGATGTTTTCGGAATCATAATAATACACAGCCGTCGCGCAGATGTGTTCGTTCTATGTATTGACAATTTAGGCATGACGCCGGAAGCTACTGAAACGAAGTCACCATTAGGCCTTCCATGGCATGCCACTTCCCTCCTTTATACTCTGGTTTCTCCGGAGTGAGGTGAATGTTCGTTATCTTGGCTATGATTTGCAATCCTTCATCACCGTATACTGTCTTTAGGTCTTCTTCGTCCGGGACCTTCATATACGGAAAAGGTTTGAATGTCCTGGGCTCAGGAAGGATGACACGCCTGTTTTCTTCTACCCACTCCCTTCTGCGATACTGGTAATCGGATTCATCCTCACCTTCCTCTCGCTGAGGCCCCACACCGCCTGGCAAGTTCTCTGGGTTTAGATCGTGTTCGACCCGGCGGTAAGGTATACGCTTGTAAGCCTTCGAACTGGTTGGAGTTAGACTCCTGTTCCACAAGGGAATGGCCCGCGCGATGACTTGCTCAATGACGCTGTACAACTCAGAATGTCTTTCTGGATGTAAATTATTAATGTAGCTCGTGATTCTGCCCAATGTTTATGAGAAATTCGGGCAGTCCGACCAGCAATGGAGACACTCACCGGACAGTGTTGGGGTCACTTGCCGATATTTCCACTTCACAGGGTAACCACTGAAATTTATTGCTATAAAACGCCGCGTCGCTATCAGACCTACCCAGAAAAGACGACGTATATGATCCAGTGCCAGACCTCTCGGGTACCACCCCCTCGCCACAGCGCTGGATACAGTCATCCAAAGTGGTCAGGCCCTCGTTCAGAACCTTGGTACGACCATACACAAGCGGAAACAAGCTGGGATTTATAAGGTCAAGGACCATATTATCTGAACCAGGACGCCAGTCCTTGAGATGATTCGGGACGTCCTCCAGAGGTTTTACTGCTGCTTTCAACGCGGCTTGAAGATCAGGGGATATGGCAGTGTCCGATTTGACGACGTCGCCGTCAAAAACAGACACGAGCCCTCCGTTCTCCTCAAAGGCTTTTGCTTTGGACTGCAGTTCCGCAATACACCAATCCAACATCTTCTCCGTCATATCAATTGAGGTTTCCTCTGAATTACTGGCATTTGGTGGTATCGACGCCTGAGATACCTCTCCTTTCCAGCTTGTGGTGATGGCGGAATCAAAGACCTAGATAGCACCGTGTAGTTCAGCCAGCTGTGAATTGTAGTAGAGAGCCACGATACCCACTTCTTTCTCCCAGCCAGGCTTGTCTGTCACCCGGTTCATAAAGCCTAGCATAGCCAATTCGCGCAAAGTGAGCAAAGGCATCCTACAATTATCACCATCATTAGTGATTGATAGTCGAATTGGTCAGTGACGCACTGTTCGGGGGGACCTGAGCCATCAGGCATTAAAGTCGCATGGTACGTATCTACATTGGGAATCCACTTTACGGGAAGCCCAAAGCCAGGGAGTTTTCCAAAATTCAAGTTTTGCGTCATGGGATGAATGAGTCAAGGACAAGCTTCTACAAAGGGTTGACTGTCTGAGACCAACTTTGAAACCATGGCTTGACCAAAAGTCTCAGACTAGATTGCACGGCCATAACTCGAAACGAAACGATGAACCAGCGTTGCCACTGGCAACGCTGGGAGTGGAGCAGAGTTGAACTTGAACGGAACGCAGAAGTCGACGTCGTCGAACTTCATCGTCACGTGGTCAGTGAATATTAGGGACGTTCAAAGCTCGGCGCAGCTCGCATTTGATGGGCTTAGTCAGGTTGCGATTTCAAGCTCCGCCAACGCTCCCATGACACCGGGTGGTGATGAAAATTATATATGTTCTAGGGTTATTGCCCGTTATAAGGATATCCCATAAATTTCAGCTGGGTATTTTACAGCTTTCGCAAAGAAGAAGTATGCCCAATTTCTGAAGAACATAGTTTTGAAGACGGCAGTCCTGGCATTAAAATTGACCTATATATGGAATATGCCAATTTATTAGTCATCCAGTAAATCGATTTGACTGAAAAGTCAACCAAAAAATTAATTAAGCATCGTAGACTTGTTTTCTTCGTTTAAAATATATAAGATAGGTCATTTATTTACCTGATGCGCCTAAATGCAACACAAATACATGATGAATTCAGGTTGAGGAGTTATCGTACACCTAATGTACGAATTGATGGGAATCAAGTTCGGTTGCCGGTATTCTGGGAGGCCGAGCGGAACTTGAAATTGCAACCTGACTAAGCCCATCAAATGCGAGCTGCGCCCAGCTGAACGTCCCTATTCTGAGTCTGACACTGACAGTGAGACTGCAACACCTTCGTTAGCACTTTTTGAAGAAATTGTTGTTCATAAAGCTCTCATCTTACAACGTCCATCTCATTCAACTGTCTTTGCTCAGCGCTCAGGCTTCACCTACACTGTTCTCAAACTGTCCGAGCCGGAGTTGGATGAACGGAACAAGTTGAACAGAACCTTGTCATAAATTACAAGGAAATTCGCTGTATACTACTGAGTTAAATGACTTATGTCGACGAATTTACCGGCGATCGCCGGGAACCTTTGGCCTTATACTCTGCTGACTTGAAGTGGAAGCTGAGATTTATCACCTTCGCCGAGAACGCTTGGGGTCGAAATCGAACTCATCCGCCAAAATATCTCCTTTTCAGTGGGGGCGAAACGGAAAGATTTGATCAGCAGCGAAATGACAATTTCTGTGAGAAAAATTAAGTTATCTTAGCAACAAGGTAGGTCGGGGACACTGGTGATTTAGAGACGAACTTAGTTCGAGTTGCGAAAATTTGAACCCGCTGTGATATATCGTTTAGTGGAAAGCCGAAAGCAAGGATAAAAAAGCACGATACATACATGCACGCCCTTCCCCCACCCAAAAAGGTCAGCCTGATGAGGGCGGGTAGATACATTTAAGATTGCAGTCAGACGATAAAGGAAAGGACAACCCACGTGTGAGCATAGATTCCAGGGACACGCGCGTTGGTGACAGATGAAGGCAGAAGGGAAAGCCATCTTTCAGGGATCCATACAAGACAATCAGGACCCCATATTTCCGCGTTACGGTTAGCTTCGATAATTGACATGATAACATTCGTGTTCTTTGGGATAAGAATTTCATTGATTTCTTTTCCGTCGAGGCCTTGAATTGGGTTTGAAAGGGGCATCACGACGTTTGCGCGTGTTCTGATGATACACCCTCAGTCACAAAATGAAAAAGAGGGTTTACACGCACGTTCTGAATAGGAAGGATACTGGAGGGTAAAGGCGAAGGGTCTCCTTACAGATGGCATCGAGATATGGAAGAGCGACCAGTTCGTCGTGATCTAGGTTTCCGTGCTTGGCGTAGGCCTCGGTGACCTCGTGACGAAGCTTATCCTGCACGTCTTGGTATTGTGCTAGTAAATGCAGAATACGACAAAGCGCATTCGATGTTGTGTCCATGGCGGCAAATGTAAATGCCCTACCGACGGGGGAAAGTCATATATAGATACTTCACCGATGCAACTAAAAGACGCACGACACTTGTCCAATGAGTTCAGACTCGTCTAGCTTGTCCTCGTTTGATGCATCCATGTTTGCCCTCACTACAATAAAAATCGGTAAAAATGAGAAAATAAAGGCAGGCAAAATTCCTGTACTCAGGGTGCTCAAAAGGTCCTTTTCCCGTCCAATTTGAGTCGCAACAGCATCATCTCCCCCCATCATTGCTCTCTTCTTTGATTCAAAAATCTCCACGGAGGTTTTGTACATCGTATCAACGATATCCCGCAAATCATGCAGATTTTTCCATGGAAGTAGGTTAACCATAAAGCGTCGAAATCTTGGAGAACCGATTTTGACGGCGGGTGCCAGTAAATATGAGCGAACGAATAAAACTCGGAGGATGGCAGGCCTAAAACCAAGATCAACTCCAACTCCAAACTCATAGCTTCGCGTGTAAGCAATACGCACATCAACTCTTTGACTGACACGCTATAGGGATGTGGTGTAGCATCTGTTGCAAGCGAGTCAAATGAGTAGCCAAAGCCACACTGGCCAACCATTTCCAGGGCAGTACGCGATGTCCAGGAGAGTAGATCAATCTGATAAAGAGGGGATCATGAAGTAAGTGGTAACTCCTTTTGGTGATCATCTCATCTACCTCTTGAGGTCCGTCAGTGACTTGCTGCGAAATTGAAGTTCGAAGCTAACATAGAAAATGAGATCGAATACAATTAATAAGGAGACTGCCATCCTCACTTTATGTGCAACGCTATATAAGGTAGGTACTGGGGATGCACTCAGCAAGAAGAGATGCGCGCAATTGATTCCACTCACTCATTTCTCGCAAGTTTGAATTAGAAAATACAGGATTGAGCATTTTTCTCTGCCGGCGGTGATGATCCCCTGCCGACCAATAATAAGGTACGTCTCGAGTACATATTCGCATTACTCACCTAACGTCGCTGGTAGACCATTTCCAAGCATCATACGGTTACCCCTAAAACGTTCGGACCGTCAGGTAGACAACTTCCGGAAATACAGGTCAGTATTTACTCGATAAACGCCGACGTTTCTTCATATATATATTGATCCTGCATAGATGTCAACGTTACGGTAGATTAAGATCGAGCATCGGACAACCTTGATAAGAACGTGATGGAGAGCCTTTGGATCGAAAACGTAGAGTTGATTTTCCTTCATCATTATACATCAGCGTCATAACCTTGTCTCCCGCAGATGAGAAACAGCTTACGCCAAAGAGCGCCTTGACTTTGATCACGCCACCGTCTACCACGAGCTTCAGCAATGATATTTTATTCAACCCAGAAACGTACACTTGGATGCGATATCCTTGTGAAAATCCCAGCCGTTGATGTTGAACAACTGAGGAAAATTTCCTGCGGTGAATCCTGAATCTAGGGGAGTCTTTTATTTACAGAAGACATACCTTTGAGGAAGGAAGGTGACGGAGGCCCTGGAATATTGTCGAGTGCGGTCTTGAATAACCGCTGACAAACGATACGCCAGCATATCCAGAATAAAGACAATAAAACTATGGCCTTGAGGATGCTGGAAAGCATGAGTGGAAAGATAGATGGAAACCGTGTTCCTAGTGCATTGCGCATTTATAGCTTTCAGAGGAGAACATGGCCAATCTGCGTTGATAGATATCGAGTTGATGAAAAAACTGGCGAACACAGTTGGGGAGATTGGGAAGAATACGTCCGGCCAGCAAAGGGTTGCCTGAATAAAGGTATATTTGATCTTGCTTCCAAAATGGGAATGCGTTTCCGCGCGTTGCTGCGGCAAGTTAGAGAAAAAAAATGAAACACAATCCCATGTTCATTGCGTTAGAGCAGTAGATATCGCCACCAAGAGGGCCAAAAATTTTCAAGCTCTCGGTTGTCGCAGCTCGTCCAATAGGGAAATTTCGGTTGACATCCCAATGATAGTTGAAGCGGACTGAGGAGTCTGAAGTGTGCACTAATCGAAAGAATTACTCCCAGATGACATTGGCAATGTTTCCCCCGTCTTGTCGTAAATTTAAACCTCAACTGAGGCACGAAGGGCAATCACTGCGAGGGGCATCAGTTAGAAGTGACGGAAAGAAGTAAACCAACATCAGCCACTTTCTTGTTGCCATCGATCTTCAAGGCCACTGTGGTGGAGGGTCGAAAGAGAGAGCTGAGGATTGATCGGGGGGTAAAGTTCGGAAAATCTGAGCATAACATCATCGTTTGGAAATATCTCTCCGCCTTCCCGGTCTGAACAGGTCTGAATGATATCTAGTTGATTGCTGATGCGTAAAACTTCAATCTTTCTGAGCCTCCACAGCTGGCCAAAGTAAAAAGTGATGCATACCTTCGAGACGGTTTCAGAAAGGCTCTGAAGCTTAGATGGGGATTTATGCAATTGTTTCTGCTGACGCGGAATACGTGCGGTAAAGATCACCGGTACCATAGTTCCGTGATGGATTACAGGAAGCCCGAATGGGAACAGTTTGTCCAATGTGCAGGCGGTAATGGATCCGGAGATTAGGAGGGCTCCAACTGATGTTGAAGGTGATTGAACGGCCAGCCCGCGGCACGGACGCCTCAACTCAGCGCAGGGTTGAGTCGTAATAATAATAACCGTACCAGGAGCTACTTTCAACTAATTATGCGCCTTATCAGCTGGAAGACTGCAATTGCATCAAGAAGAAGCTTACGTGCACATTCTTTTCTCCCTTCTCCCTGTGCCGTTCAAATCTATTCCAAAAAAATTCACGATACACCTATTTTTATCATCAGTGTCGGAGTCGCGTTGCAATCGCCGATTTCTATCAGAGCCTTGAGGACAATGCGCGAACTCTGAGCCACAAAACTCAAAAGCTAGAGGTAAATTTGTCAGAGTGTTTATGAGAACTTTTCACGAAAGTTACAGGTTTTCAGAAGTCATGATGGTGCCAGGTGAAGTCACATTGGGATGTTTTCAATAATTTCTGCCAGTCACGTGGTAAACTATGTCGCTCAACAAATTTTCTACTAGGTCCCTGGTCGAACTCAGTGTCGTTGAGAGGACGCGTCACGAATAAGTTGAAGCCTTTGGCGGTCCAGATTGCTCCCTCTAGAGTACTGTAACAGGAGGAGGGGGACCCTAACTTCCCTCAAGTACGTGTTGCATTAGACCCGAGTCGACAATGTCTGACAGTCTGATGATCGCAGAGCAGGCGCGATGTTTGAACGCAGAGCCGGTCACTGACACCGTACCCTCGAAGACGCGCATGAGACCCCTAGATTTGTGCCCATCGAATTCCATGCGGTAAACTCAAGCGCAATGCGAAATCGTAAGTTTTTTCCTGTCCCTTATCAGATCGCACCTGGGTGAGGCAGTTGCTAATCCTGACGCGCCAATCAAGATTTCCATGCAATTGCGCTCCTTAGTTGATCTTTCAATCCCCATCGTCAACTGTTCGTCGCGGGCTTGAACGTCTACCACTGTTAGTGTGGCCGAGCATAGTCCCACCCTTCCGAGGTCTAGGTATACGTCTTTCGTTGCGTCACTTGAACATTTTTTCTTCTTAGCCGTACACAAGGCTCTGCCAGGGTGGAGGCGCATCATCGCCCATGCCATTCTAAGGGGCATTCCCGGCACACCCGCCTCCAGCACTCCTCTGTGACCTCTGTCCTTCTTTGATGGCTACAGAAGTGAGATTGGGCTTCCCGTGGACCTCATTTAGGGCCAGGTATGTTGAATGCGTATCTTGACTTGCTACCCAATTCTTACTGGATCTCCCATTAGCCCCTCTAAGCATCACTACCTGGTGGCAGTCCACCCTACCGGGATGCAAATCGCGGTTTGGTTTGCAATCTTCGGCTTTGGACTGCACCACAACAAGGAGTAGCTTCCCTGTCAACATGGCCAGATGGCCTTCCGGTCAGCCTCAGCGAAAGTGACACTATGAAACAGGGGACGTTCTTTGCTCTCAGCCCTGTCCCAACGACGAAAATTGGGATCCATTGAATATGATCATGTTAATGTTCACAAAGCGCGAACGTATATATATTCTCAAATGCAATGCCAGAATCAACGACAAACTTCTTCCTTTCCTCCATCAAGTCCAGCCTCAACTGCTTTGCTTCCTCCATATCGATCGGGAATTCTTCAACCTCCTGGAAGACCTGGTCCTGAAGTTCACGCGGAAGGTCGCCAATCGCACTTCGCGTGTTGACAACCTCCTGCCACCAGTCCTTTCGCTGGCAAGGGACGTGTGCCGTCGAGATGACTTTGATCGTCGGATCTACGAGGAACAGCGCTAGGAGCTTTCGATGCCCAGGTTTCGAGCGATCTTTTAGCGAGAAAGGCTGGACCTGATGCTGAAGAATGTTGGGGAAGGTGATCAGCCTGCCGGCTCTCGTCTCCACGGCTCCGACTTGTTGCATGGAAGAACCATAGTTCTCGCATCCGAAAACCTTTTCTAGCCAGTCGTCCTGATTTTGCGGGTAGTCGATGGTGCGGCTGTAAGCCCAGCCGATGTCCGTTGTCGATTGTTGGCGGAAGGAGAGCTGACTGGTCGTGATGTTCTCACAGTCGTAGTAGTATAAAGCCGTCGCACAAATGTGCTCGTTCTGCAAATTGATTAGTTGGGTACAAAGCGCTCAAGTGGAATGAGCCCACCATCTGTCCCTCGACATGCCAGCTCCCTCCGTTGTACGCGGGCTTCTCCGGATTGAGATGAATGCTCGCTAGCTTGACTATGACTTGCAATCCTCTCTCGCCAAAATCTCTCCTCAGATCGACTTGGTCCTTTGAGTCCGTTGTCATATAAGGAGGAGGCGCAAATGTTTCGGGCTCAGGAAGGATGACGCGCTGTGTTTGTTGTATCCATTCCCATCTTCGACCCCAGTGGTCGTCTTCATCCTCGCCTTCTTCTTGCTGTGGCCCCTCCTCTTTTGGGAAGCTCGCTGGGTCGGGATTGTATTCGACCCGGTCGTAATGTATACGCCGGTGCTTGTCTACCCCCAACAGGAGTGGGGACAGAGTCATGTTCCACAAAGGAATGGCCCGAGCGATGACTTGCTCTATGACCAAGTACAGTGAACGTTCCTGTGGGTGTAAATTGTTGATGTAACTCGTAATTCTGTCCAGGTGGCTATGAGAATTATAAGGGATGACCAAAAATCAACATACTTACCGCACAGAGCTGCCATCATTCGCCGATACATCTACTTCGCAGGGTAACCATTGAAATTTGTTGCTGTAGAGGTTTATGTTGAGGATATCCGGTCTTACCCACACCTTCCCTGACGTAGAATCGTCTGATCGAATAGGCAATGTTTCCCCTTCTCCACATCGCTCAATGCAGTCATCCAGAGTAGTTATGCCCTCCTTCAAAACCTTGCTACGGCCATAAACGAGCGGGAACAAGCTGGGATGCACAAGGTCCAGGACAAGCTCGTCCGAACCTGGATGCCAGTCTTTGAGACGGTCGGGCACGTCTTCTAGAGGTTCCACGGCCGCTTTCAGCGCAGCTTGGAGATCAGGTGGAATAGCGGAATCCGATTTGACGACGTCGCCATTATACACAGACACGAGTCCCCCATTCTCTTGAAATATCTTCGCTTTGAACTGCAATTCAGCGAAACACCAATCCACCATCTTCTCGGTGATGCTATCCTCAGATTGCCTCTCCGAGTTTTCATCGTCACCGGGCGCAGGGTTTTCTTCGTTGACGTGAGTTGCAGACTCTTCTTTTTTGACGTCGTTCACTGGTTGATTCTGGGCTAATGCCTCTTCCTTCCATTTCGTAGTAATGGAAGCATCAAAGACCTAACAGCACACGCTGGCAGTTCAGCAAACTGGAAATCACGGCAAGGCAGAACTCGAAACACCTACCTTGTGCTCCCAGCCGGGCTTATCCGTCAACTGATTCATGAACCGCAGCATTGTGAATTCTCGCAGAGTGGTCAATTGCATCCTGTCATCGTCTGCGATCGATTTCGAGGTTCAGCAGATAGAGCTCAGAACACGTACTGGAAGGTATCCAGGTCCCCGTCGTTGATATTCAAAGCTGTCGGGAACAAGCGCGCGTTTGGACTAGGGGTACCTTTGCCATCTCCGAGCTTCGATGCCTCTGGTTCAGAAGCCTGAGCCAGATCGCTGTGAGATGGTGTCCAGGACAGAGGAAGCCCAAAACCAGGAAGTGCTCCAAAGTTTGAAGGTCGCGCCATGGAAGGTCAACGTAGATCAAGAACCAGAGGCGGTAAATGGGAGTGATCGATAATAATCGGTGCATGGGCTGCAGTCGTGACGTTGAGCGCTTGTTCAGACCTCAAAGTCAGCTGAAGTCAGGGACTCGGATGAGATCATTCTCGGAGCCGGAAGAGCCCAAGAAGGCGACCTGCATGACATCGTTTAGTGATCGAATAATGAGAAGAGGTGATTGGGAGGTGGTTATAAATTTGACAGCAAGGGATGTTTTCGCGTAACAAGTCTTCAAGGAAAGCTCGGACAGAAAACACCTCTTGGCAACGCTGCCGCCAATCTGCACATTGAATGCCCCCTAAGCTTGACTCGGTCTACTTCCACCTCGACGAGTACCCCCTTCCCCAATGTGTAGAGTCGTCAGACCCTCGCCCAGAGTCCTGCTGCTAAGCTTGAACAATTTCAAATGCTGGAGCTCCGAGAACTATTCGGAAGTCCTGGGACGCTCCGGCTTCGTGGAGAAGATTTTGGTGGTTCATGGCTGGGTATTATCCGAAGCAGGAGTATTTCCGGGACCTTTTCGAAGTGGGGTTGACCCGTTATTAAAAAACACCTATTATTGTAGGGACTAGCTGGATAATTGTGTGTCCAGCGTTGACTCAGGCGGATTTCTGTACAGATCGTGTTACCGAGACGACCTGAGAATGCAAGTCAAGTTTTGGCAACTTCAAAGGAGGCGTCATCAAGAAATACCTACATGTCATGGATGGATGCTCACATAGGAGCCTGCACCCGCAGCTTTGCAACCCTGCGGGACCGATTTGAAGGTGCAATTGGCACCAGCTTAAATAACTTTCAATTGAACCCGTGATCGCATGTGTTTGATGAATTTTTGAATGATCTCGGAGAAACGTTCAGTGTTAGTCAGAAGTGTGAACTCGCAGCTTGGCGGCCACATTGCACCTGCAATAACGATTAAGCACGTCACTCTTGACTCTTGACTCCACAGAGGGTGATGCCACGGCTTGCCCTGAGAACACTTATCACTTTCTTGGCCAGCCACGGCCCACGAGTGAATTGCTGTGAATTGACTCAATTGATCATGAT
Organism: Laccaria bicolor S238N-H82; assembly: GCF_000143565.1. NCBI lineage: Eukaryota > Fungi > Basidiomycota > Agaricomycetes > Agaricales > Hydnangiaceae > Laccaria > Laccaria bicolor. The sequence goes on from NW_001889879.1 coordinate 863,528, forward strand.
GATAAGAAGCAGTGATTGGTTCCTGAACGTACCTCCAGGCTCCTGTCGAGATTGAATGCTGTTGAGAGATACTTATGAATTGAACAATGAAATCGCAATGGTGTGTTTCCGACTTGGATGGGTCAATCAATTGTAGTGGGGGATTATCGATTGATTTCGAGTGCGCAGGGCCAATTTTTGGGAGCCGAGAAAGGGCGGAAACATGATTTAGGGAACGTGTAGATTTGAACGATAGGGGGTATTCGTTGATGGGAGAACTAGGCTGTTACGCTGCAAGGTTCCGAGTCAAACTGAGGTGCTCTCAAGTCAATTCCTGTAGGATGCATCGACATAAGCGACTCGAGTTCTCTGTATAAAATTCAACAGTGAATTGTTCTTACCTTATTCCCATTCCAAACTGAAGTTCAGGCGTTTTTGGAAGGTGGCCTTGGACAATAATATTGATGTGGCGTGTGTGGGTGAAATAGCGTAACCCGGAAATTTCAACTTCCGTCAGAATTCAACCAACTCTTTTTACCTCTACCACCACCACCACTGACGGCGACGGCGACGGCGACCGTCAGCGAGCTCAGAGCCCTTATCAGCGTGCGAACCGTGAGTGATTGGTGCGCTGCGATTAACAAGGGAGCTTAATTCGGGTAGTTGTGCACTGACAGCTCGGACAACAATCTCTTCTCGGTATTGGTATTAACGACGCCCTCCCATCCCTGCGGCTACTACTCCCAAGAAGCTGGTGAAGTATACACACTCACCGACGTAAACCGAGTGTGCCATTGACCATTGGCAAGGATCAACAAATGGATCCTAATCCCCACCTAAGCAGCGAATCGCCGCCTTCAAGAACCACAATTTTAGGCTCGCTATTACGCGGGCGACCGAGAAACTCGTCTCAATCCCATATCCACCTTAACGCTGACCATCCCCTTCGAGAGCTCTCCCCATCACCACAACCACCATCCCCAAACGCAAACGCTAGGAGATCGCGTGTGGCGCCTATGCAGCAGTCGGCATCTCATCAGGCTCCGACGATGGCAGGAGCCTCTTTGTCGCCTGGGTTGGGCCTGAGCAATATGCTCAGGAGACGGAGGTCAGCGGGGAACATCATTCCTGCTTCCACTAGTGCCTCCATTCAACCACCGCCCCCTCAAGCAGTGGGGATCAACACCGAAGTTAACCGAACGGCTGCTGCCCTTACTCCCGCTGTACCGCCACCGCGCCCACACCCACACCCACCAACATCCGCGGGTGGTGGCGCCACTCGACACATCCGTCTAGTCCCTCACTTGGATTCACGTCGTTCCCTCAGGTTCGACGCTATCGGTCGGGACATGAAAGAAGGCGACCTACCCCTCCGCATTGGGCGGTTCACCGACCGTTCCGGAATAGGCCTCGCAGCTGTCAATGCGTTAGGTTCGAATAAGCTCGCGTTCAGATCGAAGGTTGTCTCGCGCGCGCATGCAGAGATTTGGGTAGAGCATGGGGCAAAGTTTTATATCAAAGATACGAAGAGCAGCTCTGGGACATTTTTGAACCATGTCCGATTGAGCCCTGCGAATACGGAGTCGAGGCCTTTCCAGATCAAGGATGGGGATATTTTACAGCTCGGCGTGGATTATCAAGGGGGCGCAGAGGATATATATAAGAGCGTGAAGATTAGGGTTGAGCTTGGACGCGAGTGGCAGGCTGCACCTAATGCTTTTAAGTGAGTTGGTTTGTCTTTTTGTGTGGTGTGGTGCTTATAATGAAAAATAGCACGAGTGCACTGAAGAATCTCAAGACCCTCGCTGTGCCCTCTGTTATCCCGAGCAAATCGACGGGTGGAGCGAAGCTTGGACCAAAGTCACAAATTCCCGACTGTTGTATCTGTACGTCCGACTTTTTTTCCAATCATCCACACTCAGACCCCTCGTCTAGGTCTCTTCGGAGTAACCATCCGCCAAGCACTCTTCATCGCCCCCTGCTCGCACACCTTCCACTACAAATGCATCAGGCCCCTCCTCGAATCGCACCACCCCGGCTTTTCCTGTCCCCTATGCAGGACATTTGCGGATCTGGAAGAGGACGTGGAGGTGGAGCATGAGGCTGATATGGAGATTGACGTCGAGTCGCCTGTGGGTTCGGACGAGCATGGTCATGGGGGAGACGATGACTCGGGAATGGAGGATGGTACGAACCACCATCAACATCAACACCAACACCACCACCACCTTGGCGTTTCGCGTGAAGCGGGTGCGGAGACGGAGGTGGAGGAGGGGGGGACGGGGAGGCCTAGGCGTGTGTTGAGGAATGGTAATAATCATTCCCCAGCGGAGGATGAGGGACAGGCGGATGAGGAGATGGTTGATTTGAATGCGTTGGCTGAGGAAGAGGTTGCTGTGGCTATGTTGGATAATGAAGGGGGTGATGATATGGGTGTGAGGGTCATCATGGATGGGGAGGACATCGATGGAACAGTTGGTGGAAAGAGGAAGCGGTGAGTTCGGTCGGGGTTCACTCAATTGGATACAAACATGGACATTAATATGGGCCACTGTATTCTACTCTGTCTTTCCTATTTTTTTCTTCTGGGTTTGTAGTATTGTTGAAATGAACGGATATACGGGATATACCACTGAAATTAATATTGAATAAACCGAACAAAAAGTTTTGAAGCTGTGACTGAACAAGCAAGCGTGTTGGTTGTCGACTACCATGACCACGGTGCCTCAACTCCAAGTTGTCTCCCAGATTGACGTCTAGACCAACGACTTTCTATCGGACGACGTCTGGAAGGTATAGCTCTGAATGCTACTGCACTTTGAAGGTCACGGTTGATTAGGCTTCAAATTTTCAACTTGAGAACTCCGAACTGGTTTTTCTTTTTCTCAAGTTTAAATTCTTCCCAACTCCAGAGCACACCCCGCCAACTACTCTTTCAGAGATAGCTTCGCGCTGTAATTGGGTGCCATGGCCCATAAGGACCCAGGTTCAAATTGCCGCAGTGCGTGTTCTGAGTTCTCGGAACTCCAACTTTTGAAATTGTTCAAGCTTAGCAGCAGGACTCTGGGCGAGGGTCTGACGACCCTACACATTGGGGAAGGGGGTACTCGTCGAGGTTGAAGTAGACCGAGTCAAGTTTAGGGAGGCATTCCATGTCCAGGTTGGCGGCAGCGTTGCCAAGAGGGTGTTTTCTGTCCGACGAGCTTTCCATGAAGACTTGTTATACGTGAAAACATCCCTTGCTGTCAAATTTATAACCACCTCCCAATCACCTCTTCTCATTATTCGGTCACTAAACGATGTCATACAGGCCGAATTCTTGGGCTCTTCCGGCTCCGAGAATGATCATCATCTGAGTCCTGAGTTCAGCTAACTTTGAGGTTTGAACAAGCGCTCACCTCTAAACGGCGTTTCCATGCCGGACTAGGAGGGGGAATGATCGCCATGGGCGTGCCCTCTCCAGTGCAAGAGGTGGTCCGTAGGGGGTCAGGAATTACAGGCACTAGGGGCCTTAGGTAGTCTACGAAGTTGTAACGTCTGACATGGGGCTTCGCCCCGATAGACTATAAATTTGACATTAAAAAAAAAAAAAAAAGAACAAGCGCTTAACGTCATGACTGCCCATGCACCGATTATCATCAATCACTCCCATCTACCGTCTCTGGTTTTTGATCCACGTTGACCTTCCATGGCGCGGGGACTTGGATTCCTTCCAGTACGTGTTCTGAACTCTATCGGCTGAGCCTCGAAATCGATCGCGGACGATGACAGGATGCGAATGATTACTCTGCGAGAATTCACAATGCTGGGGTTCATGAATCAGTTGACGGATAAGCCCGGTTGGGAGCACAAGGTGGGTGTTTCGAGTTCTGTCTTGCCGTGATTTCCAATTTGCTGAGAGCGTGTGCTGTTAGGTCTTTGATTCTACCATCACTGCGAAATGGAAGGAAGAGGCATTAGCTCTGAATCAACCTGTGAACGAAGTCAAAAAGAATGACAGAGCAGTGCTGAAGGCGGGTGTGAAAATGCCGCATAGCATCGCCTAAGCGATGATGTCGGACAGAGAATTCCGCGCGGAGCTGTATCGAGGAGCACAGATATTGGTGGAAAAAAAATCTGCAAAAGGGACAAAATCTCATTCTATCAGCGCCTCTCTGCTCTGCCGACGACCTCTGATATCTGCCGGGAATCCGCAGATACTTGCGGCTGAGAACTAAGCCGGGTTTCACTGGGAATACTGAATGTCAACGCAATTGCAAAGTTAGTGCATAAGCTCAGAAAAAAGCTGCTAAGGCAAACATATACTGAAGCGTGCTAGTCCAAATTTACCCAGGCTTGTATATAACTACATACTAATGTCCAAAGTAGCTAAAAAATAACATCAAACTTCAACGTCGCGAACCACTCCAGAAATATAGAGGATTGAAAGATGAAAAGATACTAACTGTTACTTGTTGGTCAGTTGCAATCTTTGCCGCCTGGTCCCCCGAAATAAAAGTACGATCCCCAACTTCCACCCTTCGAGGAAGGCGTATACGCGATATCCCAACATCTCGTCGAACCCTCAACCACCGTGGAAAGGTCCGTCCAAACACCAACACCACCACTTTCGTCCTTCGGAATATAGAAGATCGACCGCTGGAAGGCGGCCCTGGTCCACCCAGCCGACGGGAGAGCGCCACTTCCCATCTGGGGCCAGTTGTGCGAAGGATCAAACCTCGTCACCTCTCCGCCATATTCGACGATCTCGGCGTTCTTAGAAAGTTGTCCACCGTTGAAAATTTTGGCCGGGTAATATCCCACAGCTTCGTAGCTACCCGGCCCCTTGAGGAATAGCCACCAATTCCCCTTGTACAACTTCCACTGCATCTCGAATCCCCACTGTGCTCCACCACTGACGCTATAATGATTCCAAGGCCCTCCCAAGAACCAGTTATTATTAGTTTGGACAAAGGCAGGGCAGTCGTGATTCCAGCATTTTTGCGAGACGTAGTTATCGGCGGTGTAGAAGATGAACAAGACCGCATTCTTGGTGTTGAACTTTTGCTCGTAGACAATCCAGCCCCCTTCGACGGTCTGCGTGTTGCCGCCTGACCCTCCCACATACCATTGCTGTGAGAGGGAGAAATCGCCTATGGGATTCCAGAGATCCAACCAAGAATTTCCCCCAAAATTCGTGATGTACTGATAACCAACAGCATGTAAATGCGGCTCTCCGGCACGCCGAGTGAGTTCTGCTTGGCGGCGTCGGCCAACACCCTTCGAGGGGAGAGATGGTAACGCAGAACCGTCCTGTGATTTGGCAAAAAATGCCTGGAGATTAGGGAGCCTAGTTAATTTCTGTAAGGTCAAGCGGCCAAGTGGGATTGTCTTGTCAGGGCAAGAAATGCGATTCCCGAAGCGATCGGTGAGACCGAGCTTCAATGGAGAGTCGGTGTAGTTAAAAGTATGACCATCGCCTTCGGAAAAATCGGGGTGTGAGCCATTGGATGGAGCACTCTGGATACCGTCAACGCCAAGAAGGCGGACAGTGGGCTGCTTGTATATATCGACGCAGTCAGCGTACTCGACGTCGAGAACGAAGGTGTTGCTGATGTTTCCAATACCATTGTACATGGAGAGGATATGGGCCTTGATCGTGTCAAAGGCTGCAGAGCTTTCTACAGCCGTACTGTTCCACTGTGCGTATGTAGCGCTTTGAACGCCTTGGATAAAGGTGTTGAAGGGGATGAAGGGCTCGGTCTGAGCTCGAATCAAAGGCAGAGAAAGTGTAAGAAACCCCGCCGCGGGGAAGAGACGCGTGAGTATCATCCTATGAGGTTGGATTAACTGGCTAAATTGTTGTTAGAAGCGAAAAACCAAGACCCTCTTTATAAAGGCTGGAGGTCTCCATTTGAGATGGGATGCGGAGTGTCTGTGTGACCCTTGACGGTGCCATTCGACATGAGAGTGAAAGCGAGTTTCTTCAACGACGCCCACCCTCAATGGAAACAAGACGCCCTATCTCCCAACGCATCCGTGCCATATGGGAATGGTGTAATCCCCAGGGAAATCGGGGCTCCGATAATAATGCAGGTCGGAATAGGGAGGCTTTGGAATTTGGTTCAAGTTGGCTATTGACCGACGAGGTGGTAAAAATCACAAAATGAGAATGGAGGAGGCTTGGCATGATCCCGCAAGAGTCCGATCCCGAAGCGTAAACGGGAACCTTTGGATTTCTGTGACGAAAAGACGTGTATTGACTCCGCAGGGCTCGGATGGGCAGGCGATGGCGGCAAGTAGGTATTGAAGTATGCATCCATCCAGCACGAGATCTTCGCCTTGGCATATTCGACAGCGCTACTTGGCACCCCCAAACCTCTTCCAAACTTCCGTCAAGGTCGCAACCCCCCAGAGATACAAGCCTGCCTCCTCTCGACGTGTGTAAATCAACGTCACATTGAGCGCTGTGACTCTTCGCGTGGTAGGAAGCTGTTAGAGGATTTTGGCCATATGATTCTTCCAAGGTTGATACAGAGAGCAAGGATTCACGAGAGAAGTCAACCCCTGCATTTGATTGGCATTTGATTTCGGTAAAGGGAGGCCGTAGAGAACCAATTGGTACGCTTGCGCTGAGATGTTGAGTCTCATTTCAGTCATGAGCGTAGAAAGGCTCCCAGCAGTAGAATATCCTGCTGTGGCTGTTCTTGATTCCCTGCAAATACCGGACCTTGAGGAAAGAGCGCTCACTCAAAACGTTTCATCTCGATGCCCTTGCAGTAGGTCAGAAAGCGCCGCAGGGAACCCCAGAGAGCACGAGGACCACTGGATTAGGTATTTTTCCAAAAGGCGTCCGAGTCATCATGTGAACTCAAGGCAGGGTTCCTGCAATCGAAACATTGACCAAATTTTGACCTGCCTGAATTTTAATTTTTCAAGTGAGGAGAATGTTGAATTTCTTACGCGTCTCTGTCACCTCAACAACTTGGGAGTTGGTTACTGAAGTTGAGTGAAGCCCAAGTGAAGCCTTGTAAAATTGTGCTAGCTTGGTGTTGGAGTTGATGGCAAACATCTTGCAACAAGCCAAGAACGAAAGATCATTCAAGCAAGATTTCAACTTGTTTTCGACAAGTACATCAATTTTTCTCTCTGTCTACACAACCTCAGAATTTTTTCTATAAAATCAAGCGTGAAGGATAAGCTGTTGAAACCGGTGCGAAAATCTAGATCCACGGCCGAACTTGAATGTGACATCTGCCACTGTTGCCTCATCTAACAGAGTCCAGACTTGGAGTCTTAGACTACTCACCTCCGGCTCCATGAACTCTGCTACCACATGTTAGGCTGAATGATAATATGGACTAGACCCCGGCGTAGCCCTGCTTGACACTGTTTTCAAAGGACCCGGGCCTCGACTGTATTTCGGGCCGCAAGCTACCGAGTATTTCGAGCAAAGTTCGAGGTGTTCTGGCAATGTTCTGGAGAGACTGCATCGTGTGACTGAAGGAGATTTTGTCCGGTGAGCTGGTTTGTTCCTTGCTGAATTTCCCAATAATTTGCGTTACGTAGGTTGAGGAGCTACATGAAAGATTTTGATCACAAGAGGTACGTTCCCAATCTGGGAAACGAGAAGAGGATGTTCCGCTGTGGTGGACGATGAGCGTTTAACGTTGACGTACTCTTTAGCTTCTTAAAATCAATTTTGAAGGAGAAAGTTGAAGAGTCAGACCAGGCTTTTTTGCCCCCAAGTCTAGGAGGTCCGAAGCTCTCTAACTTGAAAGCGCAGAGGCCTCGGACACAGAAGGGGAGTTTGGAACACGTCATACACTCGGCTGGCCCACACCCACCTCCGGATCTGGCTAACACTGATATGCGCAGTTGCAGCGCAGAGTGAACAACTTTTGCGATGGTTAACTGCGAGAGTATCATTTACTAGGTGCAACGAATGGCGGACCTCCAGCAACTGCGCCAGGAAGATGCGGATAGGATCAAAAAATCGGCACAACGGCTGAAGGCCCAACTCGACTTTCGGTCGCTTGGTGAAAGACGTTGGGACTTGGCGCTATGGAGACGAACTGGCGAGCTAGCATAACCACCTTTTTCAACATCCTTCGAGCCAGGTTGAGCCTTTCGCTTCCTTTCTGGCTGGCAGACCGCTCTCGTTGTGAGCCATCGCAGTGTTCGATTCGTTGAGCGAGGGTCATCTCAAAGCTGCATTTTCTGTGCAGTGGAGGCATTCGTCTTGTGGAGAGAGGCTCTGTGTCTGTTGAAAGACTCCCAATATTGGCTAGACTTCCCGGCGCTGAGCCCTGATCAATGGGGCGAAAGGGTTGAGGCTGAAGTTGACGGAGTCAAGCTTACGGAGAGACTCCGGAATGTCCAAATTAGCGACAGCGTTGCCAAGAGACGTTTTCTGTCCGATTTTTCCATGAAGATTTATTATCTGGAAGTATTCTTCACTGTCAATTTCATGTCCACCCCCCAAACACCTTTTCTGAGTTGTGCTCCTCATTCAGATTATTCGATCATCAAACGATGTCATACAGGCACATGTTGCCCTTCTTAGCCTCTTCCGACTCCGAGAATCATTATCATCCGAGTCCCTGACTTCAGCTGACTCTGAGGTGTGGACACGCGTTCAACGTGCCTGCCCACTGCACCGATTATCATCCATCACTCCCATCTACTACCTTTTGATCTTGTTCAACGCTGACCTTCCATGGCGCAAGCTTCAAACTTTGGAAAACTTCCTGGTTTTGGGCTTCCTCTGACCTGGACTTCACCATCTCCTACCGATCTGGTTTCTGAACCGGAGGCATCGAAGCTCGGAGATGGAGAGGGTACTCCAAGTCCAAAAGCGGGCTTGTTCCCGACAGCCTTGAATTCCAACATCAGTAACCTGAATTCCTTCCAGTACGTGTTCCGAGCCCTATCGGCTGAAACTCGAAATCGATCGCGAACGATGACAGGATGCGATTGATCACCCTACAAGAATTCGCAATGCTGGGCTTCATGAACCAGTTAACGGATAAGCCAGGCTGGGAGCACAAGGTGGGTGTTTCGAGTTTTGTCTTGCCGTGATTTCTAGTTGGCTGAACTGCCAGCTTGTGCTGTTAGGTCTTTGATTCCACCATCACTGCGAAATGGAAGGAAGAGGCGTTAGCTCAGAATGGACCTGTGGACGACGTCAAAGAAGAAGAGTCAGCAACTAACGTCAACGGAGAAGACCCTGCGCCCGATGACGATGAAAACTCGGAGAGGCAATCTGAGGATACATCAGTCGGCATCACCGAGAAGATGGTGGATTGGTGTTTCGCTGAATTGCAATTCAAAGCGAAGCTATTTCAAGAGAATGGGGGACTCGTGTCTGTGTATAATGGCGACGTTGTCAAATCGGATGCCGCTATTCCTCCTGATCTCCAAGCTGCGTTGAAAGCGGCCGTGGAACCTCTAGAAGACGTGCCCGACCGTCTCAAAGACTGGCATCCAGGTTCGGACGAGCTTGTCCTGGACCTCGTGCATCCCAGCTTGTTCCCGCTAGTCTATGGTCGTAGCAAGGTTTTGAAGGAGGGTGTAACTACTCTGGATGACTGTATTGAGCAATGCGGAGAAGGCGTTACATTGCCTGTTCGATTGGACGAATCCACATTAGGAAGGGTGAGGGTAGAAGGGGCTATCCTCGACATAAACCTCTACAGCAACAAGTTTCAATGGTTACCCTGCGAAGTAGATATATCGGGGAATGATGTGCGGTAAGTATGTTGATTTCGATCATCCTTTCTAACTCTCATAGCAACCTGGGCAGAATTACGAGTTACATCAACAATTTACACCCACAGAAGCATTCGGAACTGTACATGGTCATAGAAAAAGTCATTGCTCGGGCAATTCCTTTGTGGAACATGACTCTGTCCCCACTGCGGTCGGGGGTAGACAAGTACCGGCGTATAGATTACGACTGGGTCGAATACGATCCCGACCCAGAGAGCTTCCCAGAAGACGAGGGGCCACAGCAGGAAGAAGGCGAGGATGAAGACGACTACTGGGATCGAAGAAGTGAGTGGATAGAAGAAACCCGGCGCGTCGTCCTTCCTGAGCCCAAAACATTTGCCCCTCCTCCGTATATGACAACGGACTCAAAGGACCAAGTCGATCTGAGGAGAGATTTTGGCGAGAAAGGATTGCAAGTTATAGTCAAGCTAGCGAACATTCATCTCACTCCGGAGAAGCCCGAGTACAACGGAGGGAGCTGGCATGTCGAGGGACAGATGGTGAGCTCCTTCCACTTGAGCGCCTTGCACCCGAATAATTCATTTGCAGAACGAGCACATTTGTGCGACGGCTTTATACTACTACGACTGTGAAAACATCACAACCAGTCAGCTCGCTTTCCGCCAACAATCGAAAACGGACGACGCTGAGCTCATCAACTACCCGCAAAACACCAATGACTGGCTAGAAGTGGTTTTCGGATGCGAAGACCGTAGCTCCTCCGTGCAACAAGTCGGAGCCGTGGAGACGAGAGCCGGCAGGCTGATCACCTTCCCCAACATTCTTCAGCACCAGGTCCAGCCTTTCTCGCTAAAAGATCGCTCGAAACCTGGGCATCGAAAGCTCCTAGCGCTGTTCCTCGTAGATCCGACGATCAAAGTCATCTCAACGGCACATGTCCCTTGCCAGCGAAAGGACTGGTGGCAGGAGATTGTCAACACGCGAAGTGCGATTGGCGACCTTCCGCGTGAACTTCAGGACCAGGTTTTCGAGGAGGTTGAAGAATTCCCGTTTGGTATGGAGGAAGCGAAAGAGTTGAGGCTGGAATTGATGGAGGAAAGGAAAAAGTTTGTCGTTGATGCTGGCAATGCGTTTGAGAATCGAAATACGTTCTCGCTCTGTGAACACTGACATGATTATATTCAATGGATCCCAATCTCCAGCATACCGTCATTGGTACAGGGCTGAGAGGAAAGACGTCCCTTGTTTCATGATGTCACTTTCGGTGAGGTGACCGCAAGGCCATGTCTCCCTGTTGACAGGGAAGCTGTTGTGGTGCAGTCCAAAGTCGAAGACTGCCACAGACCACATAGCATAGCAATTTGCATTTGGGTGGGGTTGTAATGAAGAAACCCCAAGACTTCGCGTTGCGCTTGAATTTAAGTACTTAATGCAACACCATCGAGCGGCTTCCTCCGAGAAAAAATTGTTAAGCAACGTTTTCCAAAGCTGAAGTGAGAGAGCGGGCGAGCCAGGAAGAGGGAAACAAGCGACCAAAGGTAGACCTGCGTAGGGTTTGTAACGGAAACGGCGAAGAGTGGTGGATTGGACAGATGGGCGATGTGGTTGACGGTTGCGATCAAAAGGCTTGAGGCTGCTCATTACGTTCATCCTGCCCGACAACTTCCTCATTCCTCAAACTACATCTACTACATACCTCCTGACCATCACCATCAACGAAAGAACGACTACACGCTATGCCGAGGCTGTCTAGGAGAGACTTTACCTGACCAGAAGCATCGGATTTGAGTTGGATGCTTTGGTCAAGTCGCATTCAACGTTAATTGATCCGGCTGCTAGCCTGGCTAGGCATAGCACACATATCTTACCCGATTCAGTATCAATTTCTCTGGTGATCTGGAGTGGCCTGTGCGGTACGGTGTGACTGCCAACTCCATCTGGCATTGCACTGATCATCAAACGACTTTTTTTCTGTTTGCTGTCAATCTCCCATGGCTCAAGACTCGAACTTTGGAAACCTCCCTGGCTTCGGGCGTCCTCTGGACTGGAATGACAATGCAGAGTTATTCCCGACGACACTAAACTCCTGCCTCAGCGACGCGGCTGCCTTTTCGTACGTGCTATTATGAGTATTGTATATCAATCGCCAATGATGATGATATCGATGGTGTTGGCAGGATGCGTTTGATCACTTTGCGTGAAATGACGATGCTGGCCTTTATGGACCAGCTGACAGACAAGCCTGGCTGGGACAAGAAGGTGAGCGCTCAGAATATCTCGGAAGTTACCGTCGACCGAGTTGCACGATGCTACATAGGTTTTCGATTCTACCATTACTACCAAATGGAAGGAAGAGGCGCTATCACAAGCTCAACCCGCGTCTTCCGACGCGTCAATACCTCCCAATGTCAGCGAAGGAGCTGGGAAGATCGACATGACGGAGAAGATGGTGGATTGGTGTATCGCGGAATTGCAATTTAAAGCAAAAGCTTTCCAAGAAAATGGAGGGCTCGTTTCTGTCTACAACGGCGACGTCGTCAAATCGGATATCGCGATCCCGCCCGAACTTCAAGCGTCATTGCGCGCAGCCGTGGCGCCCCTAGAAGACATACCCGACCGTCTCAAAGACTGGCATCCAGGTTCAGACGACGTCGTCCTTGACCTCGTACACCCCAGCTTGTTTCCGCTCGTGTACGGTCGTAGCAAGATTTTGAAGGAGGGCGTGACCACTTTGGATGACTGCATCGAGCGATGTGGCGAGGGGGAAGTGATACCTAGTATGACTGGTGGTGTCGCACCGGAGAGATTACGGATCAGTCGGAGGACCGTCGACTTAAAGTTGTTCAGCGACAAATTTCAGTGGTTGCCCTGCGAAGTGGATATATCGGCGAATGACGGAAATTCTGTCCGGTCAGTTTATCTACTACTTCTTAACTCTCCGTGTTCTCATGAAGTCCTGGCAGAATCAAGAGCTTCATTAATAACTTACATCCGAAGCGGTACCATGGGCTGTATAGCGTCATTGAGCAAGTCATCGCACGGGCCATTCCTTTGTGGAATATGACTTTATCCCCACTCAAATTGGGGGTCGAAGATTACAGACGTATAGACTACGACTGTGTAGAATACGATCCGGACCCCGATGACTTGCCGGGTGACGCGGGGCCACAGCAAGAGGAAGGTGAAGACGATGAGGATTATAATGACCGAAGGTGCGAGTGGGAACGAGAGTACAGGCGTGTCGTCCTCCCTGAGCCCGGAACGTTTGAACCTCCTTCATACATCCCGGAAGACCCAAGGGACCTAGTTGACCTGAGGGAGGATTACGAGGGTAAACCCCTGCAAATCATAGTCAAGCTGGCGAACATCCACCTAACCCCGCAGAAACCGGAGTATAAAGGAGGGAAGTGGCATGTTGAAGGCCAAATGGTGAGTGAGATCATTTCGGGCCCTACAGCCTTCATATTCATATCTAACATGTCAATTCGCAGAATGAACATATATGTGCAACAGCTATATACTATTATGACTGCGAGAATATCACCAACAGCCGCCTTGCATTCCGCCAACAATCAGATAAGGATGACGCAGAAGGGATCAACTACCCGCAAAGCCAGAGTGACTGGCTGGAAGACGTTTTCGGGTGTGCCGAAGGCGACTCCACGGTGCAAGTAGTCGGGTCCGTCGAAACTCGAGCTGGCCGACTGATCACATTCCCCAACATTCTTCAACACCAGGTTCAGCCGTTCTCGTTGGAGGATCGGTCGAAACCAGGGCACCGGAAGATCCTCGCGCTCTTTCTGGTAGACCCGACAGTCAAAGTCATCTCGACGGCGCATGTTCCCTGCCAACGAAAGGATTGGTGGCAGGAGGTTGTCAATACGCGGAGTGCGATTGGCGACCTTCCCCGTGAGCTGCAGGATCAGGTGTTCCAGCAGGTTGACGAGTTCCCGTTTGGTATGCAGGAAGCGAAGGAGTTAAGACTCGAGTTGATGGAGGAAAGGAAGCAGTTCGTGGTTCACGCTGAAAATGTGTTTAAAAATCAGCAGACATTCTCTCTCTGTGAACATTGAAGACTTTAGGAACAAGTGAGTATCTAGCATCTTGTAACCGCAACGACATGCAGTAACACCGGACCTTGGCAGCGGATTATAGTGCAGTAGCCAAGGTGTTTGATTGGTGTTTTGCCGAAGCCAGCGGGCAAGGGATCCATTCAGCTTGGCATAGCCCCAACCTTATCTCTCTCCAACATACGTCGTTTTTGCGGGTAAATATATTCTCGATCCTCGAATAACTCACCTTGCCAGTGTTTCCCTTACGCCGCCTACTTGCGATTCATGGAGTTTTATTTCTCAGGATCGTCGGTGGCAGGTTTGAAACCGACAAGCTGCTACTTCGAAAATTCCGAGTTACGAACGTTCAGCTCTACCAAGAGCGACTCAATTCAACACCAGTAAACCGCCGCTCTCAAATTATCTGAATTCTGCGATACATGACAAAGAACCCTAAGCTCTAGGACAGTCAAAAAAAATGACTCTCATTTCTTGACAAACTCCGTTGGGAATTTAGGATCATTGCTACCCTTGACCCCGATGGTCGGTTTATCCCTCGTTCCACGTCCGCCCAGGTCTCTGATAACCACGCAAGGAGACCAATCAGCTCATGTACTGGGATTTGCGACAGCACCTACCCGCCTGGTCCATCTCCCCACTGGTCATCACTGAGCGATGGTTTGAGTCTCATGGAATAGTGAGCCTTTGCTACTCGCACTTACTCGTCATCGTCTTCTTCAGGTTCATTCGTAGGAGTAGGTTGCTTTTTCTCTTGATCATGGTGATTTCTAGAGACGCCTGTCATAGTAAAACAATGAATCAAGATAGGAAAGTTGCGACTGACCCAGGCTGAGCTGAACAACAACCGCGCTGATGCGATTCGCAGGAGGTTACTCTATCAATGCCAACACCATAAATTTTGAGAAGAGGCAACCCAGGAATAAGATATGATTCCGTACGAGCTTGTTCCTGCCATAATTCCGATCGTTGAACTTCGCGATGATAGTGGTCTTTTGATGCAAGTTCTCGTTGGCTGCTGCTGCGCGATTGGAGGGAGGACAGCCGGTAGATGGGACTCGGATGGATTGGAGGAGCCTTTTATATAGAGATAAGAACACAGCCCCAATTCATTAAACCATCGGAGGCAGTACAAGTCACTGTTTGTCCATCACTAGCACTGGTGTCAAGACGTTTGTAAGGCTCAGCACTCAAGCGCTCAGCGCTCAACGTCAACACCCTCAGCTGATGTATTGCAAACCGACAGGTTCGGCCGCGTGCCGGTGAAAACCTGAGATCTGAGAAGTATGACTTCATCACTGGACCCAATATTTTCTTACTCTGTTTGATTCTGTCGCTAGAAACCGCGCATTCCGAGTCTTACTCGTAATATGGGTTTGTTGGGGACAAAGTATCTCTGTCCCAGGCAAATCCCAGGACTTTCTTAATTTCGGGTCATTGAAATTGAAAGCCAGGCCGCATATTTGGCTCTACAGAAATAAAGCTAGTTATGCTGCCGCGCACTCTAATCTAGGTTCTGACCGGGTTCCGGCTCTTTTGTCGCCCTGTTTATTGCCGCACGTGTCAACTATCAGGTCATCACTGTGCAAACCAGTGGGCAATTACTGTGAAATCTTGTACGGTATTCGCATTACCGTGCATGATAATGCACAGTAATTTTCCTGTGCAAATGATCATTTCGCCTCCTTGGACGGAGTGGATCGGCTCTCTTTTTATAGGCTTCTACAAAATATTGAACGATGGCTTTCACTGTCAAAACTTGTAGGCTGCTGCCTAATTCTGAACCTTCGAGAGGTGTATCATCCCCAGCTCAAGGAAGAATTCGTTCATGCACAATTGCAAAAATGGCAACTTATTCCTTTGTGCATGGCTGGCTCGTCAGATAGTGGAACGGTTCAGCTTTCACGCTTAAATGCAATAAAAGTCGAGAATTACGACCTGGATTTGTCGCATATCGTCGAATCATGATAATCAATTCCGTCTTGTAAGGATAAGGGCTAACGGCCAATCCACTTGTACCTTATCATCGGCTCCTACTGGGGCACTTGGGTTCGATTCCAAAACACCTTGTCGTAAGTCCTTCCAGAAGCGAATGGCAATGTCGCCGCCTCGAATAGATATGTCTTCCGAGGCTTCCGAGTCATCCGCGTCCGCCTTCACCCTTGAGGCTTGCCGCTTCGAGTCCGCTTCGATATCGTCCGCCAGGAACCTCGCGTCCTCTTCGGAATCCAAATCTTCTGGATGCTTCTCATGATAAGTATGAAGTGCACTCGCAGTCCTAAAGTATCCCAAAAGGTCACGCCAGCTCATTTCTTTACGCATGAGTGAAGGCTGAGGATTGTGGCCAGGTGGCAATGTTACCGGCGGTGGAATATCAGTTCCTGCGTAACTTAACGTTATCAGATACCAGAAAACGAGACGCAGATAGCTAACCGCAAAAGTACATCCTCTGCACGTCCCCCAATTCAGATTTTTCCCCAAGTACAGAGGCGGGGTCTGGCACGTCAACCAACATCCGCTCCAATATGGTCCTTCCTGGACGTTGAAAATACATTCCAACGCTACTCCTGGAATCTGAGCCTTGATGGTAGGATGTAATCAGCGGTGTCAGCGAAGGATATGCTGGCAGGCGAAATTCCGCGTAGACCTATTGACTTCATAAGTTGCCGGATTCGGAGAAAAACTATTATAAGGTATACCCAGTACGCAGCCGTTCCTCCTTTACGCAGAACACGTTGTGTTTCTGGCCAAACTTTTGACCAATCGAACCAATGTCCAGATTGCGCTTTGAAAGATGGAACACAGGTGTTAGTTACACTTCACCCTCAACTCGTTGCCTTCCAATGAGGTCAAGCGAGAGAGAAATACACGACAACGTACCCGCGATCAATAAATCTACACTTCCATCTTCGACGGTCAATTGCAGGTCTTCGGCCGAACCTTTGAGGAATTTGAATCTCTCTTCCTTCCCGCTGGGCGCAATATCCAAAGAAGTAACATAAGTGCGCGCCCTTTGAAGCATCCCCTCGGAAGGATCTATTCCAATTACTTCGTGAAATGGGCTTAGATGTGGAGTTGCTTGACCTGCGTGGATATTGTTGGGTCAGAAACGTTTTATCCTTTCAATTAGTTCAGGCAATGGCATGACAACAAACGTTTCATGCGTAAGAGCTAAAAGCTCGAGTACCACACAAGCTCGACAGAAATCCCTTCTCACCTGTACCACACCCCAAGTCAACCGCTCGCTCCCATCGAGCGCTGCCCGAGTGTTTATGATAGTTGAAGATGTACTCGAAGAGTTTGGATGGGTAATTGGGACGCGATGCAGAGTACGCAGAGGCGTTAAAACCTGTCCTCGCGAACGTAGACATTCGATTCAGGTTTAGTATCTGAGCGGGCTGCCGTGGTCGGAAGGAAAGTTAGGAAACTCCGACGGACTCGGATAATGAGTTTTGAATGAGTTGAACCAGCATGTTGTTTGCCTCTGCTTGGCGCGTTACTTTAACACTTGCAAGCCAACTGGTACTTGCGAACGAGGAGACACACTGACAACGACAACAATTATGCAAATGCGGACATTATCCTTGCGATGAGCAAAATACTAGGGCTCGTGAAACGCACTGGTGAGCGTCTTCAATCGGCACTCGATCACGAAATCGAAAACTCTTGCATTTCTCCCATGCTCTTTGAAACAACTTTGAAAAGCGCGATCTTGCTATGGGGAGACTCGTCCTCTCTGACCAGCCCGAATGGGGAGGCTGTTCCTCAAAATATGCTAGACCTTCATAAGTATGTCCTATGTGTCAAATTCTGCTGTGTTTACCGACGTGAATATTTTGTCCTGCAGACCGGCCCGCAAGCTTCTCTCTCTCGATCATCCTCCGAAGCAAACCGGGCATTTTGGACGTATTTTTTTTTTTTTTACAGGATGCCCGAAGGTTCTCTGGCGTAAAAACCCATTCAACAATGGCGATCACGATAATACAGTCACTTTGAGGCGATGGTGAACACAGGCTGAACATCATCAAAGAATCGCAAAAATCCAAGGTGAATCTTCCGCCGCCGATGGGACCTCCAACGTCCTTCAATAAAATTATAGGCTGAAGCTGCGTTTTTCTGCAATTTTTCTGGGCGACAAGGGTGATTGTATCGAGGTTGATTTACAGAATATCGCTGACCAAAGATGGGACGGTAACCTTGCGTGGAGGAGGCCATTGACATTCATCTATCGACGTAATAATCTACGATATGTATTTTTCGGAAGCGCCGCCCCGCTATGCACGACGCTAATACCCCTACTGATCTGTAGTCCATTCACTTGTCCGTTTCGTTATAAAATATTACAACAAGGCGTCACTGAAAGTTTAAAGGTATACAATTAAGTCCTGATGCTGGTATCTAAAAGTCCGCTTTTCGTAATGACGAATTTTTTGGAAATAAATTGCGAGGGAACCGGGTTCTTAGCAGGCTGTCCCTCTATGCTAAAAAGTTAGAATAAGGTGCATAATTCTGAGTGATGGAAGGACTCGCAAAGGACCTAGTAAGATTGAGGGATTGGAACCACATTGATTATGACTTGATAACATTGTGATGGATCGGACCCCGCGTTAGGTTGATCAGTCGAGACATTGAATACAACATTTGTTTGGCCTCCTTGGAAGGGGCATAATGACCAAAGGTCGTGTATGCCATGAGCGGCGAGAACGGGAAAGCGATAGGCGGGAGCTTTTATAACCGAATAGTTCTCCGAGCCTGCATGGCCTTGCGTAGTGGTAATCCAAACAAGTTCTCCGCCACTCTGTACCTCCGTTGCGTTGGTTATCGACGGTCCAGAGGTTCTATAAGCTTTTAAGATATTATCCCGTAGAGCCAACGTGGGATAATCGTTGTAAGGATAGGATGCGTGTGTCTATTAAGCGCGTTTTGGAACCTTATGCGTGTGAGGTAAAAATGATACATACAGACGTCACGTAGAATGAAACTCCTGTGCTGGCACCTAGGCAGCATCCAGAGCGTGAATATTGAAGCAATCAACGAAGACCAAGACCTTAGTAACTGACCGTTTTGACCGAGGACCAATGGCGCCCCTGTGTAGTTCGCGTTTGGTAAGGATGAGTTGAGTGCGGCCAGGGTAAAATTGTACGGAAGGCTAGATTGGGACGCTATAACACCGGCGTAAACAGAAGGCGCAAAAAGGGCGGCTGTAAGCGACAGTATGTTTGCGACGAACATCCTTCTAGAATTTCCCGAGCGTTGGTGGAAGATGTGGGAGGAAAGGAAAATTGGTCTGGCATTGGGCGCACGCTTTATATAAATCTAAAGGTTTCAGTAGCCACGTGTACATCACTACATCAGTGAAGCGAATTGCCTGATGAGTACGTCCCACGGGGCTGTGTCGGCGAAAGTATGGGGAAGAAGAAGCACGTTAGTATTCACGTGGCTGCAAGCTTCTGCGAGTCCGGATCAGGCGACTCTTGCAAGTCAAACAATGCAGGGAAGATGTCCTGGCAATTGAAGTGGCCCTCTACAACGGATCATGGATCTGAAGGGATATGAAGACCTTTGAGAAATTCAAGAGTTTGAAAACCGAAAACTAAAAGAGTTACTTGTGTACAGTGTTTGGTTTTGCTTGATTTGACAAATATACAGGTGCTCAAAAAGGCAATAAGATTCCAACTTGCCATGGCCGGGCTGGCCAGCCTGAAGTTGTCCGACGCCGTCAGGTAGAATCGGCTTGCGATAAGGGATACGCTCGTCTTCTCCTTTGTTCTCAAATGCTTGATGTTGTATTTGAGAGCGCTCACTTCAATAAAATCTTCCTTCTTCGGCCCCCATTGCAACCCCATTGTCCGTCTGAAACGGGTTACGGAATTAACGTCATGAGTGTTGTGCATTGCTCGCGCCCGGACGCACCTTTTGGCGTGGAAACCCGTTTTGTCCCTTCTTTTATGTTTGGGCTTATTGTAGAAGATTTTGCATTCCTAGGCCATCCATAAAGATGTTAGTTGTTTCCGCTCTCAGAATTATCTCCGCCTGCAAGACGTGTCTTGAAAAAAAAAAAATTCCGATATATTGCTTCGAGATTCTCGCTAAGCGGCGGGTTTGGCCTCAAACGTGGTGAAAATTTGTTGATTCGTTGTCGTCATAGGCCGCTGCGCAGATGATGATATCGCAGCACAGAATTCAAATTGTATGAAGTCCGCAGCACTATTAGCCCAGAAGCGACACCCGGCTCTTGCTGGAACTCCCCTTCTCCTCCCACTGTCCTCCTTTTAGATGACTCCATAGCTGGTTAAGAGATCAATGCCAGTCTTCTTATCTCAATGATGGTCACCACCTGCACATTGCACAACCTCGAGGCGGCATGAAATTAGGCCTCACCGAGTGCGTTGATCGCCGGTAATCGTATTCGGCGAAGCACCCATGTGGACGCTGGTGCAAAAGGCCATGCAATGTTCTACCCTGTCGATTCGACTTCCAGAAGGACTCGTTGACGCTTGTTGACGCCCAAACCGTCACCAATGGGAATTCATCGATTGGTTAACAAAGAAAGCGCCGTATGCCCCGGAAGTACTAACGCCTGTGCATGATGCGTCAGATTGATGAATGCAACACGTCCATACGAGGAAAATCCAGGGATAAATCGATGACTCGCGGGCCGTCTCCACATATAAAGGTGAGACAGGACGTCAGACGCTTGGTCACATATCACCAATCAACGTTCGGCTGGTAGCCTCAAACGTCGCGCCCCGAGCTCACCAACGTAACCTTACCATGGCGGTCTCACCATCTGAATTTATGGCCGCTGTGGAAGAATTCTTCATGACCGGAATGGTCGTCCTCGCTATCGTCCTCGCCACCGTTCGAGCTTACATTGCCAAATTACTTTTCGCCATTGAATCAGCTGGTCTCTCCGATTTTGTCTTTATCTGCCTGCTCTCTATAGTCGCCATCCTCGTCTGCTTAGGCGTACGGACGTCTCATTCATTAACGTGTTTAACCGAGCGGCAGCCAGATGAAGAACTGGGTTCCGAAACTGATAATCGCTTATTCGGAAGGGTGGAGGCTAGAAGTGGGATTCCTGGAGTTATTATGGAAGGTGGTGTATGGAAGGTTGTCGCAGTCAGGCGGGACTCTAGATGTCAAAAAGATTCTTCAGGAGATCAAAGGTGAGCCGTTCATCCTGTTGACCCGAAACGCATCGATAAAGTATTGCGCGTAGAACTCTCCCGAGAAATTTGCAACGGCCCTTCACGACGATAGATCGAAAGGAGCCGCTTGATCCAGCCCCATGATTCTCCGCTATCGTAAATTTTTGGTTGTATTTTTAGGCATTCAGTATAATCCGACCATTCACCCCGCTGTATTTCGCTGGTGACAGCCCCGAAATCGCGTCTCGGAGGGAAAACATCGGTGCGTCGATGGGCCAACCGTTACTTCGATTGTCCTGGAATCTGGGAAATTCCTTCATGTCGTAACTCGTTAGCCGCCAACAACTTTTCAATCAACACGGACGCCCTTATCAGATGGCATTGAGCATGTACCTCGTTCGTACGACATAGTCCTGAAGAATTAGATATCGGGCGTGATGGTGGTCTGGAAGCTTGGTGTTGAAGCCGTCTTTTTTTAGGTTGTGGTCCATAACGATTGTGTGGAGTAAGATGATATCCCCGAAAGCACTTTAAAGGTCAAGCTGGAGCTGGTAGCCGTTAATATCATAGAGATTGAGATGAAAAATGCTCAACTATGTTGTGATGATGAAAGCTGATGAAAGTGATCTTGGCTTCATAACTGTTTTCTGTCACAACCTTGAACGTCGTGACCACACCCGCCAATGACCATGGCAGCATCCTCGTCCTCATCCACGCCGTCATGCTTACCGTCGTCGTCTGCAGTGACAATACCTGTAGCAGGAAAGTCTATCCTAAAACGTCCACCACAAGCCCAAGCATCCATCTTCTCCAGGATCACAAGGTTTCTGCCAACGCAGACCCAGCCACAAGCGGCACCCACCGAAGATGCAAAACCTTTGAAAAGGGCCCATTTCATTCTCCCCCAGATAGCTACTGTCTACCCAATATCTTCTATAAACCCACCGTCGACTCCAACGTTGAAGGAAGAGAAGAGAGCTATCGAGGATCGGGAGCAGGAGCGCCGTAAACGGGTCGTCCGAGGGAATTCTACGGGTAGCCCTGGAGGCCAGGATGTGGAAGAATGGTGGTCGATGGATAAGGTTGAATCTTTCTATCGGGAGTGTTGTGCAGGCTGTGAAGAGGAGCCAGATCCAGCCATCACCGTGGCACTCAAGGTACGTGAACAATCTTTGAAGCATTTTCTCGTAGTCTGAGCTCCCATTTGTTCAGCATGCCTCACCATCGAGTCCAAGGACCGTCGACTTCTCGGGCGTCCAGCTCACGTTCAATTCGGCGTCTATCCTGTCGGATGTCTTCAACATCGAGTGGGGTTTACGGAAGCTGGTATTCCGTGAATGCGACCTAGATGAGCATGTGCGTCTTATTCCATTCGCTTTCAAAGACGCCGTGTCTGTGGGATACCGCGGTCCGGATATTCTTTCTCGAGGAAGGCTTGCTTTTTCGTCACATTGTCCTCCTCCACCGTGTGCCTTAC
Source organism: Laccaria bicolor S238N-H82 (assembly GCF_000143565.1). NCBI lineage: Eukaryota > Fungi > Basidiomycota > Agaricomycetes > Agaricales > Hydnangiaceae > Laccaria > Laccaria bicolor. The sequence goes on from NW_001889879.1 coordinate 885,916, forward strand.
TGACTTGCTGATAGACTTTGAAACCAATACTGCATGCCTTATTAATACCGGGGACGCTTTCATTTCTGTCGATCGCGTCAAATCGACGATTGAAAGCGGCTGCTTTTCGACTCGTTGGTGCATACGTTAAAAAGGTGTGTCAAGCGACTCTAGTTACCTTGACAATATGCTGAAAAATAAAGTAGGCGAAAAGCTTGCAGTTTCTCGACCTTTCACAGAACCCTTTGGATAAGAAAGCGATTGAATACATTGTCGCTGCGTTGGCAACAGCCCCTGAAGCCGGCTTGGTTTCTCTTCGCTTGGACGACTGTGCACTACGACCGGCGGCTCTCGAAACGCTTTGTCGCGCAGTCCGCACGTCGTCATTACGCAACATCTCCCTACGGCATAACCGGATTTCCGCCTCAGGAGGTGTAGCACTCGCACTCATGATAAGAGACTATCCCGACATCGTGCCCACACCGCTTTCCCCAGCCCCATCTGGAACACCCACATCCTCCGCGTCCTCATCACCCACGTCATCTTTTGTCAACCTCCCCAACGTCCTGATGTCGCCGCCAAGTACACCGACGGTTGCAAGCCCAAGCCCGTTAGCACCGTCACGGACAGGGCCTCCAGCTCCTCCTCCACGACACCCAGCTGTCAGCATGCAGACAACATATACCCCATACGTACCGCGCGCTCGCAGATTAGTTGCTAGCTCAGCCAACCCACTGTCGCCTTCCGGTCAACATATCCCCATTATCACATCCTCCTCTCAAGGTGGGGTAACTACGCGACATCCAGCGCCGAGTAGTCCTGCTACCCCAATACATAACTCTCACCACGATAGTGGGCCGAGTGCCGCGCTCCTAGATAATATCCGAGCACTAGATAATTTGCCTCGTCTTGGGGCACTGAGAACCTTGGACCTCAAGGGGAATGACTTACGCGTGAGTTGACACACTTGCATTTAATGGTTGCTCAAAATTTCCTGTTTCATAGACTGGAATAACATACATTGCTCAAGTGCTAAAGCGGAATCGCACTTTGAAGGTACTAAATCTGAGCGAGAATAAGCTGGATGTTCAGTGCTTGGTGATCATCGCGGAGGCGTTGGTTAGCCTAATTCTTCTCCTCTTGTCCTTGAAGTAACTTTTCCTTTGTAACAGAAATACAACTCCAGTCTAGAGACACTTGACTTGAACAAAAATCCATGTTCTGGTCCTGGTCTTGAAGGGGTAAATGTCGTCATCATATCTTCTAACTCCACCTAACTCTCTACATAGATCCAATCTCTAAGGACCGCGTTCACTCTCAACACGGCGCTGAAACGTCTCTTTTTATCCTCGACTTCAATGACATCCGCAGGCGCCATTGCTTTGGCAGAATTTCTTCCAGAGTCAACGTCCCTGCTCCACCTGGACCTCACCATGAATGGCTTCGATATCGCTGGAGTTATGGCCCTGAGCTCAGGGCTGAAGGCCAATCATGTTATGCGATGCCTGGACGTGAACATTCCGCCGGGTGATGAGGAGTTCGCTAGGTTTGTGGTTTACGTGCTCTGGGTTTGCCAAAAGGCGCTGTTAACGTTGCTATAGGATGTGCAGAGAGATCCTGAATTCTTGTGTCAGGAATACTGAAGAGGCCGAAAGGATAACGAAAGGGGCAGAGGGATCAAGCACTGGTAGTGGGCGGGGACTGGGTAAAGGCGTATGGGGCATGATCGAAGAGAGCGAGCTTGCCAAGTCGATTAGGAAGGATGAAGAGAAGAAGGTACGTGTTTTTGATTCTGTCAACCAGTCCACTCCCTCACCGGCCACAGATCGAGAGTGATGTTGTGGTCAGAGCACGAGCTTGCCTTACATCATTAGCCAATGTCACGGCGGCTCCATCTTCAACTGTGAATCCGGAACACATAGCGGACGCGGCCACGAAAGCACGGGTTGTGGTTAACGAGTTAACGACGGTTATTCAGGAGACTGAAGACCCAATACAGATGGAGGAATTGCTTGGAATTAACGACCAACTACTTGCGTTGCTGAAGAAGGTACCTGGAGGTGGCAAGCCGACCCTGACATTATATGGTTTGGGTCTGTCGCTCCCTGGTATTGAACCAGTGGGCGGCGATACCACATTGGCAAACGGCTCACCTGCGTTCTTGAATGGTCATGCTAATGGGCATTTCCCTGAGGGAGAGGATGATGATGACACACCGACGACCCCCAGAATCGACAAAGGAAAGCGGAAGGCTGAGCCAGAGCCAGAGGTTCCTGAGAAGGTCCTCAGTCCGACCTTCTTGATCGCGGAATCGTCAGAGGACGAGGATGAAGATGGCAGGCGATATGTGATCGCCCCAGAGCATCTTGAGGAGGTCACTTCGCCAACTGATCGGTAAGTGTTGGTCCCCCCTCTATGTAAGTCTGGTGAGTGATGATCGTTTCAATAGATCACGTAGTTGGGTAGAGGAAGAGGGCGAGGTGTTTAGAAGGGGAACAATTCTCCTTGGCCCTGAGGAGATGGAGGGGGAGTATGCTGGTGAAGAGTTACGGAAAGAGGTACTTTAATTTCCCACCTTTTCGAAAATATCGCTCAACAGATCTACCTATCTTAGCTGCTAGAGGCCATGGTGGAGCGACCCCCTCCACGCCCTTTGACTGATGATTTTGGGATAGAGATAATCCCGGGGAGCATGAACTTTGAGGACCAACGGTCCACATCATCAGTACCTCCCTCCGATCCCTCTCCTACCATTGAGACACCCAAACCATCGCCTCGCCCATACATTTCACGCACCAGGTCCACCTCCTCCTCGATCATGAGTCTCATATCACCTGTTGGGACAGACCATCCTGATCTGAACGGGCCTGTCGTCGAGAGTCTCGTATCTGCGACGTTGAGTTTATCACCGACGTCGCCTGGGGCTTCTGGAAGACCTTATTTTCCACGAAGTCAAAGTTCACCCAATGTGGAGTCTTGAATGACTGAATTTGGGTAAGCTATGATACACAATCTTCAAGGGCCATGCTCACAACTGCTTCGACGATTGGCTTTCACAGGGCACCCTCACCTACAAACACGACACTGGATAACACCTTCTTTCTTTCCCGGCGGATAGGGTCATAACATTTGGAGGTTTCGATAACGTCTCTTCGCTATCCCCTTCCCACGTTCCTGGACCGCCAAGTACATTACTTTACACAAGGTGGCACGACCCGCGTCGAGCATAATTGTTGGATATCGACGTACCTACCTTGCTTTGCTGATGATAATGAATCTGCATATCTAAACTTCTTTCCCATTCATCACGTCTGGCAAAATTCTAGGCACATGGCGTCAGCTAGGGCGAAAAAAGGTCAGATGTCGCAACGTGCTCGGGAAGATATCACCAAGTCGACAACAGCATGAGGGGGATGTGCCTGATGTTGTGTAGATAGTGCAACCATATATATAGGTTACTCTGACTAACTGCTGGCGTCTTTTGCTCTTCAACCGATACCATCATGCCCCCACGCACTAAAACCACTGAAAACGACGCTGATCCCCCCAGACGCTCGGGGCGTATAGCAGCGTTGCCAACTGCCGAGTCTGCACAGCCCAAACCTAAGAAAGCCGTCGCGTCCAAGAAGAGACCAGCTGCGGAGACGGTGGACGCCACGAAGGAGGCTGAACCATCGACTGTGAAAAAGGTGCACACACGCTCGCTCTATCTCGGGGCTCTTCTCTCGTGTTCGTGGGGTGCTTTCCTGATACTCGAACGTAATACTAGGCTAAAGCTACTGCGGCTGAGGATGAAGACGAAGGAAACCCAACATTGGCCACGATAGACATTGGCGACAGCCTACCAAGCCTCACGCTCAAAAACGAGAAGGGCGAGGATGTTCAGGTCGAAAACCTGGCGTCGGAGAAGGGCGTTATCCTCTTCTTGGTGCCCAAGGCAGATACCCGTACGTATTGGCTTGCCTAGGGCGATTTCGTGTGGATCCTCAACACGGCGCGTGCCACGTTTTTAGCTGGGTGCACAAACCAAGCTTGTGGCTTCCGCGATATTTACCCTGATTTCACTTCATTAAACTACGATGTCTACTGCTTGAGCGCAGACACCCCTGCTGCACAGACAAAGTGGCAGACGAAGGTGAGTCTTGGTTTACTTTCCCGCGGCACCCTGCACTCAGACCCTATTTCCCTCTTCTAGAAAGAGCTTCCGTATCCCCTGCTGTCTGACCCGAAGAGGTTACTGATTTCTGCCTTGGGCGCAGGCGAAGGCGGGAAGACTAAGAGGAGCCATTTTATCTTTGAGCAAGGGGGCAAACTGGTAGATAAGAAAATCCCAGTAAAACCTGCTGATAGGTTTGTCTTCATGTTAAACTTGAATTTTATACCTTGGGAGTTAATCTTTATTGTTTATCAGTCCCAAACTTGCTCTTGACTTTATCAAGAGTCTTCAATGAGCATCACTGTCTTATCTATCCTGTGTACAATCAATTTTCCTACTTTCTTTCTCTATAAACACCGTTGCATCTCACGACTCGCAGTGTGGATTCTTCCGAACAACCGGGCGGTGAATCAGCGATTACTCGGGGACCTCTATGGCAAATTTCCCCGCTCTTCTTTGGCGGTCGGCGTGTTTAGATGATAGCCATTGCGCAATAGGGGATGCTTTGCCGTTTAAGTTAAAACTCAAGGCCGGCGGTGATCTACAATGCGTACCAACCCCACCTTGTGAAGTATTCTCCCGTATCAACGCAGCCGGACTGTAAAGTCCCTATCACACCATGTGCAGAACCCGCGCTGCAAGAAGATATTGAAGAGTCCAGACCACGGCTCCGCTCTCACGTTTGGTTGCCTGCGGACTCAGCATTCAGGCTTTGCGTCCCATGCAATGGATGTTTTATTGATTGTCAACTGCGTAATCTCTATTTTGCTGCATGTGTACCAGATAAATTTGTGACTACGGTTTCGAGTTCAAGAAGAAATTCTAAAAATACAGCGGTAGGTGAGGGTGGTGGCTACAGAAGGTTGGTAGGTCAAAGAGGATACAAAAGATAACAATAGTGTTCGATGGAGTGATAGCTTAGAATGTCTGGTGGAATAATGAATGATCAGATAATTTTGCGAGTGGAGGCCTTGTCCCGACTTCGGCCAGAGAACGAAAATAAAAGAACCCGATCGATGATTGGTTTCCTGTTGAATTAATACTCATCCATATAATCCTTGCACCTTTCCCAGAGGCGGTTCCACCTCCCATTATTCCAGGTGCGTACTCTCGTCCACCCGTCATGCGCCGCCATCCTCTCAATCCAAATCAAAACCGAGCAGAGCGCAAAATCCGCATAGGTGACGTCGTGGCCCATAACCACGACACCGTCCCCATCAAGGCAATTTTTTTCCAAGATCCTAGCTAGGAAATCGAATTGGTCCTTGACGGCCAGCCACGCCTGCTCGCGCTGCGGCCCAGCAGCTAGTAACTGAGGAGGAACTGGTGCCCCGCCCCGAAAATGCGCCTGAGACCGGTCAGGCAGCTGATGGTGACTCAATGGCACCATGATAGGCAGCAGCGGCTTCGAAAACACTTCCTGAATGAAGTGCACGAAGAGCGTCTGGAGTGCGCGAGACCCCTCTGGAAAGACGGGACGCGCAGGGTATGCAGATTCGAGATACTCGGCGATTTCGTTGGGGTTGGAAACTACGACAGGATTGGTGGGATTACGCATGGGGTCAACAACGACTGGAAGAGTGTAAACGGGTCGACCATCGCTTCGCATACCGGTTGGCTGCGCTTTGATAGACCGTAGTGTGGCTTCGACGTCAGGGAACTCGACCCATACTGTTCGGTACAATAGACGTTTATAGTTCAGAATAAACCTAACGTAAGTCAGCTCTATATTGGACGCGACTATATATGAGTCACGACGTACCGTACACGCCAAATGTGTGGAGCCCATGGTTGTGGAGTATGGCCGGGAACGTCGTACAGTGTGATAACAGGCGGCGAAGCAGCAGCAGCGCGTGAGGTCGATGCGTGGTAGTGATGGTGTCGTGACATAAGAATTAAGAATATGAACAGAAGAAGAGAATTCGAACTTAGGGATAAAGATGGAACTGGATAACACGCCGATTCCATCCACGCGACTCCTTTTAAACGGCCTGATTCAAATCGACCTAGGAACCAAAACCTCAAACAAGGGCCAGGGGTAACTTGGTTGCGACTCAGATCTAGTCATGGACACGATAGCAGTATTCGTCCAGGTTCAGTAAGTAGAATCCAAGAGATCTTGTTGCGTCCTCTTCGAGCGTCGGACAAAAACAGGGGGGAAACACCGACCGAGATTAGAGACCGATATATTCCGACCCTTTCCTAGTACGTGCGGCAAGTTATGCGAGGAAAGGATATCGATGAGGGGCACCTCTTAAGACTCGGATGAGCACACACCGGGTCGCAGCGGAGGAAAGGAAGGGGACCATTGGTGACGAGAGGATATTTTTGGAAACAACTGGAGCTGTTCCTTCCATTTCTCATGATATGGAGGCTGGAGGCAGAGGAACTCTGTCCCACTGTCGGGGTCATGGCGGTGCTAAGGAGTCATGTCAAAAGTATTTCCAATTTTGGAAACATATTGTGATCGCGTTCTGTCGTGTCATGTGCGTCTCTCAACTGCGCGCTTCACGAAACCCCGAGTCTCCGTGACAATAGAGATCGTTTTTACGAAACCTCGCGTGCTAAAAAATGGAAGGAATTTTGACGATTATTATACCCATGGGAAAGGCTTAAAATCACCACGTTTTTGAGGAAACACAGCGTCTCACTGCCTTCGCCGAGCGCCCACCCAGTGTGCAATTCAGTTCTTCCTTGTATTCTGTGATAGGACCACCTGTAGCTTTCGTTAGCATCCCAAGCCTATTATCGTCCTTCTCCAGGCTGATGCGGACGGCGAAGTGCTGAAACGCCGACCACGGATTTTCATCTTCGCATATCACCGTTGATAGCTTTCGTGCCTAACGGGATCCTGGCGTCGGGGAAGCTACCATATTTGTGAATTTTTCGTTTCTGACAATAATTCATGACTCGACATCGGCTTCAGATAGCGGATACGCGGCACCACACCTTAGAACTACGTTCTTGTAATTCGAGTCATATCGGAATACTTACTCGGATCCGCCATCTGAATTATTTATTGAGGCGACATAGGTTCTAGCGGAGCTTCGTTAGCACCGTCAAAAGTTATATGGACCAGGACTGACTCGAACAATAACTCTGTTATGGAACAAAGCATGATGTTATCGCTCCTTCACAAAAGGATAGCCAGTCAAAGATTTCACTTACTGCGAAGCCTAAGTGATCGCAGCAATCGCCAAGTCGATCTTGTGAACGCTCGTGGCAGTCGAAACGATTGGAATTTGTGAAACCTTGGAGAAAAAAATCAAAGAGCCTCTGCTGAGACTGAGAAATCGAGTCAATAGACGTATCCGAAGGTCCTTCCACCAGTCGACTGTGCTTGAAGTGACAATAAACAAGCGCTAAAGTTTTCCAACAGCACGAACCAGTATCCTGGGCCGCAGACAGAAGATGGAGAGCATAGTAAAATTAGACACGAAACAAAAGCATGGGGGAAGAGACTAAGAGTCAGTCGAGAGGTGACAATAAACAAGCGCTAGATTTTTCCAACAAACGGAACCAGCACACTGGGCCGCATTTAAATCAGACACGAAACAAAATCATGGTGGGAAAAGGCTAAGAGGCAGCCAAGAAGTGACGATAAACAGGCGCTAAAGTTTGTCAACAGTATCCTAGGCGCAGAAAGAACATGGAGAGCGTAGTAGAATTAGACACGAAACAAGATCATGGTGGGAAGAGATTAAGAGTCAGCCGAGAAGTGACAATAAACAAGCGGTAAAATTTTCCAACAGCAGGAACCAGCATACTGGGCCGCAGAGAGAACATGGAGAGAGCAGTAGAATTAGACACGAAGCTAAGAGTCAGCCGAGAGGTGACAATAGACAAGCGCTAAATTTTGCCAACAGCACGAACCAGTATCCTGGGCCGCAGAAAGAACATTGAGAGCGCAATAAAATGAGACACGAAACAAAGTCATGGTGGAGCCCAAGAGGCAGCCAATGAAGCTGGTGGGAAGGACCAATGCATTCAACAGAAGGAGAACGTATACCCTATCATTTGCTTCAATTTCGCATTGGTGCACCGGTACCTGTGTGGGATTCGACGTGTACGCCCCGATGAACGTGTCTCAGGCTAGAGTCGGATCCACGCACGTTCAGAACGAGAAATTCCGAAGGACGCAAGATACACAAAAGCTAAGTTTTTTGCGAGGGAGATTCTCCTGACTGAACTGTGATACAAGTCAGGACACAGTTGTTCAAGTTAGGTTTTTCGGTTGGTTTTGAAGAAGGGGGATCGCTCTTGGATCGCTCACGTGGTACGACGTCAGATATTACCACACGTGATCACGGCATTTGCCTCGATCACTGAGTAATCATTGGGAATACATATATTTGGAGAGAAATTCCGCTTCTTTATCCGCAACCATCATGTCCAACTCTCTTGATCTCCTCAAACAAACCGGTACCGTCGTCGTCTCTGACAGCGGCGATTTCGAGTGTGAGTCCTCACTGCTGCGCCTCAATGTAGAGCTTCTAATCACCTTGATGTAGCTATCGATGTCTACAAGCCCCAGGTAAATTTCGTTTGCAATGCTGAATCCGGTGCGTCGCTCACGACGGGTTATAGGATGCCACGACGAACCCCTCCTTGATTCTGGCCGCCACTGACAAGCCTGGCTATGCCCGCCTCATCGATGCCGCTGTCGAGTATGGAAAGAAGAAGGGGAAGACGATCGATGAGCAGACCCAAGCGGCAACGGACAGACTCGTGAGTGATACTGCCACAGTACAGAAAAACTTGCTGAAAATTTTGTCTTTCAGCTCGTCGAATTCGGAAAAGAAATCTTGGCCATCATTCCGGGCCGTGTGTCGACAGAGGTTGATGCCCGCCTTTCCTTCGATAAGGAGGCCACCAAGGCCAAGGTTCGTGTTACCAGCTTCCGTCCACCTTCAATCTTACACCAGATTCCAGGCTAAGGAGCTGATCGCTTTATACGATTCTGTCGGCATCAAGAAAGAGCGCGTCCTTATCAAAATCGCTTCAACCTGGGAGGGTATCCAGGCTGCCCGCGAACTCGAAAGAGATGACGGCATTCACTGCAACCTCACCCTCCTCTTCGGCTTTGGACAAGCCGTTGCCTGCGCAGAAGCCGGAGTTACCTTGATCTCACCCTTTGTCGGGCGTGTAAGTCTCATTCCCATTCCGACTAGGATTTCTCTCATCGCCACTTCGATAGATCCTCGACTGGTACAAGAAAAGCACCGGAAAGACCTACGAAGGCGATGCCGATCCCGGTGTCCAGTCTGTCAAGAAGATTTACAACTACTACAAGCAACATGGCTACAAGACCATCGTCATGGGTGCTTCCTTCCGTAACGTGCGTTTAGATGTCCTTCGCAAGCCAATCGCAGATATCTCATGGATTAACTTCAGGTCGGCGAAATCAAGTCTCTTGCTGGTGTTGACTTCTTGACCATCTCCCCTGCCCTTCTTGAAGAACTCAAAAAGTCCAATGATCCCGTTCCACGAAGACTCGAGGCCAGTGCTGGTACGTTATCTTTCCGCTCGGTCTACCGGGCCGGGATTCTATGCGATGACGTATGGCTAATGGAATTTCCGATTTGAAAATAGCCGCCGAAGCCGAACCGATCCCCAAAGTCACCTTCATCGACAACGAGCCCGAGTTCCGCTGGGCCCTGCTCCAGGAACAGATGGCGTTTGATAAGTTGCATGAGGGTATCAAGAAATTCGCTGAGGATGGCCAGACCCTCAAGGATCTGCTCAAGAAGAAGATCTCTGCTTAATTTTTTCGAGTTGGACCGTTCGGGACGTTTCGGCCGTTGATGGAGCACTCAAAGGTAATCTCATAAGCTGTGGTTTTTATGTATGTGAAAACGAGAAGAAAGTAAATGATTGTCGTCATTGTATTATCCGCATTCGATTGTAGTTTTCCTTTCGTCGAGAAAATAGAAACACCAATCTAGTTCTGTATCACTGGGAGGCGCGCAACCCCTATATCTGCATAACGAACGTTCTTCCAGCTATGTATCATTATGCATTTGAATTTTACCAAATCACGCAGCCGCGCCTTCAACTTCCAGAGAAGTCAAGTAGATCATTGCCATTGTATATTCATTCTGTGAAGAACGAATTAATCACATTTCTGCACAATAGTCCCAACATCCAAAAAGTAATTTCCCAAAAAGTAATGTAGTAGCAGGTCGTATATCATAGCAGTATCGTGTAATCATCATATAGGCCTAGGTTTGTGGTACACTCGTGTATCCGTCAGGATCAGTTGGAGAGTTACCTCCATTATCATTCTCATCATGAAGAAGAACGAATCCCGGCCTGCTATTCTCTCCGTCTACCGGCGCTAGAGCAATCCGCATCTTGTCACTATTCCTAACACTTTTTTCGTCAAGAGAAGGCAATTTGTGCGCCAACCCTCCGGCTGTTGCCGCGGACATGATGTGCAGGACATCGCCAGGATCGAAATAATGATTCGTGCGAGGCTCGGGATGGTGTCGCCTTTTAAACAAGATGACTAAGATGAGTATCATGGACATCAGAGAGACGAATGTCGGCGCGACGAGGATTCCAGCCGACGTTGCAGGATTCTGGTGCCACCCAATAGTCGTCACCGAGTGGGTTCCGTTGGTCGTCACCAGCATATTTGCTGGAGGGGTGCTGCTCCCGTTCGGGAACAGCCCATTTCCATCTTCTGCATACGCGGTACGGAGAAGCTATAAAACGTTACGATTATTGTCATACACCAAACGCAATACGATTTCGCTCACGGTTCCGCTGAGCTCAAGCACTCCTCTGATATAATCCGCCTGATAAAAGAAAAATGCGGTTTGAGCGGGAATAAGATTTATATCGTCGAGGGGAGCTCACCATCACTTCGTTCGCAAATTGAACTGGGTCTGGCAAAGCTTGCCAGAATGCCAAAATACTATCACCCATCGAATTACCCAGAATGCCCTGCCCGACGTACAAGCCCTGCAAGAAAATGCCGGTTGCAAAATCACCAAGCCACGGCGCGTCCATCGACGAAATGACTGGGTGCGAAGAATTGAGGAAGTTTGGAGAAGTAGAGTTGAATAGCTTGCTGTTGACGCTGTAATCGACGGCGATAGTGGTGATTTTGGGGAATACGCTGCATATAACTGTCCCAAATGGCTTATACATTCCCGAACCAGTCAAAACGAGGTCTAATTTGAACGCGACGATTAGCACCATGGCACAGACACAGATACGGGAATTGAATTTACTCCATTGCTGCCTGCCTTGTGTATTGTTGTACGGCCCGCAGACTGCCCCATAGACCGCATCCACGTTGACTGAAGTTATAACGGGCGCTGGAGATATCCAAAGACATGATTCAGTTGAACCCAAAAAAGGGAATGAAGGCCATACTTGAGGTGCCGACAACTGTGTCACCGGGGCACACCACTGCCAATTGCGCCAGGGTCAGGTTTGTGTCGAAAATTTTGTTTGTGATTGAACTCAACACTACGCTGGGCGAAGTGGTTGCGTTCAATACTTGCGTGCTACAGGATACATCGGCTGTGAAGCCTTGTTGGATAACCGTGTATTGAACAGGGAGACCAGCTGGTGCTTGCTTTGGTTGAACGACTTGCCCTTGCTTATTTCTCGTGCTCACGGTTGACGGGACGATATTACCAGTAGAAGATAACAGGTTGCTGTTGACGTCTTCCAGTGAATGCGGTAAGACACCCACTTTACCAAAAGCAGTCAGAGTTTATGGTGTTATGAGAAAGTCGAACGCTTACTGGTGCCGTTAGCATACGAAAAATGGTTGAAGTTGAGGAAACTGGGCAGAGCAAAACGAGTGCTAGCGACATTGGTACCACTGGCTTCCGACAGAGATAGGACATGTGCGAAATAATCTAAAGAGCGGAGCGAAGTTAGAAAAGGTCGGCGTGAAGCAAGGATACACTTTCCAGGAACAAGTTTTGCTGCGTTAGTGACCATAAGGGCTTGAAAGGGTGGGCTGCTCATATCAAGCTCGGTTCCCAACATTGTTGTCGGGAGGGATATCGGTTTCGGCAGTAAAAGGGTAGTAAATCTGCGCATTCATCGTTAATTGAAGGAGTTTATGTTTTTGCAAAAAGGGCCGTACCCCGCAGTTTGAAAGTTCACAGCCAACGCGCATACAAGTGAGAGAAGAGTCCAGTGAGGACGAATTAGGTTTTTGATTGGAGTGGCTTTGGAGATATGTATCGATGCAAAAATTACATACAACGTGGTGCTGGACCCTGCGAGGGTTCTGGCCAATGCGTATCGAATAGCGCCCGCATATAAACTAAGGCACGATGCTGTCAGACAGCGTCGGCTGAGGGTTGCGCCGAAGACTCACATCATCGAGCACACAGAAAGGAAGGTAGCGATAAGGGTGACGATCAAAGTTACCGTCTGGTAGTTCTTCTGCACGTAAGTCGCCGTCGAATAAGATAGGGTGACTGGTTGGCTCAATGTCATTGCGAAGAATGCCCAGGAGAAAGTGAGCAATAAGGTCTGGCCAACAAGGACAGCAATGGGGATGACATGATATGGGTTAAACAACCTTTGAATATATTTCAGAAACAGCGAGTGTCACGGGGACTATAGAGCGTACTGATTGTTGAAGTTCCAATTAACTTTGTTTTGAAGGTCCTTTATGGTCTTGGGCGTGGGCAGAATTTTAGAAAGAGGGAGATCGTCCAGAGTCAAACCACCAGCGGCAGAAGCCATCGATGTCAAGAGAAAGGTGGGATTGACCCTGGATCAACCTCATTCCTGCGTTCTTATGTATTGCATACACGGCGCTACGCCGTGTTTGAGCGCAGGGGTGAATGTGAAGGAACCAGGCACGAACCGGTATCATGAATTTTTACATCGCAATTTCAAGTTGCAAGCCTTCGCACAACTTGAATGACAAAGAACGTGCAACCAGTAAGTTCGAAGCGCAAGCAATAACCCGACAGCAAATCGTGGCCAACTCGAATAGCAGCAGTTTGCGACCATTGGTGGCCGTCTGAAGAAAGATAAGAAATTGGTCGGTGGCCAAAAGCAGCGGCTGCGAAACAACTCACAACATCACATGTCGAACTAAAAATATCTTTGGCAGCCAAAATTGACGCTGAATCTTAGGATCGTCCGAGCTCATGCCAAAATTTAATTCTGGCCAATTTAAACAGCTTGGACAGGAATTTGACAGAACTTAATAGTAGTCCAAAGTGTTGCGAAAATCATGATGGGCATTGAGTCACGACTGCTGTATTTTCAAGGTTTTTTCCCCTGTGGTCACCGGACGATACGGATATTACGGCAAGGAACTTCCCTTAGGAGCGAGGAGGCCTCGTGTTTCGGACCTTGTGCCTATACTATTACTCCACCTTCCCGGTAACATTGCAGCGCCGCTCAAGCCTAGCGCTGCGAGACCTCAGTTTCAGCGTATCATACAAGTAAGTATCATATATGGTCACGATGTGCGTATGGATCAGGATATGCGGGGTTCACTTTTCGTGTCATTCCTACACTTCATGAATCCCATCAAAACTCTGCAAGCAGTACTTTATATACTAACTAAACATGTTTGAATTTTTTTGAAAGAGCAAGACATATATACAAAGTAGTAACGGAAAAAGCACAACTCAAGTCCTATCCTTATCAAGCTGGTGTTCACCGTTCAGCAGTTCAACTTGGACATCACGCGAGCGTTGATAATTGTTTGATAACTAACAAGTAGGTCTTTCAGAATGTGTATACTCCACACAAAAAATTATCTAACTTTACTAAGACGACGCAGACCTCACCAAGAAGAAATATTGATAAGAAAGGTAGCCGACGTAGGAAAGAAATCTGCCGCACAACGGAGGAACAAGAAAATACAAAAACGTAAAGGCGCGAAGAATGAACGTTGACCCACCTAAGTCTGAGCTTGTGAGCCAAAGACGACATTCAGTAACCGCTCTATACACCCGCCATGATCGAAATATGTGAATTCTCCCGTCTTGATTTTCCCCGCGAGGAGCGTCGAGTGCGTTATAGCTATTGAAGGGCTCCATCCGTCACCGTCCGACCGACGCCATTCAATGTACTTGGATATAAAAACCTTTTCTAGCTCTGGAAAACGCCCAGCCATCACGGTCGAAATGATTTCATGCTGACACGGAAGATTGAAGAAATTGAGGTGGGGTACCGACGGCGATACACTGAAGGTGACTTCGCGGATACCTGGTGGGTGCTTTGGATCGGCAGGCTGGTCAGCGAATGTTCGCAAGACCTTGAAGATAATAAGTATAGAGATGTACCCTTTGAAGGTGGCGTACAAGGTCAACATCCTCAAGCAAGAACTTGTTAGTCCGGTACAATTCTAACTTCTTCAGAGCTGGCAAGTGCTCCCAAACAGAAAAGGTGAAATAGGCAGTGGCAGAGATCGACAATTCATGTATCATAACAGATGACTTTGTCATCAATTTGATGTCCGCTAGTTGAAGACCGCGCATCACCACCTGGCGAGAAGTCAAAATCTTCAGGACAGTTATGGGCCGACCAGGAACAAACGTCGACACAAGGTCAGGTGGGCAAGTAAGGTTCTGGAGGGTGGGAATCAAAGATGAGTCGATTTTAAGATCTGAGTTGATGAATGATAGGTCTGTGAGGTGGAGAATTTTTAGAAATGACAAAAAGGGCGTTTTCTTCAAAATCTTTTGGAAGAGTGCCCAATCTTGAAGGAAAAAAATGTCCAGAAAACAAAGCGGAATAGTTCCCATCTCATCTACAAGCCTTGAGACAAGGTCCCACATGTCTGTTTGGATGCTTTGCAAATTTGAGAGGTCGATAGCTTTCATGAGGGCCCGCGCCTTCAATGTACCGGCATGCTCGAGCAACATTGACAGCTGAAACTCGACTAATCGAAGTGAGGACAGCTTTGCGATATCTTTTTCTGTGACGTCATTCTGGAAGGTGCAAGAAAATATCGATAATACTTTTAAACGCTTGAGGCCCCGGATTGTCCTAAGCATCGTCCTGCTGATAGGTGTGGAATGAAGGTGGACGGTTTCTATTCCAGACATCATTCCGAGAGCATTGCAGTATAACCCTAAGAACGCGTTGTAGGACCAGGTGAGATGGTCGTCGGAGCACGTCCACCCCCGAAAAGCACACTCCCGGACGTGTTTCGCCAAAGTACGAGCGGGTTCTGCATCCTTAACGACGGCTCTACAGAATGCAGAGTAATTCGGCGTGGAATCGGTATGGGCACTCCCCACCAACTCCAGCTTTTTGTAGATTCGTGGCAGGATCGTGAAACAAAAAAAGCGGCAAACAAGCGCCAGGTCGGACAACACACGTGTGTAATTGAAGGTTTCCGCTGGTTGGATGTAGTCGAAAATCCTCAAGTAAATCTCGTTAGGAATTGGTGATAAAGTCGTGCAGCCTGCTCTGCGAATGGGACCTTGAGTGGATGACCGTTAAAGCTCGCACCAAGACTTGGAAATGTCAGCTTACTGGACCAGGTCAGAGACGTTTTCTGCTTTTTCTTTTCCCTCATCCTCGACAGGAGACCCCAGTTGCGGACCGTTTCGTGAACAACGTAAATTTCCGATCCGATGGATTCCACCTCTTCCAGTGTTCCACTAAGCGAGGAATGACGAAGAATTAGTTCCAATATGATACCTCTTCGTCGGAGACCCTGAAATCGAATCTCAGAGAATTGAGGCCTTGCTTAGGTCTTGCAGTGAGTGTGAAGAGAAAGTTGAAGTTTGACTGTCGTGTCCAAGTCGTGTCAATTTGCAACAATAATGGCTATCACGTGTCACGGTCACATCAGATGACAAACGTGTTGCGTGACGGGTTGCAATTATCTCTTTCTGTGACAGCGATTGCCGACAATCATCTCGAGCTCATTCCTCATCCACCTTGCAAGAAAATTTGGGGTTTTGTATCTCGGTTTTTCATCAAACGAACCAGGGAGGTGAAACTGAATTTATTTCTACAATCTTGTTTCGGCATAACCAGAAAGCCTCCGATGATGGCACTGACTGAGCCTACTAAGGCCAGGACTCAGATTCAGAAACTAGATTCGTTTCATGCAGGACTCCAGCAGCCTAACAGCAACCGCTGCCGCTCGGGCTCTTCCAATCCCATCCATGTATTTAACTCTACTATCTGCAAGCCGATTTTCGACCTCCCCTGTCTTGATATTCCCTGGCCGAAGGTTCTCAAATGAAGAAAACTTCCTTTTTCGCGTGTTACCTCCCTGTTCCTCGGAGGTCCTTTCTACTGCGAGACTTATTCTCACCCTTCATCTCAAGGTAATTATGGGGCGACCTCCATTTATCAACCATTTTCAAATATATTCACCGTAGATCAAGAAAAGTTTGGTATGAACATTCATACATATGGAAGGGGTTGGGTAGGGGCAAGATACCCCCATCCAGAAAATACCCATGCATGGGGCAGCTTTGAACTGAGGACCGGGTCGATCTTTGTGCTTTCCTTGTCCGTTTCCTCCTTTTTCATCAAAATCAGGAAGAGGAATGATTTGGTACATATGGGAACCCAGCTGGCTAATTTTCTAGCACGGCGTTTCCCAAGCGTTCCCGGCCCGAAAAAACTGCCAGAGTAGCATGCAGTCCGTCAACATTTTCTTTTGCGTGAGGAGAGCGACTTTTTATCTTTTTTAGGGACGGCATTTAGTGGCGTTTGAACTTAGGGTCGAGATAACCAGTAAAGTGATGTGCATCCGAGCATCATGAGGTGATAAAATGCTGAAGTCCTTTTGGGATAACTATGGGACCCAAGGTAAGTGATGTTGTTCCACTTATATGTTGAGAAAACCGCCAGAGGGTTTTTCATTGCGCACCGCACGGCAACCCAACCCTTCAAACGCTATCCTTTTTTCAATATTTTTTTCAATATTCCCGTGAAGCCCTACGACTTTTTATATATCCCAACCTTTGCCGAAGATAAATTATTCTGAAGTCTGGCCCCTAAATATGCTTGTGCCCAAGTGATCCGCGGCTGATCCGCTTTAGTCGAGAGTCGCATACTATTTCGCGATGGAGATATCATGAGTGGGCTGTGTACAGGGAGCGCCTGAAACGCAGGGAATAGTTACTGATTGGCGATAAACTGCGATATCTGGGTAAGATGATGAGCTTAGTTCAATTTGCACTAAATTGACCAGCGACAGTCATTACCCACTGGAACATTTGTTTTGCGTTCAGCGTAAGTTACTGCAAGTATTGTTGCATGATTATCCGTGGTGCGGTGGTGTCTGGCCCTGAGATCACTGCAGCGGACCGTCGAAACTCCTTCGTCCCAATTGGGATTCAAGACCTCGAAAATTGAGCAGACCTAACTTTAAGTATGATGTGATTATTGCTTATCATGGAACCATGGATTTCCCATAGTTTATGAAATTAAAAACATGGGGTAGACGTCTGCGGACATAAGGTGAGATCCTTTCGCTAAAGTACAACATCAACTTTATCGTACACGACATAGGGGTGTGGGATAATGATAAATAATATGCAGGATGGTGAGGATCGTAAGATGCAGAAAATGTGCTGGTTGAAAGATGTTGACGAGGCCGTTGGAAGAAATCACTGGCTAGATATCCTTAGTATCTGCGACGGAGAAGGGTAAATATGTTTGGAGGCCAGGTGAGAGATATTCTTCACTTACGGGGATACACAATTTTACGGAAGCCGACTCCCGTTGTCTTGCGGGACCATTCGGAGAGTGCGATACGAAGAATTTGAGGAAGCCTGACGGATTGCCATGCTCCTGACAAAGTGAAAATAGGTTCCCATCGGATAAAGGGCTCCCTAGCGCAAATGACCCGATTTCGGATGGGTAGATGAAGTATGATCGCTGCGACTCGATCGGGATGTCTAGCTGAACGGCCCATCAATGAGAGAACGTGAACGATGGATGGAGAGCCCCAGAAACCTTGGAGAAGATTTCGCTGCGAACGTCTGAACCGTCGCGTGCGCCTGTCACGTCAACTACACGATATTGCTCTCCGTCAGAGCTGACAACTAGACGAACGAGAGGTAGCGAAGGCCTAGACAAATTTTGATGAATTTCCACGGTCATCATCGAAAGCAAAAGACTTCACGCACATGGATAGTGGACGGGTTCCGCGTTTGAGGAGCGGAGTGGACGTGTCGCTGCAGTTGTTTTATACATTCTGCCGCGTGTATCAAATTTAGCATCCATCAATGGTGGTCGAATGCAAACCTGAGGCGTCGGATCCTGATTGATGTTAGATGGGTTTCTGCTCAATCAGAGAGAGATTCAACATATACGGTCTGTTCCCGAAGGACGTTTGGCCTCCACGTTGATCCGTTTGATCCTGGAGTATTACGACAACTCGTCATGATCACAGTAACGCAATCTCAAGAACTTGTTTCAGGAGAATGAGTAAGCAGCTGGTGATGCAATTCCATGCGGAATGACATGTGGATTAGAGATTGGGCAAAGAGGGAGGTTCAACTCGAGTCTGTCTTGAATGCGGGCACAAAGTAGGGCTCCCGCATTGCCGGACCGCGTTACATACTTGATTCCGTATCATGAGGAACCAGGATGGGGTTCAAAAAGATATCAACGTTCCTAGGGGAAAAAACCTGACGCCGTCATGATAATCAGATCATCTCTGGTCGCCAATTGAAAATGCAAGTTAGGAACTTACCAAGCCTTGTAATTGTCCTTATTTACGCATGTCTTGAACACATGGCTGTCAACAAACGTTAGTCAGCTACTCGCTTAGCACGTGTAAGCTTCGTCATTCGGTTATGTTACGCTAACTCCGCTCCGAAAGGTCGTCGCTTCTCAAGCTCTTTGGCCTTTACCAAATTACATCCTTCACCCGAAAGTCTACTATGTCTCTCAAAGTTGGTGATACAATCCCAGAGGGTAGCTTCAAGTACATTCCGTACACCTCTGAGCTCGAGGACAGCGTGAGCACATCCAAAGACCCCTAATATCCCTGTGTCCGACTTAATCAAACTGTAGCTTGCTTGTGGTATTCGTACGTGCAGGCACAGATCATCATTGACTCGAGGCATAACTTATCAATACAGCTACCGCTCTGTCAACCAACGAATGGAAGGGCAAGAAAGTCGTCCTGTTCTCCGTACCCGGAGCGTTCACTGTAAGCATGGTTGATATACCAATCAGAACCAATCATCTAATCGCCGCAATCTATCACTTCTAGCCCACCTGCCACGCCAACCACTTGCCTGGTTATCTTCAGAACTACGATGCGTTCAAAGCGAAGGGTGTTGATGTAATCGCTGTTGTTGCTGCCAATGACGCCTTCGTCATGAGCGGCTGGGGCCGATTTGAAGGTGTCAAGGATAAAGTACATTTTCAAGTTTATCTACTCACTCCGATCAATGTTGAGCAACGGCCATCTTCGTCAGATCCTTACGCTCACTGACACCGACGCAAAGTGGTCTGCTAGTCTTGGTCTTGACAAGGACTTGAGTGCTGCCGGTCTTGGCCATCGCACCTGGCGATTCGCCATTGTCATTGACGACCTCGTCGTCAAGTACATTGGAGTACGTGATTGTTTGTTTTGCGCGGCTTTTGCTGACCCTTGCATAGGTCGAGCCTGGCCCCGGTGTAACTGTCTCTGGCGCTTCCGAAGTCCTCGCCAAATTATAAACGAGCGCTGAATTATAACCAGTCTAGTTGAAGGTGATCCGATTTCGCAAAACCAAACTTGATGGTACAAAGAAATTGAATGTATAACGTTCGCTTGTAATTATACAATATGTAAAACAAAACCCAGCCGGGGAAATAGAAGTTGAGAAGGCCATACTGATTCCGTGTGTTTCATAAAAAGGAATAGGAACTATGCAGAAAGATACAAATGCAGATATCGAAAGAAAGAACATCGTAAGAATCATCAATACATCAAGCCCATGGATTGTCATCCGGAATATCATATTGAAACCCGCTGATGCGGGCATGCAGCGGAGGAGTGACCGCCCTCGCAACGTGTTTCACCTCCTTCGTCAAGTGCTCTATCGTTGTCCGTTTCCCCTCATCATCGTCATCACTGCTAACATACCCAATAACGTCGACAATCTCGTTCCCAACATCCACTCGACGTCTCCCGTCTGCTTCATCGTTCGTTTCTTCAACTTCAACCTCCACGTGTGGGTGCTCGCCACCTTCTATCCCTCGTCTGTATACCCTCCGTAGTCCAGGAACTTGGGACCCAGGGTGCCCCTTTCGTCTCTCACGGACGCGCTCGTCCTCTGCAGCGCTGTGGTCCTCCACCACGAGATCAACGGCGTCTGACGGTAGAACAGGCCCAGCAGTCTTGGAGGTGGTCCGAGATACTGAAGGCGGCGAACGAACTCGGTTGGCATGGCTGCTGCTGCTGCTGTTTGACATCGATGCCCCTAGCACGCCCGGGTTCTTGGAGCGCGAATCTCGCCTCTGCACTTTAGTCCATTTCATAATGACGTCCTTGGCCTCTGCAGGAGGAGACCGATCCTGATCATAATCAATAACTTTGCCGTCGTCGTCATCATCGTAAAACCGTTGTTGTCCCTTTCCATTGCCGTGCCCTTTCGATTGTGCGTTACTCACAGCACCGTACCCCTCCCATGCAGGCCGTTCCCTCCTCTGTATGGCAACTTGCCCCTTAGCACCTCTAAGAGGAGAGAACCACGCCCCCCGCTCGTTCCTCAGCACCCTTTCCTCCTCATCCCAGATGACCGTCTTGGCCGACTCCGAGCTGACGTCGATACATGGGTAATTGTAGTCCCCAAACAGGTATTTCTTGCTATGTGCAAATAGCTCCTCGTCCGCCTCGTCTATGTCCCCAAAGGGCAGGCCATACCCGTTGTCTTGGTCCGGGCCATCCCATATCGTTTCTTCCTCGTCGAGTGGATTCAAGTCCGGTGCCAGATGGACAATATCATCAGCATCTCGAGCTAAAAACGGCGTAGTAGAGCTGTCATTGCCCGCGATGCGATTGAAAGCACGTTCAGCGCGATTAGGAGCCTCCGTAGTCGTCTTGGGTAACCAATATTTCTTCTGTCCGCCTTTGCTGTATCGTAGCCCGGCGCGTATTCTGCGATCACGGCCGGCACCCTGGTGGATGTGCCCTTCCGCAGGCTCGAATTCGCGGTAGTCCATGCCTTCACCACGAAGGGTGGTCTTGGTGTCTTGAACGACGTCAAGGAGCCCAAATGCATCGCGGAAAGCGTAGTACATCGGCATGCGGGCGACAAAGGTGTGAAGGGGGTCAATGTAGTCTTTATATGAGAAGGCGTATAAATGGGCCATGGCGAAGAAGGGCATCTCAACACAGATGAGTGTGTCATTGAGACCGACGGAGACGTTCTCTGGGTCGGTGTAAGGGCCGAGCTTGGTAATGACCTTTGCTGCGACAAGGACGGAGATGCCAACGGATTGCCAGAATGAGAAAAAGAGAATTCCTTTGACGCAAAGAAATTTGGGAACCGGTCTGATATTATGAGTAAATTTGCTGGGATGGGAGTGGGGCAACATACCTGAAAGGCTTGAGATCGTCGTTTATGCACACCCAGAACATGGCGAGGCAGTATAGTGCCAGACAAATGCTGGCGTTGTAAATGATGCTGACGTAGAGATACCCAGAGTTTGCTCTGAAGTCGCCCTCATTGAATTTGCCGCAAGCCTTGAGGATAAGTGTCACTGCTGCTAATATTGGCTTGACTTGTACATATTCTACAACGATTCCGTCAGTTAGTTTGTGTTTATTTCGAACAGAAGTGAACATACGAAGGATGCCTCTTTTTAGAAAGAGGAAGGTATACGGGTCGCTGACATCGATTTCGCTTTTGAATAGATTGATGGGAAAGACGGGCTGCTTCGGTGGCCGACCGTGCAACATGATGAGGAGAGATCTCTCTCCGCCGAGATATGAGAGTAAAAGAACGAAAAAACAATAAATTACAAATGCCTAAGAAAAGAGATTTGCGTTAGCGGGAGATTGAGGAGCACGAGGCAAGGGCATGGCGAGTAATAGGATATTTAGAGAGCTTCCGCCGAGGATGGAGAACGACACGAAGTCCATTTCAAACAGACGAAACTGCGCGTTGCTCTGTTCGTTGTTCCATGGTCCCCAACCCAGTAGTCTTTTCATGAAGAAAGCAGCCCTCACTCACCTCATAAATATCTCTTATTGCGTCAATCACAAACGCAGCCTCCACCGAAAATAACGAAATAAGCGACGCGATCGCGTATATGGGAACCATGAGCATTATCCGCACGACCATCCTAACACCAAGTTCCAGCAAATCACCAACAGAAAGACGTCACGAATTCAAGCATACCGCTGAAGACTGGGTTTCCGATAATTCCTGAGTTGTAGGTGTATAGACATTGCGGATACTATGACGGCCACAAAGGTGGAGGTTCCGGCAAGCACCAAGATTGGCGTCGGGAGCCTCGAGCCCGCGCCTGACCCCGCCATTACTGGCTTGTTGACCGTAGGATATGTGGACAAGGAGAAAGGTGGCCACAGGCCAGGAAGGTCGTGATGGTTGGTTCAACAGAGGCTGCGACTGGCTGCGATCACGCGCACGCCGCATCGTGACGGTGACGTTTATTCGGGGGCAAATCTTGCTTTTCAACCACCACAATCGACGTCAGTGATGATATGGAGTCAAGTACGGAATGAGTTCTTTCATGCTCAAAACCCGTCTACCATTTACTCAGGATCAAGGACTTTGCCACTTGGGAAATGCAAATGTCCTCTTGCTGTCCTGAGCCATCGACTTTATTAACACGAATGATTAATCTGGGCGGATTCGGTCTCCGTTGGCTGTACATTCTGATGGACAGAAACAAGACGTTCATGGGCCCCCTCAGCTCAGCTCTCACACCACCGATATGTGTTGAACGTTAAACCCCGAACTTTTGTTCATCTTACTTCGGTTCTCACCACATGTAGGACATTGGGGTACGTCATACCGCATTGGATGTGACCACCGCGACTAACTGTTCTTGCTGCAGGTTCTACTATCAGTAAGCCTGATTGAATTCACAATCCAACTCGACCTTATGATTTGTTCCCCACCCATGAACTTCGTTCAGAATATGTGCGTTGAACGCTATATCCTATGCGTTCAACCTTATGCTTGAAGCTCACTACACGCTCAACTGTTTTTCTCAACAACATTACCGTCTCCTGCAGCAAAAAAGCCATCAACGTACGTTTCTTATATATTGCAGGCAGGCTTCCTCCCCAATTGACCAAAAGTCGGTGAGCCAATCCCTTCATGTTTTTGTGGTTATACTGACTTCATAAAGCATGATTCAAGTCAGAGGATCATGTGTGCTGTGAAATCTCTCGTGATGGGTTTGTTGTCCACAGGGTTATTGGGTTTGTCCCCTCTAAGACTTTCTCTCATCTATGGCTTCTAACTGGCCTTCCTTTTAGGCTCACCGCAATCGCGTTTATGACAACCCTTCTATAGTTCAGCTTTTCACCCATATGAGGATAATCCCAAGATATTCGTCGCTTCTAGTACAGATACCCCAAGGATACCCTCATTCATCCCTCATTTCCTTTGGGGACCCACAATTGTTGTAAGGGACCTCTTTTTCAAAGCTATATTTGCAATTCACACATCTTCCTGCAGTTTTCGCCAACGCGGTCGTTGTATCGAATGTTCTTGGTATGTTCAATTCGATACCTGTTCCTGAGACCCTTCTAATCACTGCATGTAGACTGAACGATACTGAGCGACGGGAGAAGATTCGTTGGATTTCGTCAGAGTCACTCCGACCCTTGATTCCATCCAATGGCATGTACTTAAATTACTTCTTGAAATTCTTAAAAATTTCGCACATATCGATGGACGCTAGGCGGTGGACCGTGGTTTCAAGCGGTTGCCTCCACTTCAAACTCCGCCGGACCTGTACCTTTTCACTTGCTCTCCAGGCGGTAGGAGCCGAGCTATATATGATGACAACCATGTTGGGAGGACTTGGACCCTCGATTTAAATTGTCCGCCAAGGATACCAGATCGCAAGTGATTGAGCTGAATGTTCTTGAATCTTCGATTCCCACCTTGCCAGCACGCGGCACGCCTATGGAGCAGTCCCCTGTTTAGCTTCGCTTAGTATTCATTCAAAACGTTCCTTGTCAAGTCCTTCAAGTCGTTGAAGTTATGAATGACCATGCAGCATCGAATACGGAGCTTGCTGCTCCGTTGTTTGGGTGTATGATTGCGAGCGCGTTGGTGTTTTTTTTTTGAACCTAAGCCTAATCACTCATGGTCTTACAGGATGTACGGCGCCTTAATATGTCAGACAGCGTGGTACTTCAAAGGTTTTCCCAAAGACCCGACGTATATGAAGGTGTTGGTGAGTACTTGTTCCCGGTCGTACCGCCGTTTTGTCTAATTTCCGAGTCGGTACTTAAAGATTGTGTTATTATGCACCGTATGAATGTTGTCAAGTTTATGGATTTTCAAGCTAAACGACTCCCAATTCAGTCAGAAACTGCTGGTCTTGTGCTTGATACCAGATCATTGTGGTACTATTTCGTCCAGAGGGGGATTGGCGTTGACGTTGAGACTTTGATAAGCTGTTATTATTGGCATGTTCTTGTCCTAAATGCGTGGTTTTTCGATTGACAATGTTATCCACATCCTAGGTCTGCCGCGGTCAGTGCGCTCCCTTTGATCAAGTATTGCACTTATCTCAAGACCCTTTCAGGCCTTTTTCATCCCAACTGTAAGTTATGAGTGCTTGGCTCACTACTTTTCTTACGATGGTACCCAGGAGTTCACGTGCCTTTTGGCCGAAATGTACGCCTGCCTTCTCAGCGATTGTTCTTTCCTTACGATTTGGATATGCAGACTATTCATCAAACGAATGTGGTCTTGTGAGTGAACCTTTACTCCAGGGTTCGCGCCCAATCTCATCTTCGAACCAGTGGCAAATAAGAAGAACTATATCCTCGCCACTATAGTCGTGAGTTATTTCCTCAGTACGGGGGGCGGTTTCAACATTAATGCCGTGAACAGTTGGTTCCTTTTTTAATTGGCTGGGGTGTGTCATGCGCTCCACAGGTGAGTTACAACGACTAATTTCCCCTCCTTCAGGTTTTACTATCAGTAAGCTCGATTGGGTCATTGTTCGACCGGAACTGAGTACTCGATCTCGTAGACTTTCTCCAGGCCATGTAAGCTTGGAAGTTATCTTTGAGATTGAACAAGAGGCCCAGTTCTTTTCTAGACAGAGACATTACTGCCTCCCGCAGCGAACAGCCACCAGCGTACTTTTATCGGTCATTGCAGACAAATATCCGCTGAAGCCATGTCTTTAGTTTTCTCTCCTCATGTCTTTCGGGATGAGAGTCCTCTCAAGCGGTGTCGTCACTGGAACCATGTGTTTCCTATTGTATCGACACGCTTCTCCCTTGTCTTCCGGCTCGTGAGTGAACCAGATCATACGTGAGAGCCTAGATTTACTCCGCTACCAAGCATGTTTCAAGGACAGAAGTTGGTTCGCGTCGTGAAATCCCTTGTGATGGGATCGTTATCCACTGGCTTACTTATGTGGTTCGTACACACTGCAGTCTCCATCCCAGCACCATCGCCTGACCTTCCTTGCAGGTGCACCGCCATTTTGTTTATGATAACAGTCCGTGCTAGGATCAGATCCTTTCAATCAAACCCTCATGTTCTTATAGTACATCGTGTTGCCTGATAGTCCCATACCCTTCGGGATCTACAACGTCCGAGGAAGTTGTAAGGAGGCTCTTTTTCAAATTCGCATCTCTTCTCAGTGATCCCCACAGTTTTTGCCAACGCGGTCTTGGTATCGTGAGTCCAATTCGGTACCGTGTTTCCATAACTAGCCTCATCGCATGCAGATTGAACCACAGAACGAGATACCGTCGGATGCTAACGGAAACTATTGCCCTTCGGAGTTCTGTCAGGTTTCCTTCAACCTCGAACGCCCCCGTCCGCGCCACGTAGACTCACAACAAAGAGATCTCATTCATGAACTGTGGGAACCTATCATTGGCAGGATGAAGACTATGCGAAAATTTACCACTTGGACATCACCCTACCTCATGAGTATATTGTGGAGGATGGCCTTAAATTCTAATCATACTCCGTGCTCACATTTGTATCAGACTCGGATGCAGATGGAAGGGGCTGTACACTCCGATCTGAATGAAACGTTTGTTTTCTATGACAGGGGGTATACGTAACCACACCGGTACCTTCTGTGTCCTCTGTGTGTAAAGAGATCAGACTTGAGCTTGAGCTCACGGAAGCAAGGGTCCACAGGCGGTCCACCTCCAAAAACTTACAACTTCTCGCTTTCTCGTCAAACTTCTGGATGAAGATTTATTGTTGTAGGTTTCAACAGGTTCCCGTTTTGTATTGAGTCTGAGATTGGAGAGTAACCTAACGTCCACAATCTCGGCTAAACACAGTCTCCTCCTGACCACCAAGTTACTACCACTAACACACTTCAGATGCACTCTCAAGCCATCGCTCGCATCCCCTTGTTCATCGACTTGTAGCATTTCCGACTCATATACATCCGAAACTCCGTCATCGATCTCCCTGTTTCAACTTTAGCTTGGCTTTCTCCGAAGGCGCCCGACGCGATGTTGGCACGGGGCTTGGACTTCGCTCGGCTTCCTGGGGCCTCAAACAACCCTCAATTTATTTAAATTCTCCACTGAACATAGTACTTAGGTCATTGGTGGAGCTAATTCGATCGTTAGAGTCAGGACGTTGTTCAACTCCCACCCAGCCTTATAACATGTTCATGGAACACTCCTCCAAGTCTTTCCTCCGCATTTATTCAGAATTCTTCCCTTCCAAGTCCACCAAGTCGTCGGTTGAGGCTATGGGCCCACCGCATGCTGCGTCGAATGGGGAACTTGCTGCTCCGTTGATTGGGGCTATGATTGCGTTCGCGTTCGTGACTCTTTCATTTACCTCATTGTTCTCGCTCATAGCTCTTCCACAGGATGTATGGTGCCTTGATATGTCAGGCTGCGTGGTATTTCAGAGCCTTTCCGAAGGACCCCCTATATCTGAAGATTTTGGTGAGTGGGTGTTCTCAGTTGTACCGCCACGTCGATTAATTTCTGAGTTGCCACACATAGATTGTGTTGCTATGCGCTGTAAGAGTGGTATCAACCTGATAACATCAATCAAACCGATTCGCAATGCAGTCAGAGACCGCCGGCCTTGTGCTTGATAGCAGGTCGATATGGTACTATTTCATCCGGCGGGGAATTGGCGTCGACCCCGAGACTTTGATAAGTTGCAATTATTGGTATGTCCCCTCTTCGCTGAATTGAATTAGGTTCTAATGATTCTAGGTCTGCCGCGGTTAGTGCAGTACTCTCCTCGCGCATGTGTAGTCTCCTCAAGATCACTTCAGGCCTTTTTCGTTCCGACCGTATGTTGAGGTTGGATTGTCTGATTCATTACTTTAACAAGTGATCCAGGAATTTACCTGCTTTCTCGTTGAAGTGTACGTCTACGTCTACCTTCTCCGTGGTCATTTTCCCTCAAGATTCGTATTCCCAGCCTCTTTATCAAACGAATGTGGTCTTGTAAGTAAAGCATTAAGCTTGAGGCCAACCTAATCTCTGGACCAGTGGCAAGTAAGAAGAACTATATACTTGCCGCCGTAGTGGTGAGTTACCGCCTTTGATCTACATTCTTGGTATTTATGCCTTGAACAGTTGGTTCCTTTTCTAATTGGCTGGGGTACGACTCACTCGCCGTACGCATGTGAACTACTATATCTAATCTCATTTCATGTAGGTTTCACTATCTGTAAGCCAGAACTATTCATTGTCCACCTGGGACTGAAGACTTGGGAGTAGACTTTCTTCAGGGAATGTAAGTTTCGAGGTTATCCCTGCATCGAAGACACCAGCTGAGCCTTCTTGCAGATTAAGACATTTCTGCGCTCCACAGCGAAAAGCTACCAATGTGCATTTCTTTCACATCAGTAAAAATTGTTGCTGAATCCACTAAATCTCGACTAGTTTTCCCTTATCATGTCCTTTGGGATGAGAGTCTTTTCAAGCGGCGTGGTGACCGCAACCATGTGCATTCTATTGACCCGACGGGCTGCCCCCTTGTCTTCCTACGAGTGAGTCAATCTGACCTTGTTTTTGTGCGCAGATTGACTGAATGAATCCGTTCAAGGATGGTTCAAACAGAAAAGATGCTCCGGGTCGTTCATTATCTGGTGCTGGGTTCATTATCCACGGGCTTCATCATGTGGTTCGTCCGCCATCCGGACTGATCTCACTTCGTCTCCTGATCTTCCGTCCTCAGGTGCATCGCCATTTCATTTATGATAACTGTAAGCGCTGATCTCCGCTCGGCGCTAAAAATGAACGCTCACAATCCTCATAGTACATCATATTGTCAGATAGTCCCGTTCCCTTCGGGATCTACAACGTCCGAGGAAGCTGTAAGAAACCCTCTTCCTCAAATCTACGTCTCTCACCACAGTTGTCCTCCCACAGTTTTCGCCAACGCTGTCCTAGTATCGTACGTTTCTTCTTCTGCACATCTCGCTCCTTGACGAATCTAATAGTAATCATGGCGTGTAGATTGAACGACAGAGCGAGATATCGCCGGATATTAACAGAAACCATCCCCTTTCGGAGTTCTGAAATCGTGTTGCCAGCCACCATCGCTTCTTGCAGCACGAAAACACCCACGGAATCAAGCCCGCAAAGATCAGACGACTCGCAAACTGCAGGAACCTCGGAAACAGCATGACGAAACGTACTTTTGCTTGGAATGTGGCGACCCCACGCATATTGCTGGATGATCTGGATTTTGCCCTACCACCTGACGATAGGGAGTTACTTAAGAGTCCCTCAGAGAAAAAGGCTATCATCTATCAAATACATGCGATACACCGCGAGGAGCCACCTGCACGGAATACAGTACAAAGAGAGAGGGTATTACGACGAACACCTTCATGAATCATGAGTAAAAAAAAAAAAAAAAAAAGTACATCTACATCAGTTACGTGCGAATCGTACATCACAAAAAACATTTCCACTGCCATCTTGTTCTTTGCTCTGGTTAGCACCCACGGGGTTGAGCCAGCGAATCACGACATGGGTCTCAGAGACAAGTCCATTCCGCTGCCGCCTATCTCGAAACACCCCACAACTATCTGAGCACCTCTCACAACCAAGTCACCCCATGCCTGCGCGAAAAATCTACGCCATTCTTCAGCTGCTCCAGCGTCAAAAAGATGAGTATCGTAGTGGGCTGTAAACGCGTCCATGCGGGCACCCAGCCCTTGAACATGAACATGGGCCCGTCTGTTTTCAGCGATTGGCGAATGACACCCATGGTAGACTGTTGAAGAGAGTGAGAAAGGGTGTAAGGAGAATGAAGAGAGGAAAGACCGGAAACAGGCAGAAAGATCAAGGTAGGATGAAGAGGATGCGGGGAGGATGAGAAGCAGAGGAGGAAGAAGGGGGGTGCAAAGAGGGGTGGAGAAGAAAAGAAAACGGAAAGAGGGATAGCGGGGGAGGAAGGTGAGGATGAGAAGAGTGAAATGAGGACGAGAATGGGAAGAGGAGAGAAGAGGACGAAGAATGAAAAAAAAGGAGAGGGAGAGGGAGAGAATGAAAAGAAAATGAGAAAATTGGGAAAGAAGAGGAATAGGAATAGAAAAGGGGAGAAGAGAAACGGGAACAGGATGGGCGGGGAGTGAGTGAGGAAAGGATGATAACAAGGAAGGGGAAGGAAATGGGGATACGACGACGAAGAGAAAGAAGGGGGAGAGCGAGGGAAGAGGGGGGGGGGGGAAGAGGGAGAGGAAATGGATGGGAAGAGGATAGGAAGAGGCAAGAAGAAGGAGAAGAAGAGAAAAGAAAGAGGAGAAAACGAAGAGGACGGAGGCCAGAAGAAAACGACGAAGAGCATTTAAAAAAGAACAAGAAGGATGGAGAGAGTAAAGAAAGGGATAAGACGGGAAACAGGCGGGAAGATGAAGAGGATGCGAGGAGGAAGGGGGAGAGGGTGAGGAGAGCGACAGAGAGTACAGTAAAAGGAAGGAAGAGGACGAGAATGGGAAGAAGATGAGAAGCAGAGGAGGAAGAAGGGGATGCAAAGAGGGGAGGACAACAGAAGAAAGAGGACGAGAATGGGAAGAGGATGAAAAGAAGAAGAGGAGAGGAAAGGATGAAGGATGGAAAAAGGAAAGAGGAAGAGGAAGAAGAGGGGAAGAGAAGAGAAACGGGAACAGGATGGGCAGGAGTGAACGAGAAAAGGATGATGAAGAGGAAGGGGAAGGGAATGGGGATACGAAGAAGCTACGATGATGAAGAGAAAGGAGGGGAATGGCGAGAAAAGGGGGAGGAAGAGGGAGGACGAATAGGAAGAGGAAGAGAAGGAGGAGATGAGGAGATAAGAGAAAAGGAACAAGAAGGGGGAGGATGGGGGAGAAGAAGAGAAAACAAAGCTGCAAGTAAAATCGAAAAAGAAAAAATCGAACGTACATTCGACCCAGGCCCCGACGCATTCATAATCCGACTCTTCAACACATCCGCAGGCGAACAAACGGTAGTAGCCACCGTCCCCGCCGCAAAGCTCGCCGTGAAATGACATAGAATGTTATCTTCGAATATGTGCGTTTTGATGAGTTCTGCTTTGAAGAAGTCGTACCTATGTGATGGGGGTGTCAGTCCCAGATAGCACAGACAAAGAGGGAAGAGGTGGAGGAGAGGAAGGAGAGGGGAAGAGGGAGGAAGGAGGGGAAGGAAAGAAAGAAAGAAAGAAAGAGGACTGACGAAGCGAGCTGACTGGCGTTCATCAAGACTGCTCTGAACACGTTTGGACCGACGCCGCGGGCTAGTGAAGATATGCCTTCTTCCCGGACCATCTGCAGATGAAGGGTTAGATCGACGAATGAACGAAGCATTAAAGCGAGGTTAGTTAAATGAATGAGAAGCAGATCCCCAAGGGCCAGATGATGTGAGCTCATAACGCCCAATGTTGAAAAAGAGCTCGAAGGGCACGGCACACGAGCATAAATTAGCTCTATTTGAGGGTAGCCCCAGAGCAGAGCCAATACGAATTCAAGCTCGGAACCGACACAAAGACGCTCAAAGGAAGAAGAAAAGACAGACTCACGCGGAAGAGAGCATCAAAGCAATGTTTATAGTTGAACCGCTTCTCAGGGGGCTTTGCAAAGTCTCCTTGTAGCCGGACCATGACGATCTCTATTCAGTCCATCAGCAATTGAACAAAAGGGAGAAAGAAGGGAACAAACCTCCAGGGTTTCCAACAAAACCCGCAATACCACCCGCTAAAACCAAACCCCATGAAAAGGAGAACAGGTAAGGAGTCGGAGAGAAACGCACCCATACTACCAGCCGCAGCCAACTTCCACGCCGGAGCGTCCTTCCCCGCACCAAGCAACTTCTTGCTCTCATCGTATGCCCAGAACCGACACATGGAGTACGACATTTGACGCATCCATGTTCCTGAGATGCCGTCGAACATCCCTCGGACGCCTGTCGCAGCTCATGTATAGATAGGAGAAAGGGAAGGAAGGGAATATGTACCAGCAGTTCTTATAGTCTTCTTGATACTCTCTATCATCCGTTTATCGCCTGATGCTTGGAGGCGGACTTTGGTTAAATCTAGGGGACTATATGCGTCTTTCTCAGTACCACAGGGCAAAGAGAGGGGGCAGGAGGAGGAGGAGGAGGAGGGAAAGCGTACTGTGTGATCGAAGCCGCTATCGTCGCAGCAACACCTACAAACCTCCAGATGAGCTATAACATCCAAGGGATATATGCGCAGAAACGTAACGTACCACCCAACCAAAACGGATACGGCTTCTTCGCAGGTGGTGTCAGTGCTTGAACGACACTATCAGGTACTGACAAATCTCTCGCTGCCATCGTCGTCGTTGTTGAATCGGAATAGGAGGAGCGAGCACGAAAAGGGGGAAGGAATCAAGGAGAGCAGTAAATAGAATAATTAGACGCGAACCCGCCTCCTTCCTTGATGCTTGGCTGCTGCATATGAGGAGAGAACCGAAGCAGGTGATCGTCACCCCTGTGACACAGGGTAATTCCATCCATCATTACCCCAGGAATTCGTATTCTAATTATGAACGGCGCGCCGTCATTCCGCCTCTGTTGATACGATACGATACGACAATGATAATCGTAAAAATCTTGTTAGACAAGACAAGAAGCCATCGTTGTTCTCCCCTTCAAAACATTCCTCTCCACGCCCGGCCCACTCGGAGGATCCGCGTATCTTCCATTCGCGTATTTTGCCTGTCGAATAATTTGGGGATTGAGGGAGGAGTCGGGTACGCTAGCGGCCCGGGGAGAAGTACTCGTTGAGCGTCCAAAACTCCAACTCGGCGAAAGATATTGGCGGCCCGGCGTCAAGACGTTCAGAGCCCGGAGTTCTTGCGTGGATGTTGATTAACCCAGGTCTTGCCATAGACCTGGGTAAAGGTCAGTATTTGGGCCGTTTCTTTTTTGAACGTCGATTGCGGAAAAGTTGCAATGATCACGAAGGAGTCAACATCGCTTGGCGTGAGTCACTCCAATTCAGAGTCAGTGATCAATCCTGGGCATTCGCCACCCGGCCTGGCGAGGGGGAACCTCAAGCGAATGGTGGCGAGACTGGCGAGGCGAAAAACACCGGAAATTTCATTCCAGCTAACTGCATATGTAACTGTAGACCGTTGTCAGAATTTCCTTTGTATGCCTGAAGAAACCCCACCTTTATGTCATAACCTAGCGGGCTGCGGCACGCCTTGAAGCAGCTTCCCCGTAGATTTGCTATATATGTAAGTTCTTAGTTCGTGAACAATCCCGGTGGAGCAAGAACAGCAAGTTGTGCCAATTCTAGGCTTGTCAAACATGGTCACTCGAAAGAAAATTTGGAGTGGTCTACCATTCGAATTCATTGAGTTGTTCACAACAAAAAAAAGGGCATCATAAGGAGTGAAACCAAGAGTGTCAAAGAGAACTTCAGAAACCTAGCACTAAGAGTGAGTATTGAGTAGCACAGCACAAGCTGGAACCGTTCAATCACCGCTAATTATGACTTTTAAAATCTTTTCATACAGAAAAATGTGAGCCGAGAACTTTTGAAAGTCCAAATATCACCTGGATTGTTCGGGGGGAGGTTCGCCAGGTCTCGCCGCCCCCTTCTGAAAATTTTTGGTCGTCACCTGGCGAGCGTGGCGAGGCGAAATGGCGAAGCTGAAGGCGAACAACTTGTGCAACGACGTCACGCATTCCAATCAACCCACCCTAAACCATGGCCCGTGCGCCCTCCCATTTCCCTATATAAACCCCCTCCCTCCTCTTCGTTCCCTCACCACTCTGGCCTTTTGGCTTAGATCAAGTGTAGTATCTGTTCTTAATAGTTTAACCACTATTATGGAGGCACCGCCTCCATTCTTGGTTATCTAATTTTTGCCGCCCCAGTTTTCATCGGGCTCTGCTTGCACCCCTTTGGACACGATGACCTTGCTTCTGTACTATCAGCTTGCGTCGTCGGGGGATCTTCTCCCCTTTTTCTTTGGGCTCGCTATTTGCTGGAAGTTCAACTGCGCATCTGTTGATGTAGCGGCGGATTTCAGCAAATGGATTGGTTCATTGCCATGTTATTTGCTGGGAGACTGCTGTGCATCTGTTGATGTTGCAGCGGATTTCAGCAAATAAGGTGGGTCGAAATGAATTTTTTTGCGCTCGTTGGGCGCTTATTTTATGCTGTGAATGTAATGTCGAAACGAGAACATTGTTGCCTCTCCATGAATCAGAATACCTTCGAACTTCAATAATGTTTACGCTCTTGCATGAAACCTTTTCGACCCATTACAAGCAATCAATACTATGCCCTACCAGCACCTCGGCGCACCCTATGAGTCGGCAGTCACTAGGTTTTGGCTGGACAAGCGTGACGACTTGAAAAACGAGATTCTTTCAATTCTTCGTACTTTCTTAACGGAAAAAAGGGAAATTGGATTGAATTCGAGTTAGGAGGTCACATACTAATTTCTGTGGCAGAAAGTTTTGTGGAAGGTGTACGATCAAAATCATGCCGACTCATAGGGTGTTCCGAGGTGCTGGTAGGGCATAGTACAGCATCCATGATCCCAGGCCTGGCTGCCGTGTACAATTAGTTGGTGGTAGATCCAATGTTCTTCCACCTGTGAATCATCCCAAGCAAAAATTTAAAGAACACGCAACGACGAAAACAAAGAAAAGCTTTGCACAACACACAACCTTTTGTGCCGCACAACAACTGGATTTTTACTTGAATGTGATGAGAGAGATCCTTTGCGAGTTCACTGGTATTGCATGACAGGGCATGCTGGATAGATAGCAAGGATGTGAGTAGATATGTCCGACGTGTTGATTTTCTTTCAATCAAATTTCTCTGTCGCTCACTTTGGCCTGAATGTTGGCACACGAATGGGGTGTTGAACAATGATATATTGACATGGAGCGGGCAGATGGGATGCAGGGCAAAGTAAAAGTACATACGGAAAGGATAATCACATTCGTGTGACAGAGCGTAGTCGAGTGAAACGGCGGTATCGCGCGGAAGGCCAGGAGCTTGGGCATGCCATGCCGTTCAATGTCAGGAATTTCTACAATATAATGCACCTCAGTATCCGATCAGAGGTACCAGACAAGACTTACCACTCTTTCTCTTTCTCCTCATTCTCTGCGGCTTCTCCTCTTCATTCCTTTACTTTGCGGATGGTACAGAAGTCGTAGGCGACCCTCGGGTGAGCTATGATATCGTACGGCATCATAAAACATCCATTACCGTTCCACGTAGGACCCCAGGAATTACGAATAGTGAAGCACTGCGTTGTATCATCGTACCCAACCCCCATCAGCGCATGGCCTATCGAGCCGTTGCCTTTATCCGCATCCTTGGGTGCCTTAAGAGTACCATCATCCAGAAAGCCAGCAGCTATGGCGTTCCTGAAAGCATGACACCCGAACACGAAGGGGTACCCATCATCGAGACATTTACGCAGTACATCGAGATCGAAGTCATACTCGGCATCGGTCCCCGAGTTCTTGTTGACCGCCAATTGCACGTACTCAGTAACAGTGTGCTCGAGGGCGCGTTCGTAGGCCAGGTCAGAGGGCTGCACGGTCGCCCGCGAACCCGCCTCCAATACATATCCTCTTGTCCGGGGGACGTGGCTACCCCACGGTAAATATTTCCAGTCCTCCTCAGGACACACACCCTTGTCCGAAACGCTCAACAATCCTTCAAACACGGTGCCTCCGTTGTCCTTATCGACTTCATCATACATCGCACGCATATTGTAATGAATGAAGAGTCGGGAAGGTTCAAAGTGGTCCACTTGGCTATCAAGTTGTTTCTGGTGCACAAAGGTGAACGCACCAGCGACGGCGTGGGGAGCGCAGCTTCCAAGTCGACCTTGATTCCAGATCTCGCGAAAATAGCCTGTGGTGCGTAGATCGACGGTCTTTGCTGCCTCCTCATGATCGGCACTCTTTTCAGCCTCTGTGGTGGCACTGGTGGAGGTGGAGGGGGCGCCGCCGGATGCAATGGTGAAGGACGCACCAGCGGCGGAGGCGGAGAAGGGGGTAGCGCCAATGCTTATGGGGGCGGGAACGTAGGCGGGGCAGCCGGGGGAAGGAGCAACGGAGGAAAAAGTGATAGCGGAAACGGGGTGGGGATCGTCAAAGTCGTGACTAGTGGGGCGACTGGGACGGCAGCCGGGGGGAGGGATGTACCATTCGCGATTACCCTCGGGATCGACTTCCCAGATGGGAGGGACGTGAATGCAGTTGGAAAAGTTCTTGGGGTCGGGTTTCCAGTTGGGATCCGTCTCAAAAACGAGGAAGTGACCCTTGACTCCTGCATGAGAGGTTGGGATATTTATACGATAATGTGTTACTTACCATTGTCGATATTCGGGGTGAAGCAACTTGAGGTAGCTGACTTGTTCAGCCTCTTATATATTGTATGTTTTGTCCCTAAGCCTAATCCAGATGAAGCAAGCATCTAGATAGTGCCTCGACGTCCGCATTCCAGTGACGCCAGCAGGGGAGAAGATGCTTCTATCCATCGATAATAGCGACGAATATGAAGGGCTGACATGCTTCACGCCAATCGCAGGTTCGCTCCTATTGTTCGAAGGGCCAAATGGCAGGAGACAACCAGTGATCTGACGTCGAACGGAAATTAAAGACCTAACTCAAAACTTTCAGCGTTCTTACTTACAACAAGTCCACGTTAGCACTGACACATTCAACCCAGCGCGCATTTCGAGATTCTTCAATTGTACACCTCGCAATCGGACCAAGCACAGAGGAAGGCCACAAAGGACGAGAACGTATCTGTTCAATCGCCTTCGTAGCAGACGGGCTGACCTTCGCGATGATGGTACACGTATGATTTGTGATTACCTTCTCTCCGTCCATGTGATCGTCGCAGTGATTGGGCGTATTCATTGTCAGGGAGTAAGACCAGCCTCAGCCCTAGCCTTTGCGTCTGCCAAGGTCAGAAGCACTTCATCTTAGACAGATATATCTCATCGATGTGGAAGTACCCATTTAGACCTAGTGAAATGTCCGTTGGAGTCGATGGTGGAGTTGTGATTGGTTCGATGCCGGCTTAACAGGGCTTAGCTGCACATATAATCTCGGTTCCCGGAGCTGAGAACTGCAGCGAGGGCTTGTGAAGTTCTCAGGAAAATCCATTGATAGACGAATACATAGTACAATCTCCGAGTCGGCTCGGTCAGGGCGGGCCTTCTAGTAGACGCACGCATTCCAGTGACCGCAGGGGCTTGCGAAGAGAAGGTGCTTCTATCCATCGATACGACGAATATCATATGAACTTTCTCAGGCTCCTACTGGTCACTTGCTGCTTGAAAAATCTTGATTGGATGGCGTTTATTTTGTCCTTTGTATGCCCTGGAAGTAAGTAATGTTAGACGACGAACCAGATTGTTTTTGAACGTGTTCCAACGAAAGAAACCGTTTCGTTGATGTTGAAACTTGAAATAGATGAATAGTATGTATGTGCAACAAGTCCACAAAACATTACACATACGGCGTACACAAGCAATAAATACAGCATCCCAGGCCTGGCCGCCGTGTACAATTAGTTGGTGAGTGGTATAGATAGATCCAATGTTCCTACCCCCTCTGAATCGTCCTCGCATCACGACCACAATTGCAACATCCCAACAATCCCAACAACCACCCCCATTCCCATCCCCATCCCCAACCCTCGTGTTCGCTCCGCACCGCTCTTCGATCCCTTCGTGGTAGTAGACGAAGACCCCGTCTGCGTCGCGCGGCCTGTAGCCGTGGCCACAGCTACGCCATTGGACGCCGTTCCGGCGGGTTTGAAGGTTCCACTCGGTGCCACTTCCGATATGGCTATGAGGAGGGGTGAGCACAAGAAGGGGTAAAGGAGAGCAGGAGAGAGGGAGGAAAAACCTACCAGGGAAATTGACCCCCGTTCCTACAGCGGCCACAGCAGACACCAGCTGCGACGCCGCATCTTGTGGGACGGTCGAAAGGAATCCCATTTTAGGGGGGTCGTGTGACGGGTAAGTTATATTCCCAAAGTAAAACGCCGCCAATACGCTGTTGAAGCAGAAATCATCATCAGCAAGCAACATCTTACAAAAAGACAACAAACGCACCTCTTCAAAAACGGATCCCCAAGACTCCAACTAAACTGGTACCCACTCAACGAAGGCGGGTCCGTAGCAGTAAGCCGTGAAGTACACGTAACCACATTATTCTCAAAGACCTGTTGGATAAAGTCACGCGGGTCGACGGGGAAGAGTTTGCCCCCAATAGAAAAAGCGATGGTGTGTGGTTCGGAGCAGGGAAAACGGCCGTTGACGCCTAGTTTGGATTGGATGTTGCGTACGACGTCGGCAGGACCGCGGAGGATTGAGTTGCCCTGTAAGTAAGAGAGGGGTGAGTGGGGTGGGAGAGAGACGAAGGGAACAGAAGGGAACTTACGGTGTCGACGAGGGCAGAAAGGGAGATGGAGGATGATGAGAGTGTTGAGCGGGGGAGCTTTACGCCGTCTAGGTATACGTCGTCGAGGGCAACTTCCCAAGTCATTGGATACACCTATCATCATCATGATCATTATGGGCATGTCACACCTAACCAAAAAGGAACACCACACACCTCGTTCGGAGAATCAGGGGGAGCAGGCAACCCGCCCTGCGAATATGAATACGCGCGAATAGGAACCCACGTCAAGCTATCCTCCGACACCCCACTCGGCATCTCACCAATACTCAACATCCCCACATTCCCTCCAACCTGTATAGAATCCCTTTGCAGCGTCACGGTGTACATCGGCAAAGTCAGCTGAGCAGCTGTAACAAATCGGGCGAGCAAGGGTCCAAAGACGGACCAAGTGGGGAGGAGGGCCGTCATGGTGGACGAGACATTGCTGGATTGTCGTTTTTGTTCGCTTGGGCTTGGGAAGAAATCGGAGAGGCTGGGGAATTTAATGCGCCGGAAGTTGAAGGAGGGGAAGATGCGGGTTCCGAATTTCTGGTTGGAGGGAGTGATGGGGGTGTCCTCTGTAACTTCTCTTTTCGTGCTGCCTGATGACTTTAATTGGGTCCATAGTTCGCTCCAGACGACGCTTTAGAAGAGTCAGTTATTACACTCTCACTCATACAATCCTCAGGCGTACCTGCCTACGGGAAACCCAAGCCCAAAGATCCCAGACGAGCCAGTCTGTCCCAAAGTAGTGTTGGTTTGGTTTACCGCGACGAAGTATTGGTCCTGCAACGTCAGGCCCGCCAAGCTAACGGTGTCCTTGCCGATCATGCCCAACGCAGCAGTGCCCGACGTCGAGTCTCCATACAAAAGCTCCGCGTCCGCACCAGAGTACTGAAATGAAGCCTGTGGGTACGCCGACTGGCTGCTCAAGCATCCATGTGAACACTTGTCAGAAACGACCCATAGATCTGACGAGCCGGTGTCTACGCCAAGGTCAGAGGAGAAGAAATAACAAAACGCGGGGTAAGGGCGTACCAAGGACAAGAGGGGTGGTCGTCCCGCCAACAGAGATGAGGACGTTATACACACTACCTCAAACTCCATCAACAAACCCAAAACGTAAAAAAGCACGAAGTACCACTCACATATCCGCGAAATCGCCCAACCCAATCGCAGACGTCAACCCGCGTCTCCTCAACTCGCTCGCCTCCGTCACCTGCCTCACAATGGGGAGATGAACACCGCCCGCCGTCCTCCTCGTATAACGCCTTGCAATCTCCTCAAGAGACGGCGTTTCTGTGGTTGGTGCTGGTGAAGCGGCCACATGGCACGCAGTCAACAACGCCGTCACTCCATACTTCAGCCACCGCATAACACTTTATAATCTATATAAAAAAACGATCGTTCTTCGACGACGCTGCGGGCCGTCTTGGGTATGGACTCGGTCGGGGAGAGATGAAGCAAAAGAGAGTGGAAGAGATGGTTGGTATAAGTAATGTTGCCCCTGGCAGTGCTCAGCCTCATCCCATCGCTGAGGCCTTGCCAAGCTTTGTTTCGTTGTTTTTTTCTGCCTCCGCACATGACTCGCACCCCTTAAACTTTGCCGTATATCCTGCCTCCGAGCGCCTTAAACGGCTGTACAATCCGTATATGCCCCCGAGCGTCAAGTATTTGAGCGTCGACGTCGTTGAAAAGTGGGAGTTGCTCGTACTTACATGAATAAAATCTAATTGTGCCAAGTCTCGGCTGCGCTTATGCGTGCGGCCGAGCGCGCCCAGGACCGCGACCATCGGATTGCTCCCGCCAAGAACCCATTCAGTGCTGCGCAATGACGACACCCACATCAATCGCGACGGACACGTTCTTTAAACCTCTATGAAAGGTGTACAAGTGATCTATGAACGCCAACATGCATCCTGGCCTCGAAATGCAAGACTGTCTCGTCTCCTCTAGGTGGCAGGTGAACCAACGACATTGGCGATCGTCATACGGTTACCCCCAGCATCAAGGCTAAGAATCATGGTGAACGCATGACAACAAATTCAATAATCACGTCGACAGACTCGATCAGCCAAGGCCCAAGGATAATACAATATATGAACGCACTGCCAGTAGTACTTAGAGCCGTTCGTGAGGGCCCAGTCGGCCCCATTACCATTGACCAGGGAACATGTAGCGAAATCACCTTGTACGCTACTTTTCGGTATCGTGTTCTCATTCTAACCTGCAGATCACCGCGCTTGTTAGTAATAGTAGTTATACATCAGAGATTTGGAGGAGACATACAGTGCAGGAACAATGTTGGCATATACTAAGTAGCGCACACATTATTAATATTCATAAGCTCTTGCTAAGGGTGGATGGGAAGGAAAGACTTACTGTTCCCGCGAACGAGATAAATAGCCAGTGCGATGAACGTGTCCAGGAGTAGGATATACTGAGGTTGAGTTCACGGCGCCGGCGGCCCTGGGATACTCGCTCTATTTATTGCTTGTGTTCACTGTTCATACATATGCATAGTGTTTTCATATTATTATGGACTTCTTGCACATGCTATTCCGAGAGGGATTCATACCCTAAGTGGTAAGAGAGAGCCAGCCGCGATGAAGGTGGTTCTTTCCTGTCTGGCACATAATTCCAAGGGGAGCGAGAAGGTATCAACCCCGAGGAGTAGAAAGTGACAGCTAACAAAAGAATCTCGCCGTAAGACAGAAAATAAGCGCCCAATGAGTCCAAAAAATCAATGCAATTGCAATTTGCTCAGATCCACTGCTACATCAACTGATGCCCAGTAGTCTCCCAGCAAATCAGCAGTGATGAAAAAAGAGAATCCCCCGACGACGCAAGCCAGTAGTGCAGCAGCAAGGTCATCGCGTCCACAAGGTGCAAGCAGAGCCCGTGGAGCTGGGGCGGCAAAAATTAGATAACCAAGAATGGAGGCGGTGCCTCCATAATAGTGGTTAAACTATTAAGAACAGATACTACACTTGATCTAAGCCAAAAGGCCAGAGTGGTAAGGAAAAGAGGAGGGGAGAGGGGGGTTTATATAGGGAAAAAGGAGGCGCGCACGGGCCATGGTTTAGGGCGCGTTGATTGGAGTGCGTGATCACGAAAGATGATATCATCCAACCCTTCCATTCACTCACATGGATGTTCGAGCAACGGCGCTCGCTGCAAGCGTAGCAATATTTTGAACTACCCTACTTTGATAAAGCCCTTATTGAGACCTTTTTTGATATAGATTTGAATTTTGATACACCACGAGATCATGGAAGAGGCCTCGAAAGCATGCGAAACCGCCAAACTTCGCTTGATGATTCCTTCTATAAAAAGCTCATTATCAGGTGTGAACAAAAAATTAGATGTCGCATCGCAGTATGTGTGGTCGAAAACACCGATTTGTATCCGTGTGTGCAAGACTAAAAGTTAATTGCAGTGGGTGCTGGAAACTCTCGGAGACCTCCTCACTGGCCTCATTGTAAGAAAGTAAGGGTTGTTTTGCAAATTTACTGATTTAAACAAGTGTTCAGAGAGGCCTTCTCAGTAGATCAACTGAATACACAGTGGTGGGAGTTACACGCGTTGCAATCGTCGATCCTGTCCCCTCTGGACACCCATACTATTTTGTAATGGCTCTCATTCTCGGCCCCTGGTTTTTTTTTGGTGTTTCTCGCGTTTCTTGAAACAATGCGTTAAGTAGTAATGGACGGAAAGAACGGCATTCACAGAAGTACACGGCTGGGCGAGTCTCTTATCACGGACAGTACTAGTAGGTATGAGTCCTTCTCGAATTAAGCGAATAGTATGTCCAACAAGTCCATAAAACACTACACATACGTACGGAGAACACAAGCAATAAATAGAGCAGATCAGTGTACAGTTAGCAATGTTTCCCCACCTCTGAACTGTCCCCGCACATCCCGCCCACCGAACAGTCATCCTGCAGCACGGCCTGTAGCTGTGGCCAGAGGTACGCCGTTAGACGCCGTTCCGGCGGGTTTGAAGGTTCCGCTTGGTGCCACCTCCGAAATATCTGTAGGGAGGGGGTGGGTAAAAGAAAGGGGAAAGGGAGGGAGGGAGAAACCTACAAGGGAAATTATCTCCCGTCTTGACAGCCGCTACAGCAGACACCAATTGCGACGCAGCATCTTGCGGGACGGTCGAAAGGAATCCCATCTTAGGGGGGTCGTGTGACGGGTGAGTGATATTCCCATAGTAAAACGCCGCCAATACGCTGTTCAACCACCAAATTATCATCAGCAACAACATCTCACAAAAAGACACCAAGCCAAACAAAAAAAACCAGGCAACACGCAACGACGCCAAGAACGAAAACAAGAAAACACGCAACACAAAACGCACCTCTTCAAAAACGGATCCCCAAGACTCCAACTAAACTGAACCCGACCCAACGCAGGCGGATCCGTAGGTGCAAGCATCGAAGTACACATAGCCACATCATTCTCAAAGACCTGCTGTATAAAGTCACGCGGGTCGACGGGGAAGAGTTGGCCCCCGATAGAAAAAGCGATGGTGTGTGGTTCGGAGCAGCGAAAGCGCCCGTTGATGCCTAGTTTGGATTGGATGTTGCGTACGACGTCAGCAGGACCGCGGAGGATTGAGTTGCCCTGTACGTAAGAGAGGGGTGAGTGGAGTGGGAGGGAGAGGAAGAATGGGAACTTACGCTGTCGACGAGGGCAGAGAGGGTGATGAAAGGTGATGAGAGTGTTGAGCGGGGAAGCTTTACGCCATCTAGGTATACGTCGTCGAGGGGAATTTCCCATGTTAGTGGATACATCTGTCATCGTTGTAAGCGTCACACCTAACCAAAGAGAAACACCACACACCTCGTTCGGGGAATCAGTGGGAGCAGGCAACAAATATGGATATGCGCGAATAGGAACCCACGTCAAGTTATGCTCCGACACCCCACTCGGCATCTCACCAATACTCAACATCCCCACATTCCCTCCAACCTGTATAGCATCCCGTTGCAGCGTCACGGTGAACATCGGCAAGGTCAGCTGAGCAGCTGCGACAAATCGGGTGAGCAAGGGTCCAAAGACGGACAAAGCATGGAAGATGGACGCTGCGCTGGACGAGACGTTGCCGGATGCCAGTGTTTGTCGTCTTTGTTTGCCTGGGCTTGAAAAGTAGTCGGAGAGGATGGGGAATTCGATGCGTCGGAAGTTGAAGGAGGGCAAGATGCGGCTTCCCAATTTGATGTTGGAGGGAGGGATGGGGTTGTCTTCTGTAACTTGTCTTTTCGTGCTGATTGATGACCTTGAT
This sequence comes from Laccaria bicolor S238N-H82, assembly GCF_000143565.1. Taxonomy (NCBI): domain Eukaryota; kingdom Fungi; phylum Basidiomycota; class Agaricomycetes; order Agaricales; family Hydnangiaceae; genus Laccaria; species Laccaria bicolor. The sequence goes on from NW_001889879.1 coordinate 929,376, forward strand.
TGATTCCATAGTCTGAACGCGACGTCACTTTAAAAGAGTCAGTTCAAATTGCTCTCTCTCACTCATATAAACCTCAGACGTACCTGATCACGGGAAACCCGAGCCCAAAGATTCCAGATGAGCCAGTCTCTCCTAAGGTAACGTTGGTTCGGTTTACCGCGATGAAGTATTGGTCCTGTAACGTCAGGCCCGCCAAGGTAACAGTGTCCTTGCCGATCTTGCCCGACGCATGAGTGATTGTATTCGAGTCTCCATACCAGAGATCCCCGTCGGCGCCAGAGTACTGCAATGAAGCATGTGGATACGCCGACTGGCTGCTCGAGCACCCCTGTGTACAGTCGTCAGAAACGACCCATAGATCTGACGAGCCGGTGTCTATGCCAAGGTCAGAGGAGCAGAAACAACAAATGGTGAGGTAAGGGCGCACCAAGGAGAAGCGGCGTGGTCGTTCCGCCAATAGAAATGAGGACATTATACCTTCTAACTCAAAGATCCATAAAAAAAATTAAAAAGGAAGATTAAAAAGACCAACTCACAGATCCACGAAATCGCCCAACCCAATGGCAGACGTCAACCCACGTCTCCTCAACTTGCTCGTCTCCGTTGGCACCTGCCTCACAATGGGGAGATGAACACCGCCCGCCGTTCTCCTTGTATATCGCCTTGCAATTTCTTCAAGAGACGGTGTTTCCGATCTTGGTACTGCCGCTCCACGGCACGAAAGAAAAGTAGCAGTGAACATGACCCCAACTCCATACTTCAGCCACCGCATTTTTTGGATCAATGCTGAGTTAATCTAAAAAAATGATCGTTCTTCGACAACGCTATGGGCCGTCCGAGTCTTGGGTATGAGAAGAGGTGTTTGAACCAAAAAAAAAGAGACTAGCATGGAGGTTTAAGTACAAGTTGCCCCTCAACTCCGTCGCTGATACATTAGAGTCTGCGACGCACCGCACACGACTTGACACAATAAATCTGGTCTGAATTGACGCCTTGAGTAGCTTTAAATCCGTCTAGTGTCAAGAATCTGAGCCTTGACGCACTGGTTGGTACTATCTGTAATTCTGCCAAGCGGCTACAACATTAGAGTTTGACTCACCGCACATAACTTGACATCGTTTGGATCGACGCTTTGAGCAACTTTAAATCCGTGTAGTATCAAGGATCTGACCGCTGAGCGTTGACGCAGTGGTTGGTACCATATGTGATTCTGCCAAGCGACTACTACATGAGAGTCTGACTCACCGCACATAACCTGACATCGTTTGGATCGATGCTTTGAGCAGCATTAAATCCGTGTAGTGTCAATTATCTCAGCGTTGACGCACTGGTTAGTACTCTACGTGAGTCTGGAAGCGGCTCCTACATTAGAGTCTGACTCACCGCACACAACTTGACATCGTTTGGATCGACGCCTTGTACAACTTTAAATCCGTGTAGTGTCAAGTATCTGAGCGCTGGGCGTTGACGCAGTGGTTAGTACTATATGTGATTCTGCCAAGCGGCTCCTACATTAAAGTTTGACTTACCGCACATTTGAATCGACGCCTACAAATCCGTCTAGTGTCAAGTATTTGAGAGTTGATGCAGTGGTTCGCACTATATGTGATTTTGCCAAGCGGATACTACATTAGAGTCTGACTCACCGCACATGATAAATACCGTTTGAATCGACGCCTTGAGCTGCCTTGAGGAGGAGCAGCTTTAAGTTTGCACTGCCGTTCGTGGCTTCTACATCAGAGTTGCATCAGAGTCTGACTCACCGCACTTGCACCGCAGTGCACCGCACATGACTTGACATCGTTTGAATCGACGCCTTGAGCACCTTTAAATCCGTGAAGCGTCAAATATCTGAGCCTCGACGCAGTGCTTCGTACCATTCGACTCTGCCAAGTCTGCCAAGTCTCGCCTGAGCGTATTTAAGTGCCTCCTTTTTGTGCGGTCAGAACGCCCAAGAACTGCGGCCGTCCGGGGTTTGCCTGTCTGCCGCCAAGAACTTCATGAGGTGCAGTGCGTGATGAAACCCACTTCTATCACAATAGACATGGTTGGTCCGAGCCAGTAAATGCTGCAAGACGGTAGTAGATACTCAAGTTTTCGAAATTTTAAAGGTCATCGTTGGGCGCACCATGAAGTGATGACTGAAGCCAGAAAGCGTGGGAATTAGGAAAAAGTCCGGACAACTATCATTTTTGCAGGTGGGTCCATTATTCTTGCACGTTTGAACTTCTAAAATGCCTAGAACAGGCCTAGAAAGGGTACAGGTGCACGACTATGTACAGTTGATCTAGTATGAACATGCATCCTGGCCCCCCAAATGCTAAACCGGCTCCTCCAACCTAGGGTGGCGATCGTCATAACGTCGGGCTAAGATTCATATGCATGGTGAACGCATGACAACAAAGAATAACCACGTCGACAGACGACGCGGTTATCGATCTGCCAAGGGCCCAAATGTGAACACGTTACAGCCTTCAACCTCAACTTCGTGAGCGCCTCGTCAGCCCATCAGAATCTCCACCATTGCCGGCCCGGGCGCCATTGACCGTCTGAACTTGAACATGCAGCGAAATCACTTCATCCGCTACTCTTCGGTATCGTGTTCTCACATGTAATCTGCAGATCGTTAGTAGTTATACACCAGCGATTTGGAGGTAGAACGTACAGTGCAAGAACGGCATTGGCATATACTAGGTAGGTAGCGCACAAGTTCATAGTAAGCTTGGGAATGGATGGAAGGGAAAGCGAAGACTTACTGTTCCCCCGGACGAGATAGATAGCCAGCGCGATGTATGTGTCCGGGAGTAGGATATACTGAAGTGGAGTTCACACGACAACTAAATAAAAATAAAAATTGGTGCAACTCACCGTAAGCACGAACGCAACAGCCGAAACCCTGACATCAACCCATATCAATATGCATAACTATGAAAGAAAGAAAGAAAGAAGAAAGAAAGAAAAAAAGTCCGAAACAAAGAGAAGTCAAAAAAAAAACACACACACACCACATAATCAATCCAGTAGAAAGCGTCCAAACCACCAACGAATTCACAATCCTCACGAAATTCGGTCTGTTCTTGATCTCGGTTGGCATGTCTGACATTTGCTGGTAGAGGAGGGTGCACATCGTTCCGGCGATGAAGCCATCTGAGAGGAAACGGAAGCCATAGCATATGAAGAGGTAAGGCTGCCAGTGGAAGAGGAGGGGTTAGTTGGAGAATGGGGAGAAAGGGGAAGGAGGAAAGGACGACCTGGTTAAGTTGCAGTTCAGGATAACACCAGTGACGGAACCTTTTTAGTGGGATGTGGTCAGATTAGGCAGGTCAAATGGTGGGGAGGAGGTGGAAACATACATTCCCTGGATGTATACTTGGTAGGATTTTTGGTAGGATTTTAGAATTCAGGAAGGTGGGATAGAGTACAGGGTTAGTTACCGATCGTAAACACTACACACCGACCGAACAAAGTCAGCATTCAAAAAAGAAAAGAAAAATGACACACACCCCAGCCAAGCATAAACGGGACGAACTATTTGAATATCCCTGTCGTCAACCTTTACCGTACCAAAGACAGAAGAGGAACGTACCGCGAGAATAGTGGGATACCTCTTCCTCGACACTAAGCATTCCAAATGTGAGTAGAGTCAAGGGAAGACGGGAAGAGAACAGCACATACATGCCCACATCCGTTTAAGGAATAGGCTGTTTAATTTGCAAGGTGCATGTTGAACGTAAATAACAAAAGAGGAAGGGAGGGAAGAATGTAGCGTACGCTTCTGCAAGAAAACAAGTTATTTCCTAGTAGAAAGATAAAATTATCGGGATGTCGTTCAAGAAACACGCTGAACATACATTCGGAATAAAAAACGCCTTCGTCGCCATTAATAAGTGGAGAACAAAGCGCGGGATAAATCGAACTAACCGATATTGTCCTACCCCCCACATCCAAAATTAGACTTTTTCAAAGAGAACAAAAAAAAAACGACAAGAAACTCACCAATGATCGCAAAAACGAAAAATATGTGGATCAACCCCAATCCCGCGTTGTATGCAGTAGTACCATATAAGATTGACATTGATGACGAGCCCGACGGTTGAAGTCTGTTCCGACTCAGTCAGTATCAATCGTTTTGATTTGATTTGGGGGGAGGGGGGTACCACGTACGAGGAGTATAAGTGCGACCTTTAAATAATAAAAACGTCAGTAATCTTCTTAATTGAGAAGAGGGGGAAGAGGGAAGAGGAAAGGGGACGAACCAGAACCTTGAGATGCCGCAAGTCGTCCGGGAATCGTTTGTAGTATGATGAGACTTGACATATTAAAGTTCCGTACATCCTTTTGAAAAAGCGCGTTCATGAGAAGGGAGTGAAAAGGGAGGGGAAGGAAGGGACACGTACGGGTACGCCAGCATCGCGCCTATTAAGGTCGCTCCCTGTATTAGGTCTGCGCTATTCATCGGAGTCGCGTCGCTGTCAGTTGGTTCTCGGGAGAAAAGTGTCCGCTGTCGGTCCCGGAATAAGTCGCTCATCAAGGTAGTCGAACGTGCTCAGTGATCAGAATAAGAGAGAGGCTATATCTGTCGACGGGGAGGTTACTGGTTCATATATGTCCGCCTGAGGCGTTGACTGACACCTCCCCGACCTAACCTAAGAAACTTTCTCCAAATGGGGTCTGGACCCAACGTCAATGACTGATGATGGCCGTCACTCTGAATAGCTCTGAATCAATATATTTCGGCACTACTGAAGTACCCAACCCTGCACTAACTTCGACGGTTGCCATTGGCCATTGATTTCACTTTCCCTGCTGGGCGTTCACCGTGTTGGCCAGCGAGGTGTCCCCAGTGGTTTCGAAGAGCGATTTGAGGATTACTTATGTTGTCGGGGGGATGAGAAGAGGGCGGAGGGGCTGTTGGAAGGAAGCTGGTAAGGTTGGCTTTGAGAAAACTTGTTTATGTATAGTTCCTGGACGTAAGCATTTTAGCTTGTGGGCGCGTCAAGCGCCAGGTACAATTAATTATATCACAATGACATCATTTTCATTTACCCTGGGCAATGGACGGATAGGCCTTGTAAAGCACCCACTCCCTAAGTTCACTCACAAACGGCTTGTCCACCACCTCTCTGAACGTCGTGTTCAAAGATGCAGCCAGGAACATGAATTCTGCGCATACACTCGGGTTAACAAACGAACAACAACTCTCTCATGTGAGGACGCACCATGAACAACAAGATACGGGGACACCTTATCCTTCTCACCCGCTGCCGTCCCATTGCCAACTACTGAATGATCAAGAACCTTGAAAACCCTCATCCGAACCCACCCGTCCAAAAACTCTGCTCTGCCCATCTCCTCACCTCTTCATCCTCCACACCACCACTCCCCACAGCCAACTCCAACCCATGCATACACAAAAAAAGCGTCGGCCTCTCCGCCCCCAAACTCGTCGTCACACCACTCTCCCCTGAATCTTTAAGAAGGAGCGACACACGTCCTCCTATCGAGCGCCTCCAACCTCGCTACTAATTCCACCTCGCGCTGACTCCGGGAGCTCCGTAAGAATCGTCGGAAAAGACGGAGGTGGATGTGATGTCGTATAATGCGAGCCATCGCAGTGTTTTGGAGTCGGAAGAGGAGAAGCGGGCCGGTGAGGAAGGAGGGGAGGTGGTGGAGGCGGAGGGGGATGTGTTCGTTGTTGTACCAGTCTATATTTGGAGGGAAGGCTTAATGATGGAGGGAGGGATCTGGTGAAAGAAAGGAGCCTTGAAACTCTTCAAGAGAGACGTTATTGCCTGGTTCGGATAAAACGGCGAGGAAGCCTGGTCGTTCGAATCGACGCCTTGAGCACCTTTAAATCCGTGAAGCGTCAAAGCTTCGTACCATTCGACTCTGCCAAGTCTCACCTGAGCGTATTTAAGTGCCTCGTTGTTGTGCGGCTAAAATGCCCAAGAATTGCAGCCGTCCGAGGTTTGCCTGTCTGCTGCCAAGAACTTCATGAGGTGCAGTGCATGATGAAACCCACTTCTAGACATGGTTGGTCCGAGCCAGTAAATGCTGCAAGAGTAGTAGATACTCAAGTTTTCGAAAATTTGAAGGGCTCTTTTGATGTTTGAAACGCAGGAAAAGAAAGTGAGAAAGCGTGGGAATTTAATGAAGTCTGGACGAGAAACCAGTGTTTACAATCATTTTGCAGGGCGCCTTTGCAGGAGCTTGAACGTTTGAACTTCTAAAATGCCTAGAAAGGGTACAGGTGCACGACTATGTACAAATGATCTATAGCTAGTATGATTGCCAACACAGTGCATCCTGGCCTCCAAAATGCAAGGAACCGTCTCCTCCAGGCAGATGAAGGTAGGTACCACTGGCAACAACATTGGCGCCAATCGCGGGTAAGTATCATCGTGAACGCACGGCAACAACGTCGACAGACGACGCGGTTATCGATCAGCCAAAGCCTAAATGTCAACACATTCACTTATGCGTTATCAATGCGTTATGTACATCCCTCAACTTCGGGAACGCCGAGTAAGCCCATCAGAATCTCCTCCACCCAGATTGCCAACGCCATTGACCGTCTGAACTTGAACATGCAGTGAAATCACCTCGTCCGCTACTCTTCGGTACCGTGTTCTCACATGTAACCTGCAGATCATGATCACCACGCTTGTTAATAATAGTATTATACGTGGAAGAGAATTGGGGGGTAGAACGTACAGTGCAAGAACGGCGTTGGCGTATACTGAGTAGCGCACACATCATTAGATATTCATAAGAATGGGTGGATATGGATAGACTTACTGTTCCCCCGAACGAGATAAATAGCCAGCGAGATGAACGTGGCCGGGAATAGGATATACTTTTTAAATTCAATCAATCCCCCTTGTTTGTTTTAAAAAAAATAGGTGCAACTCACGGTAAGCACAAACGCAACAGCCGTTACCCTATCACCCATCAATCAACACCTTTCACTCTAAAAAAAAAAACAAGCGAAAAGACGTACCACATAACAAACCCAGTAGAAAGCGTCCAAACAACCAACGAATTAACAATCCGCACGAAATTCGGTCGGTTCCTTATACACCCCGTCGGCATGTGCGAGGTTTGTTGGTAGAGGAGGGTGCACATCGTTCCGGCGATGATGCCGTCTGAGAGGAAGCGGAAGCCGTAGCTTGAGAAGAGGTAGGGCTGGAAGTGGGGAGGAGGGTTAGTTGGGAGTGGGAGAACTTGAAGGGAAAGGGGAGGAGAAGGGGAGAGACTGACGCGGTTGAGTTTGATGTCGGGGAAACACCAGTGTCGGAACCTTTTTTTTAGTGGGATGTGGTTAGATTTGGCGGGTTGAGAGGTGGTGGGGAGGCGGAAAACGTACATTCCCTGGATGTATGCTTGGTAGGTTTTTAGAAATTAGGGAAGGTGATAGAGAACGGGGTTAATTACCGATCGTACACGCTACACCGCCGACGGGACAAAGTCAGCACTTTTTCAAAAAGAAAAGAAAAAAAGACGCGTACCCCAGCCGAGCACAAACGGGATGAACTATTTCAATGTCCCGTCACACCAACTACCATCAAAGAACGAAGAGGAACGTACCGCGAGGACAGTTGGATACCTCTTCCTCGACACTAAGTATTCCAAATGTGAGTGGAGCCGAAGAAAAACGGGAACAACGTACAAGCCCACATCCGTTTGAGAAATAGGCTGCAATGTGTGTTGTTGGACGTAAATATCAAGAGAGGAAAGGATGTATGCGTACCCTTCCGCAAGAAAACAAGTGATTTCCTAGTCGAAAGTTGAATTTAGAATATCGTGTGCGGGAAAGTCGCCAAAAATGCATACATTCGGAATAAAAAACGCCTTCCTCGCCATCACCCGTAAGCCATCAAAAAAGCGCGCCGAGTAAATCAAAACTAACCGATATCGTCCTACCCAAAATCAGCTCTCTTCCAAAAAAAAAAAAAAAAAAAAAAAAGACGACAAGAAAAAACGACTCACCAATGATCACACTCCTGAAAAACACGGGGATCAACCCCAATCCCGCGTCGTATGCAATAATACCATATAAGATTGGCGTTGATGATGAGACCGGCGGTTGATGTCTGTTCCGTCGTTATCGGTCTCAGTTCATTTCAATTTTGGAGAGGGGGAGGGAGGGGGGACGTACGAGTAATATAAGCGCGACCTTTGAAAGACATCAGCCCAGGTGCAGAGGAGAGAGAAGAGAAGAGATGACGAACCAAGATTTTGAGATGCCTTAGGTCGTCCGGGAATCGTTTATAGTACGACGATACCTGACATACCAGTGTCCCGTACATCCTTTTTTAGCGCGTTCATGAGTCGGAGGAGTGAAGAAGAAAGGGAGAGGGAAAGAAGGAAGGAAGGAAAGGACGTGGGACTTACGGATACGCCAACATCGCGCCTATCAAGCTCGCTCCCTCCATAACGTTTGTGCTCCTCACTGGCATCGTCGGCATGTCGCCTGGGTCTCGGAGTGAGGTGTCCGCTGTCGATATCGGGGTAAGTCGCTCTTCAAAGTAGTCGAACGTAGGGGTCAGAGTAAAAGGCAGGCCATATCTATCGAACGCGACAAGGAGGTTCCTAGGTTGTCAATGCTGACTGACAGACACTTCCCCGAGCCTACATAGAAAAGTCTCCAAATAGCTGAATTCACGCCGCCCCAGGGAAGGTGAAACCCAATGGTTGGCCACTGGGCCAATTGTTGACAGTTGAGCGTTCCCTTCCCCCTGAGTAGGATAGGTTTAGTGCAGGGTTGGTGGTAGTTAGTGCTGAAAATATCGCTATTCAGACGTGACGGCCATCAACAGTCATTGACAAGCGTTGGGTCCAGACCAAGTCCAGACCCCCGTTAAAGATAGTTAGTTGAAAGGTGGACCCGAGTTTTGACCGTGTTGGCCAGCAGGGAGTGTCCAGTGGTTCCGAAGAAGGGATTTGAGGAGTACTCATGTTGTCGAGAAGACGAGAGGAGGGTGGAGGGGGAGCAGGGGGAAGCAGGTAATGTTGGCTTGTAAAAACTTGATTATGTATGGTTCCTGGACGTAAGTATTTTAGCTTGTGGACGCCAGGTACAATTAATTATATCGCAATGACATCATTTTTTTTCATTTTGCATCGGCCCCCAGATTCCCCTGGGCGATGGACGGATAGGCCTTGTAAAGCACCCACTCTCTAAGCTCGCTCACAAACGGCTTGTCCACCACCTCTCTGAACGTCGTGTTTAAAGACACATCTGGGAACATGAATTCTGCGCATACACCCAGGTCAATGCAACGAACAACAACTCTCTCCGAATCACTGGACGCACCATGAACAACGAAATACGGGGACACCTTCGCCGCCGTCCCATGATCAAGAACCTTGAAAACCCTCGTCCGAACCCACCCATCCACATTCCTCCCAAGCTCTCCAAAACTCCGCTCAGCCCATCCCCTCGCCTCTTCATCCTCCTCCCCCACATCCAACTCCAACCCATGCGTACACAAAAACAGCGTCGGCCTCTCCGCCCCCAAACTCGTCGTCACACCACTCTGCCCCGAATCCGCAAGCAGGACACACGTCCTCCTATCAAGCACCTCCAACCTCGCTACTATATCCGCTTCTCGCTGACTCCGGGAGGTGCGTAGGCTGGTGTACGATTCATCGGAAAAGGTGGAGGTGGAGGTGATGTCGTATAATGCGAGCCATCGCGGTGTTTTGGAGTCGGAAGAGGAGAAGCGGGCGCCGGTGAGGAAGGAGGGGAGGTGGTGTAGGCGGAGGGGGATGTGTTCGTTGTTGTACCAGTCTATGAGGAGGGAAGGGTTAATTCAGGATGGAGGGGGGAGGTGGTGAAAGAAACGAACCTTGGAACTCTTCGAGAGAGACGTTAGTGCCTGGTTCGGAGAAGACGGCGAGGAAGCCTGGTGCCATTGTGATGATGGGCGACGGATGTCGGAAGCGCACTGGGCTTAGACAGAGGGTTTATGTAATGAGGATTGCAAAGGAACAGTAATGACCAGGATAACGGAATGGATTGGCTAGAAAGATAGAACACCGCTACTTAGCAAAGGGGATGCGTAGATGCATATTCCAAGCTGGAACTAACTAGAGGATCCGAAAGATTAGATTAGATGGGAAGACGCTATCGTCTTTACAAGCACAGACTCGACCATCTTTCTACGCCATCCATCGCTGGGCAGCCATATTTGCCCAACCCACGGGACCCAATCAGTCATAGGCTGGACTCAAGCGTTCTGCAGGCACAACATAAAGGGTGGATACTTCCTGACGACGCATACTTACACCCTTTCCATCAACATATCTCATCAGCTCTTCCTCTCGTTCTACCTTCTCGTATCCAGCCAGTATTCTGCCGACGTGACATTCTTCTCGCGATGTGGACAATCATACCGTACTCGACGCGATAAATCCACAAGGTTTCCAGCTGCTACGTCCTATACAGGCGCTGAGCAATGTTCGTCACCGACCCCCACCTCTCCAACCCATCGCAGGAAGGTTATTTGGCCTTTGGCAGGAAGAACGCTTCCAGGCAGAACGTGAACGCCTCCGGCCTCAGGAGTCAGACGAACCCGGTACGCTTATTATCGCTCACATCAATTAATTTCAATATCTGTTGAAGGTCTTCCGAACATTGTCTTCTTCTTCTACCCTTCATCCTCTTCGTTTAAATTCTCCTCTTTCTTTTCTTTTCTCTCCCTCTCTCTCATCCCCCCCCTCCCCCCTTCCTGTTCCCTTTTCTCATATCTCCTCCCCTCTTTCCTCCTCTATCCCTTCCATCATCCCCTGTTCCTCTTCGTCCTCTTCCTCTTCCCCTTCCCATCCTTTTTCTCTCCCTCTCCCCCTCCCTCTTCCCTCTTCCTATTCTCTTCCTCTTGGACCTGCATCTTCCGATGTCCATGTGATATGAGCAGATTTAAAAAAAATTGATTGACTCAAAGTGCGCACGCACCAGAATTTCCAGAAACAGAATCCTTGTGTAGCAGCAGATCTCATGAGCATGGGTGAACTGATCTGGGAGTGGACACTGACCATATACTCATAGAAGTCGTATACGGAGTTGGTGGGCCTCCGTCGGAGCTGCCTACACTTTCGACTAGGGGGGAACCAGGATCAGATATGGTGGTACTGGTACAGACTGTCCGGCGTCAAAGGTGGAACGGGTCCGTGACTGAGTGATTGTGGCGTTTATAGCCACGGCTTCTCACAAAAGGGAGGTATGTGGATGGTTCATACAGCTGCATACGCCCTGACAATTCTGTGGTAGCAAATATACCGTATTCAACGCGATAAATCTGCGAGGTCATCGGGCTCGAGCTTTCCTGCTGCTACGTCTATATGCTCAGCGGAATGTCCGTCACCGATCCCACCTCGCCACCAACCCAGGGATCCCCCTCGCACGAAGGTATTTATTCGCCAGGAAGTACGCTACCAGGCGGAACGTGAACACGTGCGCTTAATGCCGCTCATGAAAGGATGTCCTCTGATTTCACCGTGGACAAGGTCGCGGCGAGGTATGGGCTTTGATGGTCCACTTGATGTCTGCATAAAGTGGCCCTATCCGGAGAAACGCTCTACATTGAGCGAAATCTGGCAGAGGCTTTGGGCTGGACACCAGAGCACACACCACAGATGGGGGCTGTCGCTTCGATTGAGTGGCTGGAGACTGACTTATTTCGCGATAACGCAGAGTTTTCCTGTAAAAACGATGTTCAATACGGCGCAGGTTCTATAACGGAAAACTCTACCAGACCTTCTTGCTCGTGGCACCATGGAAAGTAGTCGCGATCCGGCTGTGCAGGTTATACTTGGACATTTGAGGAGAACGGACTCGGACTGGACGTTTGAAGACTCGTCCATGCTGTTGCAGTCCATCCCGCCGTCGCATCGAGTATAAAATGTTTCTATAGTTGAGTAGAGATACTGGAGGTTAGATGCCAACATAATTTACAGGTGTGCGATAGCAAGTATGACGAACAAAGCGTGAAGCAACTCAAAGTCCGAAAAAAAAAAATGCAAGAAGTCAGTCAAAACCACTGATATCAGATATCACTCGGGAAAAGTCCACACAAAAGACTTTCCAGTCTCTTCCCCATGATACATTTGTTCCCTTTTTCAACGAGCTCAGTCAAACAAAAGACGAAGAGATTCATATAGACGACTTACCCAAGGAACTTCAACGCAGTGATGCTCGGAGGCCGATGTATCCCACGTCCCCCCATTCTAGCCTTCATAGTTCGAATAGCAAGAAACTCCCATTGTGCCTTCTCGCCTTCTGGGGTTCCGTCAGCTGTCCAGGTGCGCAAGGTGATAGTACCATCAGGGCCACCAGTCGCCAGCACCCCAAGGTAGGAGTAGTCGCGTTCATGGAATGCCATGGCCGTAATGGTGGGGACGAGTCTTGAATAGGATGGCGTTGTCGTGAGATCCAGAGTTGCTATGTGCTGGGCGTTGATGGTATGGAGACAGAGTTTCAAACGAGAACAGGTCGCGATGTAACCCTACGTTATCGTCATCAGTATCATCGAAACCTATGCAGCAGAAGCCCTCACAGTACTCTCGTTGATCGCAACTAGATTGACCGTCGTGGATTCCCCGCCTTCTCCATGCCAAATGGACCTGACATACATGCCACGGTTAAGATCCCAAATGGCTGCACTGCCATCTTTCGATCCACTAACGACCAACGACCATGCCCTAGAAGCAGCAACGCAGACCACCTCGTCCGTATGGATTCGCATGATGTTCGATAACGAAATGTGTATGCCTCCCGAAGAGCCACTGTTCGGACGGCTGACTTTCCACAATCGAACAGTGTAGTCGCTTGAACCCGTTATGAGATTGGCAGAATCCGCAAACGTCGCACAGTTACAGAACGCGTTTTCTACCACCTGGACGACCTGAACAACGAGTTAAGATGTGCGCAAAAGAGATTGTAGATACCTACTTTGTTATCTACGACGACACGCAGCTCCGTACTTCCTGGTCTCCATTCAACCTGCTCAAGCGGGTACTGCGGAACACAGAGCACACCCTCTGGACAGGGAACCATACGTTCCGAGATAGGATCCAGGACCAGCTCTCGTACAGCGACTGTTGGCCCCAAATCTTTGTTAAGAGAAGTTAGCCACATACAAAGAGCGAACATTACAAATCCTAACCTTTGAAACAGCGTGGTGCTTGAACGAGCAGATGCGGATCTTCTTCGATACCATGCAGCGTACCGATCGGAAGTGTCACCAAACCATGGTGGAAACGTTCAGGATGTGGTGTCGTAAACAGCTTGCGTGGGGTTTGTCCAACTAGTATAGCGGTCGGTTGGTGTGGGTGTGGAAACTAAGAATGATAGCTCACAGTTATGGATGATTCCAACTGTAGCTTCGCGCTCAAGATCATCTTCAATGCTATCGAGGTCTAAATAGGGCAATTAGCCTTTTAGCTCAGGTTATAAGGAACCGTACTTACCGATCGAGCCTTCGTAAGACAACGGGTGGAAGACATTCAGCGAGGCAGCATCACGTTGGTTGTAGCCCCATATAAGATCGATCCACGCAGGCAGATGTTCACTGACGTACGAGCTCTCCAAAGCCTGAAAAACGAAAGCTTAACCAGACGACCAAACGCTCGAGTAACAGGGGTACATACTCTTCTGTTCATTACAATGAACAACAACGGATCTTGTCTAGCCCATGGCGGTAACTTGACATCGTGAATCCGTTCGCCAGTTTGCTGTTGAACACCAAAATCCAAATTCTGCGAGTTTTCAAGGAACCTGACAAATGAATGAGCCTTGAGTGGTTGTGACCAGAACCTCTCCTACTCTGGGCAGGTAAAGAACTCGGGAATGAGTTCTCGAACGTCACCACGGACATCTTCCGCGGCAGAAAGATAGGCTCTCGGTAGATCACTAGCAAATAATGTTAGTATTCGTTGCACATGTGAGATAGAGGAAACGCTACCTGAAAAGACGATCCGGTAAATCCCAATCCCCTCCTTGCAACGTTTTAAACATATTCGTGAAGGGAGCTAGTCTGATGAGGAAATGGCAAACAATCATAGAGGAGCTGAAGTGCGTTCCATAGTGGAATGGTTCTTCTCCCACACTTTTTAAGTTCTCATACTTGGTTTCCGCAGCTTCGCGCTGAGCGGGGGTTAAAGCTCCCATAGGTTTTGTGAGACTACGATGGTCGTCAAAAACAACAATTTACGTTTGAGATGAGACTTACTCTCGATAGGACTCAGGTGATGTTAGATCCAATGTCTGTGACGTGTAATCGCTGAGTACCCATGCTAGCGTTGACTTGTAAGCCAGAGGAACAAAGAGAACAGGCACGACATACGAAAAACAGGATACTGTGTTGCGTCGCTCGGAGTCCGGCCTGATATTTGATTGAGGATGCTCAGGTACGTATACTGACGTTTACATTAGCCTCTCGTTCTCTCGTGCTCTCGAACAAAAACTTACATTGCTAATTTCCCTTGCCTGCCATTTTCTCGTTGCAGATGACAGCTCATCCGCGCGGAAAGTAGAAAGCATCCGTGAACCCATGCGATAAAGAGGCGTTCGCAATGGTGCAGAGGAAAGTCCTGGATCTGAGCTGTTACGGTTTATTATGGCGTATAACTGTTGATCCATGTCTTGGCGTCGTTTCTTGTCTAGGAACACGAGGAGCAGAGACCGACTGTCTTTGAAGTATATCTCTAAGCTGGGGGTAATGGTAAGCAAAGAAGTGTTACGTTAAGTATAACACCAAACTCACGCGACATCACGGAACAAAAACTTTTTGTCGCTGCATGTCGAGATTTGGTGGTGAGCCCTAACATGCAATATAAAGATCTCGATCAGATTTTGAAAGGAGAGACTACAAACCATCTCTGAGCTCTCTGAGGGCCGTCCAACTCGACAAGGCTTCCAGGAATGAAGAGGAGCCTTTTAGGTGCGTCGTGAGCATCTATGACCTCTCCATCGTCGTTTTCGACAACGCCGTCAAGCATATATATGTGAGTTCGACCGATGATAAGCAATCCTGCTGAAAAACGATACATTCTTAGCCTCAACCAAACGAAAACAAGATTCAACGAACGTGACGAATCTACGCCAACCACACGAGCCACGGTTCCAACAGCCTCAATGACGTCTCCGGGCTCTAACTCATGCCGGACTCTACGAAGCTTATCATCGACGATATCTTCAGCCAGCTGACGCTCTGAAACGGAAAGTCAGCTTTGAAGGATGTAAGGCCATGCTCTAAACGAACCTTCCATATCAGTTGAAGAGATTTCATAGGACTCAGCCCAAGGAGGGACCTCTGCTTGTATTACGGAGTTGGACTCTGAATCTGGTTGTTGAACATCACGTATCCCTTGTTCGAGGGCATCCACTCGTGAACTAGGGTTTTTGTCATTCTGGGGTTCCAGTTTCTTTCTGTATCGTCTTTAGATAGAGGGCAGGGCAGAGAACGAGGCTACATACCTAATGCGATGCGGTCCCTCAGTTTCATCCAGCCTCCACAGTCGCGGTTCCGGGTGCGGCCACAAGCCTCTTTCCGAAGTCAACAAGTTCGTCCATTCCTGGAGCCGAGAAACTTGTCGACGATGTTCCCTTCTAAATCCACAATCAGAACCATAATCCCACAACATCAACTTTAATTGAAACGTACAAGTCCAAGATAGTCTTCCGCAATCGCTTCTTCTCAGAAACCTGGATCGTCCGACGCCATTCTCCCATCCTCGTGATGGTTTTGATCACCGTCCTCTCGCCAACTTGCATGCTGAACCGGGCAGACGCAATGCGCTGGCGAACAGTGCGACTATCCGTCATATGAATCAAGCTCGGGTCGATGAGCGTCTTGTCAGCTGCTGGGTTGAGGATGATTTCTGCGGATTGTATCGTATTCAAAATCTAAGAAACGGCACATCAAGAAAAGAATCAAAGAAGACGCAAGCAAAGACACACCTCTCGCTTCTGTTGTCCCGCAACCGCATTGTCTAAAGCAAGTGCCAACGCGAAATGTGTAACTTTGTCTAAAATGCGAGTGGTCCATTGGTTGATGTGATTGGCAGACGATAGTTTGGAGACGTATGCTTTATAAGCTTCGATGAAGAGTTGCGTAGTTTGTTGAGATCTAAAAATTTCGCGGAAAGTGGCACTTGACGCATGAAGGCTCATCATGTCTTCCACCAGGATCTCCATCGTCGTTTCCGTCTCCCATGACAGCTGGTGGAAAGCTGCAAGTTGCCCCGTTAGCCACACATTGCATGCAAGGAGGAAGTCACTTACCTTCATCAGCATGGCAATTAGCTGCAACAGAAACAAGGCCCGAGTGGAACGCAGAAATTATGGTGGGGACGATGGGCGGACACGACACGACGTCATCCCGGCGCTCGACAGCTTTCTTATCAAGTCTGCCAAGGAGGAGGTTGAAAGTGGCTTCGTTGACAGCTGGGTCCCAACTTAATGGCAAAACAGTTTTCAAAACACTCCACCCCCCAACCAACTCAAACTTGCGGCTGAAAGATGACGACATATCAATGCTGATACCAATAAGCCTCAAGATCTGCGTCGCGACCAGGGGCGATGGGCGATCCCCGAGCAGGAGTAGGCAAATCCTAGTCAATGGAAGAGCCGCAACAAACTTTGCGTAATGAGTAGGGATGGCTAGCGTTGAAATGAGCAATTCGAGAATCTGTTCGGCTTTTTCTCGCGGATTCTTGAACTCGAAGCGGGAAAGGATTGAATGAGGTGAGGTGCTATCACTTGCGCCTAGATGTTGCGCCGTTGAGAAGTAAAATCTAACGTTTAACAAAGAAGGACGAACCTTCATGGAGATTGGCAGCAAGGTACGAAACAAGAGGCTTGATAGTGTTGTCCTTGTTAAAATTGGCTTGACTCGTAACTTTCAACGCCTCAATAGCGTAAGGAAGCGTCTCCTGAGAATACCACTCCGCTTGCAACGCAAACAAGAGCTTTCGGACCAATCCCATCTTCGCCATTCGTTGCTTCACATTGAAAGCTCTATATCGGCTCGTCTGAACCAAGATGGTGAAATGCTCGAGGTGGCTACGCTGAATTTCCTTTCGCGAACGAGACCACAGTTCAAAGTCCAGAGCAATGGCTTTGTAAGCCACGAGATTCGTCACAGTAGAGTACCTGCAGGACACAGAAAGTTTAAGGAACAGCAGCGGCATCCTAGAGAACAACGTACTCAGGTGAACTAAAGTTGAGTCCAAGAAACTCGAAAAGCGTCTCAAACGCCGTCAAGTTGATCGCCTGCGCTTTGCCGCGAAGTATATCGGCCAAAATCTCGTACCCGCCTACAAAGGACAACGGGGTCAGCTCGTTTAGTTAGCCCCAAAAAACAGAGAGGACATACGAAGCCGCTCCATATCCTCCGAATTCTGCCAATTATTCTTCAACCCATCCATCAATATCCCCAAAGTCCTCGAAATTTCATGCGGCGTCTACATTTCCACCATCATCGATCAACAAAAAGCCCATACAGCTGTAGAAACAAACGAAAAAGTTACCTGCGCGAGTTGAACCAAACGCAACGCCACAGCCGCACCTCCTATCTTCCAAAGGGCCATATCCAACGTCGTCGCCTTGACAGTGAACACGTTTCCTCGGCTCTCTACCTCCTTCAACAAGCCCTTCACAGGAACCGCGGTATTTTGCCCAGACGCGGTACAATCACTTGCAGAGAGGGAAAACACAAACAAGGTCTCTGGAACCCCAAGGCCGTTCTTGACTGCTTTCATCAAGGGGGATACGTCCGAGGTTTTGGTTGCGTTCGTTAAGAACATGTTTAGTGACGTGGAAGCATCGTATGTGAGGAATTTGATGAGTGTAGGATCTTGGAATGGGCCAGAGTAGCGAGGTCCCAGATGATGGACTAGTCGTGGAAGATCGTCGCCTGTGAAGGTTAAGGGTAAGAGAAGGACGACGACGAGGAACGAGTTAGATACGTACCAAGTGGCGTTGCGAGGAGGTACGCTGATGCCAAACACCAGCTCATGTGCGCCGCTTCGCTCGTGTCGCCTATAGTGTATGTGCCTTTCTGAAAGGAAGATTCAGGTCTGGGGTATGGCCAGCTTAACATGTCGCACAATGCGCCATCGACGAAGAGACCTGACATCATTATGAGAAGTACGAATCAATGGGGGCAAGAGGGGCATACGGATGCAGGGATTAGTTCCTCGAACTGGATAATGTACCAATGCCACATGGGTCCAGCGAGATTTCCGTAGGGTTGTTGAGGGGAATGTGGCTGCTTCTGCATTTCCCGAAGACAGCAGCTCTAGCTTCCCATCCGGCCGAAGGGAAAGTTGGAGTAGGACGCGAGTGGGCACTTCAACTGTGAATAGGGCATAATTTCCGCGTTTTGGCAGCCCAGCGACCCAGATCCACATCTATTTTCGCAAGTGAGTGGAGTTGATTATCGAACAGAAGAGATGCACGCACCATGACCGTCAAACCACCCGCCGGCAAGCCCTTGAATTTATCGTCACTCACGACCAACGCCGCAGAAGACTCCATCGAAAAATGTTGCAGCCAACGACTCTTCATTCCAAACCTAATCACATCCAACATTTCCCCATCCAACGTCTCATCAACCTTAACCGCCTGTTGGAAAATCCGCCTAGCCTCAGAGGTCGTCGCGCCCATATCCAACAACCTTCTCAACACCTTCTGCAAAACATGGCGCTCCTTCTCCGAAACGCTCTCATCACCCCTCGTCTCAATAAAGCGCGTAAAGACTGACTTCACCAGCCCCAGCCCCGACAAAACACCCTGATTCCGGTGACTGACGTAAAACAGCTCTTCGAACAACTTGAACATTCCGTAGCGTACCGACGTCGTATCGCGGAACGCCAGGTCCCAAAGGATGCGGATAACCTCTGGACGGTGTATGGTTCCCAAGCGCGACTGGAACTCTGCGAGCCGGACTTCGAGATCGTCCCCCTGTGCACCGCGGATGCTGGTGAAGAGGCCTGAGAGGGAAAAGTCTGACAAGGCGAGGGAAAGGAGGAACCCCATGGTTTCATCCACCGTTTTGGGATCTGACACCAGGCCTTGAAGTGCGATTCCGAGGGACTCGTAGCCCAGTCGGTTCTGTGTGCGACGCGTTAGTGAATAGGAACCATTAATATGAACATACGTACCCTAAAAAAATCAGAGTTCTCCGAGTGGTCAGTCATCGCTTCTGCCAAAACGACAAAGACGAGTCGCGTAGTTTCTATCGCGGCCGTGTGGTCATCATCCTGGTGGTGGTCCTGTATCGTCGAAAGCACGCTCATCAACACCAAGAACCCGTCCATCTCGCGAAACACGTTCTTCGTAACCTCGTCTTGCAGCATTATCCGCTGTATCTCAACCAATACCTGGAACAAGTCGTCAGTCACGGCCATCCCCTGCAACTTCCAACGCACCTCACACTTTGCCCGCTCGCTATCCGCCCTTTTGAGGGTCTCAACTGCGCTCCTCATCAGCTCGACCAACACGTCCCGAGCAAAGTCTTCTGGACTTTGTATTTGTTCATGTTCTTCGGGGGATTGGGCTGTCTTCGGAGACAAGTCGAATCGACTGCGGAGGGGAGAGAGAAGGGTTTGGAGCATTTTTGGATTATGACGGTTTGGCGATCATGGTCGTGGTTTGAGATCAAGCGCGGTTTGGTCGCGCGTCGACCGTCTCAGAGCACGCCCAACTAACAAAGTCTCGCACTCAAAAACACCTAGTACAACGACACTTCAAATGTAGACCCTCTTTCAACGATCTCTGTTAATATATCGGTCAGTATACGCGCCTGTCATGACTCATTGGGCTTGATGCCATCGAATTACGCGCGAAAGCTGGGTTCGACTCCCAGACAGAGTATGGAAAATTGCCACGCTGATTTTTCTCTGACATATACCAACTTGTGCATTCGTTCGACCTGCCGCCTTGATTATCCAACACCCAGACAGAGAGTATAGTGGGTGGTATTGTTTTGTTTTTGCCAACTAGCAGGTATGATACTACATGATTTTCGTTCTTAACTCTCACTTGCTTTCTTACATACAGCCATGCCCTCACCTGACGACGACCGCAACGTCAATGGCGACGTCGTTTGCCGCGTTCCCCACCTCCTCTCAGCCCATGTTCCTCTCCTTCAGCACAGATGACGGATCTAGAGTGGGCCATGGCCACGAAACCGATCTTGACGACCTCGACGACCCACACCTTTCCATCCGCCTCCACGACAACGCATACATCCTTCAGACGAGTTCGCAACGTCGGTGTCAAAGGCAAGGGATAAACGATGGGCATAAGCGATGATGGACAGGGAGATCCTCCAGCGGGATTAGTGGGGAAAGCTGAGGGGAACGAGAATGGGTAAGTCAGAACCTCCCGCATACACTTCGATCGACGGTTGACGTACCCTTTCCACTAGGATCCGCTTTGAATACTTGAGATTAAGCGCGGTTTGGTTGCGCGTCGACCGTCTCATTTGTTACAGAGCACGCCCAACTAACAAAGTCTCGCACTCAAAAACACCTAGCACAACGACATTTTAGAAGAAGACCCTCTTTCAACCATCTCTGTTAATATATCGGTCAGTATACGCGCCTGCCATCGCTCATTGGGCCTGATGCCATTGAAAAGTTACGCGCGAAAGCTGGGTTCGGCTCCCAGACAGAGTAATAATAATATGTCCTCATGGTGATTTTTCTCTCACATATCTACTTGTGCACCCGGGTTCACTTTCAATAATGTTTAACCTTCGACTTGCCGTCTTGAATCTCTAACACCCAGACAGAGAGTGTGTTGGGGAGCATCATTTTGTTTGTATAATACCTAGAAAAAAACGAAGCTGGCGGAGAACACAGTGAACGCTCTTCTTCAAGATCTGGGAGTAAGCGTAAGCCTCGATCAACGCTGCCAGTGCGAGCATCTCAAACGTCGTTGGGCATCACTGGCAGTATTGTGCAAATGTGTGTTCGACGTGACAGACTCAGAAACCAAGGGCAAACAGCAGTAAAAAAGCAGCGACCTCTCAATTTGAGGCCACTACATAACCTCCCAAAAAAAATCTGCAAGACTAACATCCAACTCCTTCGCCAAACACAGCGCCATCTCATACCCCACCGCAGCTTTAAAAGTCGGCGGACCATCCAACCGATCAACAGCCGATGTCCTGGTCAAAAGACGCATACTCGTCAACTCCACTACCACTGCATACACAGCAACGCGTGATATCTCCATATCCGTCTCCTCCCCGGGTATACTAAACTCGGAAGCATGCCCTTGTATCCTGGAATCAACGTCATTCTCCTCGAGAAGCGCACCGAGTATAGCGAGCATTCTGTCAAGTGTGAACGAGGTAGGGCCAAGGAGGCGTTGAGCGACCTTCGTCACCCCTCCTTTCGTTTTTGTCGGTTTACCTGACGCGCGTCGTTTCCTTTTCTTCTTCTCGTCCAGCCCCCTTCCGAATATCCTCAGATCGGATTTTGGAGGGTTGGTGGATGCGAGGAAGGAAGCTAGGAGTATGAATTTAGATAGTCGTGGTAAGGAGGTGATACCCGCGTCTTTCTCGTCCGACGGTACAACGGTTTTTAAATTGGTTGGTGGGTGGTCGAGGAGGTTTGGTGGTGGTTCATTTGCCTTTGCCCAGTCTGTGGCGTTTTGGAGTCGGGGATAGAGGGCGTCAAGGGCTAGAGAAAGGGAGGGGTTAAATAAACGGCTGAGGCGCATACGGGTTTCTTCAGAGGGGGGTTGGAAGGCCTCTTCAGAGTCAGAGTCCGCGTCCAGATCCATGTCGCGTTTATTGGCGTCCAACACTGGCTTGACAAACCCCGGCCATCGCGCGGCTGCGATGTACGCTAGCTCATGAGGGTCATGGGTGAACGGGTAACAGACGTCGCACAGGGTAGTGATAAAGTGCGTGTAGAGGGGTTTGAGGGGTGGGTGGGATGAGTACTTTGAGATCAAGTGCTTAACTATGTCTGTAAAGAGTAAGTGAGTGATTTGACAATATTTTTGTCGAAGACGTACCTTCTTTCGTTGGCGGAGGAATGTCAAAGAAATACGGGTCGGGAGACGCGCCTAACGGTGGTCGTATCGTCTCCCATGGGGCCTCTGAGACAAACACGACACAAAGGTCAACTCGGGCCTATCAAAGAAGGTTAGCTGCGCCAGTAAGGACAACAACGAACTCACCAGCTCAGCAAGTCGCGTAAGTGGCACCATCAACTCCGGTATCAGCCTCTCAGCGCGTTCCACAACGACAACGAGCCTCACATCTCCCTCCTTCTTCTTCCCCTTTCCCAAATACGCGTGAACGGCGCGTAAGCCATGCACGAACCCGTCAAAAGTGTCGTTCCACCTCACCCCATTATCTGCACCCCAATTGACGGCTCCATCCTCCCATTGCGGCGTCCAGCTTGCTAGAGCGTTGATTATGGATTCGTAGAGAAGCCGCGCGGAGAAACAGGCGATGGCATCTGCGCGTGCGTAGCTGATCTTTGAGGGTCCTGGTGCCGATAAAAGGTGGTTGAGAACGTTGTCGATTACGGCGACGGTAGTTTGGATGGCGTCGGCGTCGTTTATGTACATGAATGGTGGTGGCATTGTTGAGATGAGGGTTGAGAATTGTGTTGTAAAGTCTTCGTATCCAGGATGTGTGGTGTCCATCGTTGTGGTTGTTGGCCAAGAGGAGTCACCAGCGATGTCTCTTCACCATTATTCGACCTTTGGTCTCAACTTCATGCCACTCGATGGGCAGCCACCTACAGGCGTCGCTTGGATAACTTCTTCATCTATGAACTGCAAGTCCCCTATCGCTACGCAGATTCGCCGTGTCCCGAGTTACGAACGACGCCAGGATATAGTCCTTCGTGAACTTTTGCGAGACACAAAATAAATTGACGGCGGAGAGAGATCATCAAGAAGTCTAAGGAGGAACATGGCAGCCTCGAACGATCTGCGCAATATTACGGGGAGATACGAGTAGCAACGGATTCCGCTTTACGGTGGGGAAGCCATACCCACCAACTCGGCGTGAGTCGTTTTCCAAGGTCTAAAACTAAGCTACTTTGACGAAATGTCTCTACATAGCACAAACCCAAGCCAGGCGATTCATACTACAAGTTATGACGTTTCTATTCGAATTTGGGACGGGGTATGGCTGCTACTACTGGCAAGAATCGAATCCTTCTCCCTCAACTATGTCAATTCCAAAAGCCAACATGGGCACGTCCTGGGGTTCAAATGTACACTGTGGTACTTTGCAACCTCCTGCACTTGCAGATCGGCACCAAGGGGCAGAATGCAATAATACTGTCCATGGAACTCTTCCGAAGGGACCCCGCACCGGCTGTGATCGATATGATAGCTCAGTAGCTCACGGAGGGCGTGCACATAATCCACAGACAGCCGACCCAGAAGGAGCCCAGCTGGCGGACTTGTGCCAGCCATCCAGCCATAGGGTCCGTAAAGGTGCTCAGCTAGGCATCCGACGGCTCGTTGAGCTAGTGTGCAGTCCGCTCTCTCTCCAGAGGCCTCTCTCCAGAGGCGTTCCTCGACGCGCGTCATGAGTACCAGGGGTGTACCGACGTTCCCATTAGGAGCACAGGTGTTGTCGGGACGTATTGGGTGGCATGCGCTTCTGTGACTGAATTGTCGCGACTGCGCTTGACGTAAAGTCGAAACGGGAGACCTGTTACCCTCCATAAACAAGTTAAATGGCCAAAGTACGCTTTCAGTGGATGGAAGCGCTACATTGGCCAAGTAGCCCACAGCGTTCTGGCTACAGTTCGGCGTCTGAAATGCGGTGTGAGCTATCAGATGGGGTGGACTGGGAGGACTTGCCTGTGGTACACAAACTGCTTGACATGAATATCTAGCATGGGCAATCTGGCTGTAGCAGAGGCGGCATTGAAGGAGAATGTAGGGTTGAATGTTGAACGCTGGGCCTTCCATCCTCAAAGATTATGTCCACCAACTCGACCTCTGCACAGGCTCTTACTGTATCGCCCAACAATCCCCAACTTGATTGGTACACTTCCCAACAATTTCCCAGGTCAAAGACGAAAGGAAACCTAGCTTCCTTTCCACGGTTCCAAGCCACTTAATTCAAGTCCTGACTTACCCCCTAAAGCACCCTCCCAGACCTCAGAGACAAAGCGAAATCAAGAGCTTCTTTAGCTCCATGTGCCACTTGATATCCACTCCAGTTAAAGATCAACGATGTTCTACAGCAGGTCGCGCAAAGGCCCTCGATCCCCCCTGGAGGCTTCTCCTCTCGGTATCGCTGCCGCAAGAACATCACACATACTATGGGGAAAAAGCACCAGCCTGAGCTTGCCCCGTTGCATTGAGATTATGGATCCTGCGAGTGCGATACTCTGTTGACAAATCCAAACCGCAGTTGAACTTTACGACTTCACTCACCATCAGGCCTAAAACATCGAAGCGGTCGTGTTGGGCATCCACCAATGGGGTATGCGCGCTTCCCCATGGGCCATCACCTAAAGTCCGCTTGGATCCGTACACCTATCCTCATAGTCTCGTCCCCTCTTCCACTCAAACCCCGCTTCCCTTTCATATTTGAAATAGCTCCTTAACTGGTTGTGCACCATATTATTGGCTTGGACGCACCAGCTGCGGCCAAACACCAATCCCGTCTTTGCCCCATGAAGACTGCCTCGAATCTAGGGCACCCATTTGCAGCGCTATTGAAATAATGACACAAAACACGTCATCTTCACAAGAGGTTTATGGCATGGTTCTAGCGTGGCGTTGAACAGGTGATAGTTGTGGAAAACTGCTTGTGTTTAACGCACGAGAGATTCGAAATTAGAGACGACAAGAAATATAGGCGCTGAACCGGCGCAAGTCATGTCCCCAGTTCCAAAGAGTGGTCCCCAGAGGAAAGAAGGGATAAGCGCTAGCCTATTCGGTGTCTCTCCGAAAAAGTCGTTTCAAAACGAGACGAAAGACAAGCGCCACGGGGCTTAGATCAATGTTTGGTGGGGTACTTTCTGCAAGGAGCCCATCAAAGAGTCAATTGCCCTGGACTCGCGAATGCGCCATCGGTAACAAGTGGATCGAAAGATGGCAGTGCAGCTATATGGGATCTTAACCGTGGCATGTATGTCAGATCCATTTGGCATGGGGAGGGCGGGGAATCTACGACCGTCAACCTGGTTGCGATCAACGAGAGTACTGTGAGCGCTTCTTCTGCTGCGGATATTTGGATGATACTGATGAGGGTAACGTAGGGCTACATCGCGACCTGTTCGCGTATGAAACTCTGTCTGCATACTATCAACGCCCAGCATATAGCAACGCTGGACCTTACCACAACGCCATCCTATTCAAGACTCGTCCCTACCATTACAGCCATGGCGTTCCATGAACGCGACTACTCCTACCTTGGGGTGCTGGCGACTGGAGCCCCTGATGGTACCATCACCTTGCGAACCTGGACAGCTGACGGGACTCCGGAAGGGGAGAAGGCACAATGGGAGTTCCTTGCTATTTGGACTATGAAAGCTAGAATGGGGGGACGAGGAATACATCGGCCTCCAAGTATTACCGCGTTGAAGTTCCTTGGGTACGTGGTCTGGTTCAATCCTCTCGTTTTCTTTTGTTGTTGTCTGATTGAGCTCGGTTGGAACAGGGAACAAATGTATCATGGGGAAGAGACTGGGAAGTCTTTTGTGTGGACTTTCCCCGAGTGATAGCCAGTGATATCGGTGGTTTTGAATGACTGACTTCTTGCATATTTTTTTTTTTGGACTTTTGAGTTGCTTCACGCTTTGTTCGTCATACTTGCTATCGCACACCTGTAAATTATTTGGCATCTAACCTCTAGTACTATATATCTCATTCAACTATAGAAACATTTTACACTTGATGCGCAATGCATCTTGACGTTCTGCAACAACATGGACGAGTCCTTTCAAATTGAGCTCACCAGCTTCAACGTTTCTATCTTCAATGCTTCATGCTTTGACCTTCAGGAGCCTCAGGCCCGACATTGCGACCTGGGCTGCCTTCAGTTCCGCCTCTGTGTGATCGATCCCAAATTGATCCGTTCCTCTGATCTAATCTCGCGAACTTGTTCTTTTCTATGTAGTTTCAACGATTATGCATCCTTCAACGCTTACGCAGATTCTCCCGCTTACGCATCCGCGTTAACACTCCTTAGCCAATCGCAGTCTCTCCATTCCGTTATCCTGGCCATTACCGTTCCTTTGCAATCCTCATTACATAAACCCTCCGTCTTTCGTATAAAACGCCGAGATGTGTCTTGCGCTTTAGCGGACATCCGTCGCCCACCAACACAATGGTACCAGGCTTCCTCGCCGTCTTTTCCGAACCAGGCAATAACGTCTCTCTTGAAGAGTTCCAAGGTTCATCTCTTTCCCCACCTCCCTCCCTCCTTCCTTCCTTCTATCCTTTGCTCACTAACCCTTCCCTCTTTCCTCCCCATAGACTGGTACAACAACGAACACATCCCCCTCCGCCTACACCACCTCCCCTCCTTCCTCACGGGCGCCCGCTTCTCCTCTTCCGACTCCAAAACACCGCGATGGCTCGCATTATATGACATTACGTCCACATCCGTCTTTTCCGAGGACTCTTACACAAGCCTACGCTCGTCTCGGAGTCAGCGCGAGGCGGATTTAGTAGCGAGGTTGGAGGTGCTTGATAGGAGGACGTGTGTCCTTCTTAAGGATTCAGGGGAGAGTGGTGTGACGACGAGTTTGGGCGCGGAGAGGCCGACGCTTTTTTTGTGTACGCATGGGTTGGATTTGGATGTGGGTGAGGAGGATGAGGAGGCGAGGGGGTGGGCTGAGCGGAGTTTTGGGGAGCTTGGGAGGGATGTGGATGGATGGGTTCGGACGAGGGTGTTCAAGGTTCTAGATCATCTAGTGGTTGGCAATGGGACGGCGGGTGAGAAGGAGGAGTTCCCATATCTTGTTGTGCATGGTACGTCCAGTAATTCAGAGAGAGTTGTTGTTCGTTTTGTTGACCTGGGTGTATGCGCAGAATTCATGTTCCCGGCTGTGTCTTTGAACACAACGTTCCGAGAGGTGGTGGACAAGCCGTTCGTGAGTGAACTTAGGGAGTGGGTGCTTTACAAGGCCTATCCATCCATTGCCCAGGGGAATCTGGGGGTCGATGCAAAATGATGTCATTGCGACTTACAATTAATTGTACCTGGCGCCCACAAGCTAAAATACTTATGTCCAGGAACCACACATAAACAAGTTTTTTCAAAGCCAACTTCAAACACTTCCTCCGCCCTCTTCTCATCCGCGAACAACACAAGTAATCCTCAAATCTCTTCTTCGGAACCACCGCAGCCTCCTCACTATCCGACACGGCGAAGCTCGGATCCCTTTGGGCAACGACTATCTTCAACGGGGGTCTGGACCCAACGCTTAGACTTGTCAATTGACTGTTGATGGCCGTCACGTCTGAATAGCTATATTTTCAGCACTAAGTTACCAACCCTGCACTAAACTTGTTCTACCGTGACCTTTGCGTGACATTCGCACAGCCAAAGTCGTCGTGACCTAGCGTGACGACCGTCTAAAGCGAACGACCAAAAAAAAATCGATACATTGGGACCGCTCCGTAACATCGCTCTCTCTCTCCTCTGTCTACTGTGAACTACGTGGGTTTTGATATGTACTGCACCTCATGAGTTTCTTGGCGGCAGACAGGCAAATTGACGGCCGCAGTCCTTGGGCGTTTTGGCAGCACGATACATAAGGAGGCAGTTAAATACGCTTATGCGAGACTTGGCAGAGTCGAATGGTATGGCAAATCACTCACGGATTCAAAGCTGCACAAGGCGTCATTTCAAACGAGATTCATCATGTTGTCAAGTAATGCGCAGTGAGTTGCAGACTCTATTGCCATAGTAGCGACAAACGGCAGTGTAAAGCCAATGCAAAGCACTGTAAAGCTGCTCAAGGCGTCGATTCAAACGAGACTTATTATGACAACTTCTGTAGGAGCCGCTTGGCACAATCACTTGTAGTACAAACTACTGCGTCAACGCTCAGATACTCGACACTACACGGATTCAATAAAGCTGCTCGGGGTGTCGATCCAAACGAGTCAAGTCATTTGCGGCGGGTGAGTCAGGCTCTAATGTTGTAGTCGCTTGGCAAAATCACATACAGCACAAACCAGTGCGTCAACGCTCAGATGCTTGACACTGTACGGATTTAAAGTCCTCAAGGCGCCGTCTCAAACGAGAATTTTCATATCAAGTCGTTTGCGGTGAACTTGGCAGATCCACATATAGTACAAACCAGTGCGTCAACGCTCAGATACGGATTTAAAGCTGCTCAAAGCGTCGTTTCAAACGAGGTTTATCATGTTAAATCATGTGCTGTGAGTCGCAGACTCTATTGTATCATCAACGGAGTTGAGGCGCAACATGTACTTATACCTCGATGCTACACTCTTTTTGGTTCAACCACTTGTCCCCATACCCAAGACGGCCCATAGCGTTGTCGAGGAACGATCGTCTTTTTTTTTTTAGTCTTAGCATTGATCCAGAAGATGTGGTGGCCGAAGTATGGGGTGGGAATGCTGACTGCTACTTTTCTTTCGTGCTATGGGGCGGCTACACCAGCACCAACAACAGAAACACCGTCCCTTGAGGAGATTGCAAGGCGGTATACAAGGAGGACGGCGGGCGGTGTTCATCTCCCCATTGTGAGGCAGGTGGCCGAGGCGAGCAGGCGACGCGGGTTGACGTCTGCAATTGGGCTGGGCGATTTCGTGGATGTGTGAGTTGGTGCTTTTTTTTGTGTTTCGGGGTTTGTTGATGGGGTTTGAGGTAGAGTGTATAATGTCCTCATCTCTGTTGGCGGGACGACCATTCCTCTTGCCCTTGGTATGCCTTACCTCGCCATTTTGTTGTTTCTTCTCCTCTGACTTTGGCATAGACACCGGCACATCAGATTTATGGGTCGTTTCCGACAAGTGTACACAGGGATGCTTAAGCGGCCAGTCGGCATACCCACAGGCTTCATTTAATTACTCTGGTGCCGATGCGAAGCTATTCTATGGAAATTCGACTACCGCGTCAGGCATGATCGGCAAGGACACCGTTAGCTTGGCGGGCCTGACGTTACAGGACCAGTACTTCATCGCAGTAAACCAAACCAACACTAAGTTAGGACTGACTGGCTCATCTGGGATCTTTGGCCTTGGGTTTCCCGTGACCAGGTACGTCGGAGGATCGTATGAGTGAGTGAGAGCAATAAATGACTATTCCACAGCGTCGTCTGGTTCAAACTATGGAGGCTCTCCGACTACTTTTCAAGCCCAGGCAAACAAGGACAACAAACATCCGGCAACGCTTCGTCCAGTGCGACGTCCATCCACCGTACTTGGTCCGTCTTTGGACCCTTGCCCACCCGATTTGTTACAGCTGCTCAGCTGACTTTGCCGATGTACACCGTGACGCTGCAAAGGGATACTAAACAGGTTGGAGGGAACGTGGGGATGTTGAGTATTGGTGAGATGCCGAGTGGGGTGTCGGAGGATAGTTTGACTTGGGTTCCTATCCGTGCGTATCCATGGTTGCCTCCTCCCCCTGATTCCCCGGACGAGGTGTGTGATGTTCCTTCTTGGTTAGGTGTAACGCGCTTATAATGATAATAGGTGTATCCATATAATTGGGAAGTTCTCCTCGACGACGTATACCTAGACGGCGTAAAGCTCCCCCGCTCAACACTCTCATCACCTTTCATCACTCTCTCTGCCCTTATCAACAGCGTAAGTCCCCTCCCTTCCCCTCCCTCCCACTCCACTTACCGGGCCTCCTCTCTCTCTTACTTACAGGGCAACTCAATTCTCCACGGTCCCCCTGACGTCGTACGCAACATCCAATCCAAACTAGGCATCAATGGGCGCTTTCCCTGCTCCGAACCACACACCATCGCTTTTTCTATTGGGGGCAAACTCTTCCCCGTCGACCCGCGTGACTTTATACAGCAGGTTATTGGAAATGATGTCACTACGTGTACTTCGGTGCTTGGATCTAATAATCCGCCTTCGTTGACTGGGCCTCAGTATAGTTGGAGTCTTGGGATCCCGTTTTTGAAAAGGTGCGTGTCGTGTGTTCCTTTCTTTTCTTGTTGCTTGTGAGAGGTGGTTGCTGATAATGATCTGGTGGGTAAATAGCGTATTGGCGGCGTTTTACTATGGGAATATCACTCACCCGTCACACGATCCCCCTAAAATGGGATTCCTTTCGACCGTTCCGCAAGATGCGGCGGCGCAGTTGGTGTCTGCTGTAGCGGCTGTCAAGGCGGGCGATAATTTCCCTTGTAGGTTCCTCCCCCCTCCCTTTCCCCCTTCTTGTACCCACCCCCTCCCTACAGATATATCGGAGGTGGCACCAAGCGGAACCTTCAAATCCGCCGGAACGGCGTCCAACGGCGTACCCTTGGCCACAGCTGCAGGCCATGCGACGCAGACGGGGTTTTCGTAGGGATCGAAGAGCGGTGCGGCGGACAAGCGGTGATTGTTGGGGTAGCTGAGGTGTCTCAACTGTGGTCGTGGTGATCACTGCCATCGCTAGTGGTGGATTCTGAGTCAGGCTGCAGGATGACTCCTGTTCAGTGNGCGGGCTGTGCGAGG
>NW_001889879.1:960086-961283 GCF_000143565.1 Laccaria bicolor S238N-H82
ACTCCATGCCACTTGATATCCACTCCAGTTAAAGATCAACGATGTTCTACGTAGGTCGCGCAAAGGCCCTCGATCCCCCCTGGAGGCTTCTCCTCTCGGTATCGCTGCCGCAAGAACATCACACATACTATGGGAAAAAAGCACCAGCCTGAGCTTGCCCCGTTGCATTGAGATCATGGATCCTGCGAGTACGATACTCTGTTGACAAATCCAAACCGCAGGTGAACTTTACGACTTCACTCACCATCAGGCCTAAAACATTGAAACGGTCGTGTTGGGCATCCACCAGTGGGATATGCGCGCTTCCCCATGTGCCATCACCTAAAGTCCGCTTGGATCCGTACACCTATCCTCATAGTCCCGTTCTCCTCTTCCCACTCAAACTCCGCTTCCCTTTCAAATAGCTCCTTGACCGGTTGTGCACCATGTTATTGGCTTGAACGCACCAGCTGCAGCCGAACACCAATCCCGTCTTTTCCCCATGAAGACTGCCTCGAATCTAGGGCACCCATTTGTAGCGCTCTTGAAATAATGACACAAAACACGTCATCTTCACAAGAGGTTTATGGCATGGTTCTAGCGTGGCGTTGAACAGGTGATAGTTGTGGAAAACTGCTTGTGTTCGAAGCACGAGAGATTCGAAACTAGAGACGACAAGAGATATAAGCGCTGAACCGGCGCAAGTCATGTCTCCAGGTCCAAAGAGTGGACCCGAGAGGAAAGAAGGGATAAGCGCTGGCCTATTCAATGTCTGTCGACTGCGAAAAGGTCGTCTCAAAACGAGACGAAAGACAAGCGCCACGGGTCTCAAATCAATGTTTGGTGGGGTACATAACGACTCGAAGTTCTCCAAGGAGGCTATCATAGCCAATGATACACACGATGCAGCAGGGGAAAACGTAAAACTCTACAGGACGAATACCAATAATACCCATAAATGCCGTGGACGCCCGCATCGATGTCACGATTGAACAAATTACCAAATAGTCTTACCATTGACGCCGCAGTGTGTTGGGAATCACACCCACGACGCATCGTCAATGTAAGCGACTTGTAACCCTATCTGGCCACAAATTTTTAGGCTTGCGTACATGCCATACCCTCGTGACAAGACCTGGTCAGGAACCGGCCATTCGACGCTCCTAGATGTACAAAATTCAGGCAGTTTCATGATCACGAGTTTGCTGTTCAAAATTA
>NW_001889879.1:961333-963675 GCF_000143565.1 Laccaria bicolor S238N-H82
AGTTACTCTTGTAAAATTTATGTGTATGATGCTGATCAGTGTACTGATTAACGAAAATAGCACGAAATGCGTCCAATGATCGAGAAAAATGGAAATCCTCCGGGAGAGGAGATGAACCAAAAAGGGGGCTGCACACGCAATGGATTCCAACAATAACTTGTAGATTATGGTGCCCGTTTCTTTCGAACGGGAGGCGTAAAGCCGGACTATCACTTGCAAGAGCGAGTGAGTGACAATGATTGCCAAAATTGAATGAAAAGAAGAGGACGCACCCAATCATCGTGCCCCACATGCCAGAAAGCTCCGATTCGGTCTCTACAAACACAGCATCGTATCGCGCATACACGTTACGCCAATTGGGATTGGAGCGAATACATCCACGGTGGTGTATTGTCGTGTCGTGTTGGACCTGATGTGCATTGCCGTGTCGTGTCGTGTCGGACCAATTAAGTTGCGGATTCTACTATGACGGTCGCTGCATGAGTAGAAAGGCATCTTAGAGTGGCAAAAGCATAGTCGGCAAGAGTGGGGAACACAAGAGAAATTTGGCGGACATTGTGTCTGAGAGAAGACTGCGAAAAGTGGTTCGACTTGCTTATATAATAAGCTGTAACCAAGTTACGCATGTGCATGACGGCTGATGCTTTCCCTCCCATGTTTCCCGTCTCTCCCTGCCAATTCACGGAAACGCATCATCATCAAGATGTCTAACCTGCTCCACAGGCTGTCATTCCTGATTTACAGGTTGGTAGAACGGTTCTTATCGCTGGAGCGAGTCAGGGCATAGGGTATGTTCCAGTCAAATCTGAGTTTTCCAGACTCTAACGTTCCCTTTTCTGTTGTAAAGGGAATCGCATTAGCCTTTGCCAAGGCAGGTGTGTCCGGCTTGGTCCTAGGGGCGTGGAATGTGCAGAAGCAGGAGGAAACAAAAGTGGAAACTCTGAAGATCAACAGCAAGGCCAGGTCCTGGTGGTGAGTATTGACACAACCTCGCCGGAGGCTGTCAGCGTCCTTGAACAGGCAGTGAAATATGCATTTTGCCAGGTCGATATCCTCGCCAACAATGCTGGGATCGGCGTATGAAGTCTCGTCAAGGATATCGACGTTGATAAGTATTAAGTGGTGGCACGACATGGTGCGTTTTTCCTTCCTTTGGCCCACCCGTTGAAGACGTTGATCATTTCTCACTCACAGGTAGTCAACGTCAAAAGTACGTTCCTCGTCACTCAAGCGTATCTCCGCCTGGTAGCGTCATGACCTCTATAGTGGCGGACATGAGCGCCCTTGCGTGTTAGAGGAGACCCCTCGTGACCTCACTGTTTACGCGTACGTTCTGTTTGTGCATTTCCTAATGCGTTTATCCTTTTCTTTTATCCATACTTTTGCCTCCGTTATTTACCAGTCTTTACTCAAGCCACCGTTTTTCGTATATATAAACCTGAACTTTATTTTCTCTCACCTCAGTCGTCATCACATCGTGTCTGACTCTGAGGTGAGATCTTTTCTACTTATATTTACTTATCCGAGACTTACATTTACTTCTACTATAGTTCCGTACGTCTACAGGTAGCTAAACAATACAGTCGTCATCACATCGTGTCTGACTCTGAGTTCCGTACGTCTACATTGCGCCCTTTGCCCAGGATGAAGGTAAGCAGTCCCTGGTTCACGATTGGCGAAATTGAACTTTTCAGCCGATGTTTTACTGATATTTCTACTTTAGAGGCCTACCGTCGACCTTTGCACCACCCCGGTATGACCGCAACTTCACGGCAATTCAGCGATACGTCAGCTGGGCAGGATGCACTGGCGTTGTGGGGAGTACCATTGCCTCCACAGTATCTTCCTCGTACTTCACATCCATCATCCCCAACATCTTCTATTCACTCGATATATACCCAATACGACCCTAATTGGTGTACCGTCGTTCCCTCATAGCTATTGAAGTATTTCCTGCTAATACTATACAATAACCTAGTATAGCTACTGCTCCTTTGTTATTGAATACCAAAAATCAATTTACAGCTTTTCTCAACTTGTTGGCTTGTTGGAACTTGTCAAATGATTTCGCGACTCAACTTGTGGGATTTTTGGATCTACTTGTCAACTTGTGACTTGCGGCTCGTTTGGACTCGTTTGGACTCGTACGAGTTGAAACAAGCCCAAACAAGTCGTGACAAGCGGACTGTAGAAATACTGATGAAACCGCATTCACATTTGGGCTTTTTTCACGGGGTGACAGCAGATGCTTAGTTCATGGACCAGGGTGGCTGCATCTGTAGTCTTTCCCGAACCAAGGGGCAGAGAAGTACGACAAGGAAAACCGTCTGGCGCCTTTTGTG
>NW_001889879.1:963725-1000630 GCF_000143565.1 Laccaria bicolor S238N-H82
AGTGTAGTATCTGTTCTTAATAGTTTAACCACTATTATGGAGGCACCGCCTCCATTCTTGGTTATCTAATTTTTGCCACCCCAGCTCCACGGGCTCTGCTTGCACCCTGTGGACGCGATGACCTTGCTGCTGCACTACTGGCTTGTGTCGTCGGGGGATTCTCTTTTTTCATTGCCCTCTTGATTTGCTGGGAGACTTCTGTGCATCTGTTGATGTAGCGGTGGATTTCAGCAAATATAAACAGGGTGTGAAACTTTTCTGGACTTGTTGGGTGCCCATTTTGTGTACTGGATGTACTGTGAATAATCACCAAGTATACATTATGGCTCCTTTTCTACTCCTCGATTTTTTTTTGTATAGCTCTGATACCTTTTGACTTCCCTCGGAATAATGTGTGCAGATGGTGTTGTTCTGTGCAGGAAGGTCATACAAAATATGCAAAACACTAATCTAGATTCTATGGCGAACACAAGAAATACAGCATCCCGACCTCAGTATATCCTTGGTATATCCCACTCCCACATACTTACATTTGAATTCGTCGTGCTGACTCTTTATCTCATTCGGGGGAACATCTTTCCTTCATTATATGCGAAAGCTGGGTTCGACTCCCAGACAGAGTATCGACTATCTTCATGAGTGATTTTTTTCTCACATATATATATAGCAACTTGTGCATTCGAGTTCACTTTCGATGATGTTTAATCTTTGACCTGCCATCTTGATTCTCCAACACCCAGGCAGAGAGTGTACTAGTGTGTGGTATTATCTTGTTTTTGCCAACTGGCATGTATGATCCCTAGCTTACGAAAATGAAGTTGGCAGAGAACATGGAAGCCCGTACAACTTTTCTCCAACGTTTGAGAGTAAGCCTCGATCAACGCTGCTAGTGCGAGTACCTCAAACGTCGTTGAGCATCGCTGGCAGTATTGTTAAAATGTTTGCCCCTCCGATGTAACCTCAGAAACCAAGGGCAAGCAGCGCTAAGAAATCAGCGACCGCTGCGTTTTAGGCGGCTACATAACCTCCCAAAAAAGATCTCCAAGACTAACATCCAACTCCTTCGCCAAACACAGCGTCATCTCATACCCCACCGCAGCCCTAAACGTCGGCGGACCATCCAACCGATCAACAGCCGACGTCCTGGTCAATAGACGCATACTCGTCAGCTCCACTACCGCCGCATACACACCAACGCGTGATATCTCCATATCCGTCTCCTCCCCGGGTATACTAAACTCTGAAGCATGTCGATGTATCCTAGAATCAACATCATTCTCCTCGAGGAGCGCACCGAGTATAGCGAGCATCCTGTCTAGCGTGAATGAGGTTGGGCCAAGGAGGCGTTGAGCGACCTTCGTCACCCCTCCTTTCGTTTTCGTCGGTTTACCCGACGCCCGTCGTTTCCTTTTCTTCTTCTCGTCCAGCCCCCTTCCGAATATCCTCAGATCGGATTTTGGAGGGTTGGTGGATGCGAGGAAGGAAGCTAGGAGTATGAATTTGGATAGTCGTGGGAGGGAGGTGATACCCGCTTCTTTCTCGCCAGAGGGCAGCGCGGTTTTTATGTTGGTTGGAGGGTTGTCGAGGAGGTTTGGCGGTGGTTCGTTCGCCTTTGCCCAGTCTGTGGCGTTTTGAAGGCGGGGGTAGAGTGCGTCGAGGGCGAGAGAAAGGGAGGGATTGAATAGACGACTGAGGCGCATGCGGGTTTCTTCGGAGGGAGGTTGGAAGGCCTCTCCAGAGTCAGAGTCCGCGTCCAGATCCATGTCGCGTTTATTGGCGTCCACCACTGGCTTGACAAACCCCGGCCATCGCGCGGCTGCGATGTACGCTAGCTCATGAGGGTCATGGGTGAACGGGTAACAGACGTCGCACAGGGTAGTGATAAAGTGCGTGTAGAGGGGTTTGAGGGGTGGGTGGGATGAGTACTTTGAGATCAAGTGCTTAACTATGTCTGTAAAGAGTAAGTGAGTGATTTGACAATATTTTTGTCGAAGATGTACCTTCTTTCGTTGGCGGAGGAATGTCAAAGAAATACGGGTCGGGAGACGTGCCTAACGGTGGTCGTATCGTCTCCCATGGGGCCTCTGAGACAAACACGACACAAAGGTCAACTCGGGCCTATCAAAGAAGGTTAGCTGCGCCAGCAAGGACAACAACGAACTCACCAGCTCACCAAGTCGCGTGAGTGGTACCATCAACTCCGGTATCAGCCTCTCAGCGCGTTCCACAACGATGACAAGCCTCACATCTCCCTCCTTCTCCTTCCCTTTACCCAAATACGCATGAACGGCGCGTAAGCCATGCACGAACCCGTCAAAAGTGTCGTTCCACTTCACCCCATTATCTGCACCCCAATTGACGGCTCCATCCTCCCATTGGGGCGTCCAGCTTGCTAGAGAGTTGATTATGGATTCGTAGAGGAGCCGCGCGGAGAAACAGGCGATGGCATCCGCGCGTGCGTAGCTGATCTTTGAGGGTCCTGGTGCAGATGAAAGGTGGTTAAGAACGTTGTCGATTACGGCGATGGTGGTTTGGATGGCGTCGGCGTCGTTTATGTACATGAATGGTGGTGGCATTGTTGAGATGAGGGTTGAGAAGTGTGTTGTGAAGTCTTCGTATCCAGGATGTGTGGTGTCCATCGTTGTGGTTGTTGGGCAAGAGGAGTCCCCGGTCACCAGCGATGTCTCTTCCACTCTTCCACCACTACTTATTCGACCTTTGGTCTCAACTTCATGCCACTCAATGGGCAGCCACCTACAGGCGTCGCTTGGATAACTTCTTCATCTTAGGTGAACTGCAAGTCCCCTATCGCTACGCAGATTCGCCGTGTCCCGAGTTACGAATGACGCCAGGATATAGTCCTTCGTGAACTTTTGCAAGACACGGATTAAATTGACGGAGGGAAAGATCATCAAGAAGTCTAAGGAGGAACATGGCAGCCTCAAACCATCTGCGCAATATTACGAGTAGCAACGGATTCTGCTTTACAGTGGGGAAGCCATACTCATCAACGCGGCGTGAGTCGTTTTCCAAGGTCTAAAACTAAGCTACTTTGACGAGACGTCTCTACATAGCGCAAACCCAAGCCAGGCGATTCATATTACAAGTTATGACGTTTCTATTCGAATTTGGGGCGGGGGATGGCTGCTACTAGTGGCAAGAATCGAATCCTTCTCCCTCAACTGTGTCAATTCCAAAGGCCAACATGGGCACGTCCTGGGGTTTAAATGTACACTGTGGTACTTTGCAACCTCCTGCACTTGCAGATCGGCACCGAGGGGCAGAATGCAATAACACTGTCCATGGAACTCTTCCGAAGGGACCCACGCACACTGCGCTTGACGTAAAGTCGAAACGGGAGACCTGTAACCCTCCATAAACAAGTTAAATGGCCAAAGTACAGGAGGGACTGGTACGCTTTCAGTGGAAGGAAGCGCGACATTCGCCAAGTAGCCCACAGCGTTCTGGCTACAGTTCGGCGTCTGCAGTGCCATGTGAGCTATCAGAAGGAGTGGACTGGGAGGACTTGCCTGTGGTACACAAACTGCTTCACATTAATATCAAGCATGAGCAATCTGGCTGTAGCAGAGGCGACATTGAAGGAGTATTTAGGGCTGAATGTTTAACGCTGGGCCTTCCTTCCTCAAAGATTATGTCCAACGACTCGACCTCCGCACAAGCTCTTACTGTATCGCCCAACAACCCCCAAACTTGATTGGTACACTTCCCAGCAAATTCCCAGATCGAAGACGAAAGGAAACCTAGCTTCCTCTCTATGATTCCAAGCCACTTAATTCAAGTCCTGACTTACTCCCCTAAAGCAACTCCGAGACCTCAGGTACAAAGGGAAATCAAGAGCTTCTTTGACTCCATGCCACTTGATATCCACTCCAGTTAAAGATCAACGATGTTCTACGTAGGTCGCGCAAAGGCCCTCGATCCCCCCTGGAGGCTTCTCCTCTCGGTATCGCTGCCGCAAGAACATCACACATACTATGGGAAAAAAGCACCAGCCTGAGCTTGCCCCGTTGCATTGAGATCATGGATCCTGCGAGTACGATACTCTGTTGACAAATCCAAACCGCAGGTGAACTTTACGACTTCACTCACCATCAGGCCTAAAACATTGAAACGGTCGTGTTGGGCATCCACCAGTGGGATATGCGCGCTTCCCCATGTGCCATCACCTAAAGTCCGCTTGGATCCGTACACCTATCCTCATAGTCCCGTTCTCCTCTTCCCACTCAAACTCCGCTTCCCTTTCAAATAGCTCCTTGACCGGTTGTGCACCATGTTATTGGCTTGAACGCACCAGCTGCAGCCGAACACCAATCCCGTCTTTTCCCCATGAAGACTGCCTCGAATCTAGGGCACCCATTTGTAGCGCTCTTGAAATAATGACACAAAACACGTCATCTTCACAAGAGGTTTATGGCATGGTTCTAGCGTGGCGTTGAACAGGTGATAGTTGTGGAAAACTGCTTGTGTTCGAAGCACGAGAGATTCGAAACTAGAGACGACAAGAGATATAAGCGCTGAACCGGCGCAAGTCATGTCTCCAGGTCCAAAGAGTGGACCCGAGAGGAAAGAAGGGATAAGCGCTGGCCTATTCAATGTCTGTCGACTGCGAAAAGGTCGTCTCAAAACGAGACGAAAGACAAGCGCCACGGGTCTCAAATCAATGTTTGGTGGGGTACATAACGACTCGAAGTTCTCCAAGGAGGCTATCATAGCCAATGATACACACGATGCAGCAGGGGAAAACGTAAAACTCTACAGGACGAATACCAATAATACCCATAAATGCCGTGGACGCCCGCATCGATGTCACGATTGAACAAATTACCAAATAGTCTTACCATTGACGCCGCAGTGTGTTGGGAATCACACCCACGACGCATCGTCAATGTAAGCGACTTGTAACCCTATCTGGCCACAAATTTTTAGGCTTGCGTACATGCCATACCCTCGTGACAAGACCTGGTCAGGAACCGGCCATTCGACGCTCCTAGATGTACAAAATTCAGGCAGTTTCATGATCACGAGTTTGGCTGTTCAAAATTTAAATTACATAACAGCGTGAGTGCGTGTCTATCTTATAGTCTGAGCCCTGACTCGCATACAGTTATATCATATACATCAAGGCCACTTGAATTGGATACGGGCGATCTGGAAAACGATTTAGCTGATTACTGCGTCTATCTAAACCATCGTCAATTGCCCGAACGTCGCCGGCCGAGTATCGGTCAAGAAGCTAACCATTCTCTTCTGACGACCATATACACTTCAAGTATACGTGTCGACTGATGCCCACTACAAACTCTTAGACGAGCCTTGATTCAGATAACGGCAACTCTTACGTGGACACGAGCTATATTTACTCTACAGCCAGCATGACTTCTCGTATAATTGACTCATGACACTTGGTAGATTTCGCAAAAGTCGACAAAACCGTGCGTCCAAATTTCGCGCCATGCGATTCCCCGATAGAACCGTTCTGATAAGGTCACCTTTCAGGGAGAGGGCTCGAGGTCTTATCAAGACAGGTCGTCGTCGCCGCGTCGTACAGCTCCTCAGAACGTGAATCAGCAACTACGTGTTTACATGGAACTCTAAAAGAGGTTCTAACATCAGCAAACCTACAGATTACTTGCCGGCTTTTTGCGACTTTTTGCGGCTGACAGCTTGTTGACAAGTCACAAGCCTAGAAAAGCTTGCAAGTTGACAAGTTACTGCGATTGCGGTTACATATCTTACTATGACTATGTACAGTTACTCTTGTAAAAATTTATGTGTATGATGCTGATCAGTGTACTGATTAACGAAAATAGCACGAAATGCGTCCAATGATCGAGAAAAATGGAAATCCTCCGGGAGAGGAGATGAACCAAAAAGGGGGCTGCACACGCAATGGATTCCAACAATAACTTGTAGATTATGGTGCCCGTTTCTTTCGAACGGGAGGCGTAAAGCCGGACTATCACTTGCAAGAGCGAGTGAGTGACAATGATTGCCAAAATTGAATGAAAAGAAGAGGACGCACCCAATCATCGTGCCCCACATGCCAGAAAGCTCCGATTCGGTCTCTACAAACACAGCATCGTATCGCGCATACACGTTACGCCAATTGGGATTGGAGCGAATACATCCACGGTGGTGTATTGTCGTGTCGTGTTGGACCTGATGTGCATTGCCGTGTCGTGTCGTGTCGGACCAATTAAGTTGCGGATTCTACTATGACGGTCGCTGCAT
Organism: Laccaria bicolor S238N-H82; assembly: GCF_000143565.1. Classification (NCBI taxonomy): domain Eukaryota; kingdom Fungi; phylum Basidiomycota; class Agaricomycetes; order Agaricales; family Hydnangiaceae; genus Laccaria; species Laccaria bicolor. The sequence continues at coordinate 969,978 of NW_001889879.1, forward strand.
GAGTAGAAAGGCATCTTAGAGTGGCAAAAGCATAGTCGGCAAGAGTGGGGAACACAAGAGAAATTTGGCGGACATTGTGTCTGAGAGAAGACTGCGAAAAGTGGTTCGACTTGCTTATATAATAAGCTGTAACCAAGTTACGCATGTGCATGACGGCTGATGCTTTCCCTCCCATGTTTCCCGTCTCTCCCTGCCAATTCACGGAAACGCATCATCATCAAGATGTCTAACCTGCTCCACAGGCTGTCATTCCTGATTTACAGGTTGGTAGAACGGTTCTTATCGCTGGAGCGAGTCAGGGCATAGGGTATGTTCCAGTCAAATCTGAGTTTTCCAGACTCTAACGTTCCCTTTTCTGTTGTAAAGGGAATCGCATTAGCCTTTGCCAAGGCAGGTGTGTCCGGCTTGGTCCTAGGGGCGTGGAATGTGCAGAAGCAGGAGGAAACAAAAGTGGAAACTCTGAAGATCAACAGCAAGGCCAGGTCCTGGTGGTGAGTATTGACACAACCTCGCCGGAGGCTGTCAGCGTCCTTGAACAGGCAGTGAAATATGCATTTTGCCAGGTCGATATCCTCGCCAACAATGCTGGGATCGGCGTATGAAGTCTCGTCAAGGATATCGACGTTGATAAGTATTAAGTGGTGGCACGACATGGTGCGTTTTTCCTTCCTTTGGCCCACCCGTTGAAGACGTTGATCATTTCTCACTCACAGGTAGTCAACGTCAAAAGTACGTTCCTCGTCACTCAAGCGTATCTCCGCCTGGTAGCGTCATGACCTCTATAGTGGCGGACATGAGCGCCCTTGCGTGTTAGAGGAGACCCCTCGTGACCTCACTGTTTACGCGTACGTTCTGTTTGTGCATTTCCTAATGCGTTTATCCTTTTCTTTTATCCATACTTTTGCCTCCGTTATTTACCAGTCTTTACTCAAGCCACCGTTTTTCGTATATATAAACCTGAACTTTATTTTCTCTCACCTCAGTCGTCATCACATCGTGTCTGACTCTGAGGTGAGATCTTTTCTACTTATATTTACTTATCCGAGACTTACATTTACTTCTACTATAGTTCCGTACGTCTACAGGTAGCTAAACAATACAGTCGTCATCACATCGTGTCTGACTCTGAGTTCCGTACGTCTACAGGTTATGGGCCCCGTTGCGCTCTAATAAACGGAACTACAGACACTGCTTGCTACTTGCTTTACTACCCCACTTGCGACTCGTAAAGCTCAATTTCTGTCCCCACATACATTCCCATAAAAATGTCGTCGAACGCCAACCCACCTATCTTCTCGGATACAGAAAAATTCGACGGCACAAACTTTGCCACCTTCGAAACCCTCATTACAGTTGCGGCCAGCAGCCGAGGCGTTCTAGGCTACTTAAAAGGGACTATACAAAATCCGGCTTCCCCCCAACATCCCACTGATTTACACTACACCCCCGTTGCGCCAAACATTCCACTTCCCGACGATCCCACTCCCTGGTATTCCACTACCCCTTCAGGATCGGAATGGGCGATGCGTGATGCATGGGCGCGCGCATTACTTCTATACAACACTAAAAACGCCATTGGGTTAGGCCTTAAACTCGATGGCACTGCAGCGGAAGCTTGGACTTCACTTACCTCCCAATACAAAATTTCTTCTGACCTCGCCGCTGTCACCACCCAGCGTGATCTCCGTAACACTGTCTTCTCCGACGGTAACGACTTCCCTACCCATGTCTCCAACCTCCGTACGAAATGGGTAACGGCGAACAATGCTGGCGCGAATATCACCGATGCGGATTTCCGGATGATCATCTTGTCTTCGCTCCCAGAATCTTGGGACAGCGTTGTAGGAACGCTGTATGAGGCGAAATCATCCGCGGACGTCATTAGTCGGTTAATGATCCACTGGAGCCGCACAGACCGCTCTAAGTCTGTCTCAAACCCCGCTAACGTCGTAACGGCGTTACAGACAGACGCCAGACGTCCACGCAGCCAGCTTCAGTGTGCAAATAGAAATTGCGGACGACGAGGTCACACCATCGCCAACTGTTATTGGCGTGGGGGAGGAAAAGAGGGACAGTTCCCTCCTGGATTTGGACAACGTGGGGGAGCGAGCAACTCCACCTCCCAAACGACACCTGCAAACGTCTCATCAGTAACGGCAGCCCTCACCGACACCTCACCCACATCTGAAATAACCCTCGCACTTATTTCCAACCTGACAAACGATCACTCCACAACCAAAAATGATCAAGACGTACCCACCTATGCGGACTCTGCGGCGAACAAACATTGTTTCGTCAACCGTTCAGACTTCAGTACATACCACGCACTGTCCAAACCCGACGAGGGGCAACCTGCGAATAAAGGTGGTCAATTCCGTATTGTCGGACACGGAACGGTCACCAAAACTATCGTCTCTGGGTCACTAAAGACGACAATAACGTTCAAACATGCAGTTCACACACCTGATCTCATCGCCAACCTCATCTCCATTGGAAAACTCGATGAAGCGAACTGTTGGGCGCTTTTTGGTGGGGGAGGCGTCACCTTTTATGACCTACATGAGGGAAAGAAGAGAACATTGATGAAAGGTACAGGAAATAACGGAATGTACCTCTTATCGGTTGAACCGCATATCTCCACCACCCACGCTCTCGTCGCACACTCCCTTGCAAAGCCTACCAATCTCGAAGTTTGGCATCGACGTTTTGGACACATTGGTACACGCTCCATCGTCGACATGGCCAAGAAAGGGTTGGTGGATGGACTCGACATTGTGGGAAGTGTCGAGCCCGAAGGAAGATGTGAGGATTGCATATATGGGAAGCAGACGGCGCGCCCATATGATCAGGTGGTGGAACGTGAGACAGAGGTGCTGGAGAGGGTGTACATTGACCTTTGGGGGCCAGCTCGTGTCCGCTCTGTTGGGGGAGCAGAGTACATGATGGCTTTTAACGATGGGGGATCCTCTTACCGTGTGGGATACTTCCTGAACTCCAAGTCTGCGGACACGACCCTCACTGCCTTCGCCGAATTTCACGTTAAGTCGGAACGAGAGACAGGGAAGAAATTAATCCGTGTGAGGGTTGACATGGGGTTCTATAACGACAAGTGGAGGGATTATACAACAAAACACGGCATCATTGTCGAGTTCAGCGCACCTTATGCACACGGACAAAACGGGGTGGCTGAACGTGGGATGCGAACCATCATTGAGAGAACACGCTGTCTTCTCGCCGACTCTGGCCTACCTCCATCTCTCTGGGCTGACGCCGCTGCCTTCACCATCTACACAGGCAACCTCATCCCCTCCACTCGTCAGCCTGAACGTGTACCTGCTGAGAAATGGACGAATAAGCGGCAGGACGTATCTCACCTACGCCCTTTCGGATGCACTGCATATGCCAAGATCCCAGAGGAGATAGGCACGTCAAAGCTGTCGCCTCGATCAATCAAATACGTTTTGATTGGTTATTTTGGGCGTGGTACCTATAAGTTGTGGGATCGGGCATCAGGCACGACAATTAAAAGCCGTGATGTCATTTTTGAGGAAGGAAAGGGACACCGTACTATCACCGACACACCCACACCTACTTTCGACATCGCTTTCGACGACGATGTTACACCTACAACCTCACATGATGCCGGTGACACACCTTCTGGCGTGGTCATCCCACCAAAACCCTTGGCTCCACGTCCTCGTGCTACTGACCCACCTCTACACCCGGATTCCACAACTCACGCCACATCCATCCCTCCATCTACACCAGGCAACGACTCTCCAGCAGCTCAACCATCAGCAGAGTTAGCACCACCTCGGCGCTCTGCCCGCTTAGCCGTCCTGGGGACAGGTGCGCCCACACCTGGGACTACAGTCCTACTGACTACGCTCCCTGATTCCCAGATCCCGCGTAGCTACTGGGAGGCAATGACTCGTCCAGAGCTTTGGAGGCCACCCATGGAGACTGAATGGGCAGTCCTCAATGAGAGGGGCGTATTCGAGCTGGTCGAAGCGCCCCCCGACGCGCGTGTCATTGATTCAATGTGGGTCTATGCGCACAAATACACCGCTGATGGTGATATCGCTAGACGGAAGGCTCGTTTAGTGGCAAAGGGCCATACCCAGATTCCTGGACTCGATTACGACCAAACCTATGCCTCTGTTGTCCGTTTGGAGTCCTTCCGCATGGTTGCCGCCATCGCCGCCGCCCACGACCTTCATATTTGGCAAGTTGATATCGTCGCCGCGTACCTTTACAGCACGAACAAATTCACTACATACATGAACCAACCACCTGGTTTTGTCGCCCGGGGGGAGGAAGATAAGGTCTTACGGGTCATCAAAACCCTATACGGCATGATGCAGGGCGGATACGACTTCCAAGGTGAAATGTCCAACGCATACGAATCTCTGGGATATTACAAGTCTCAGGCGGACCCATGCGTTCATTCACGCATGATCAACGGAGAACACACCATTACCAGCACCTACACCGACGATATATTCGGGGCGTCTTCAACGAAGGAAGAAGCGGAAAAGGCGAAGAAGGAATTTGAGGCGTGTTTCGAGATTAAAGATGTAGGGGACCAGGGATATATTTTGGGGATTCGAGTGGAGAAGGATGAGGAAACGGGTGCGATTTCCTTATCCCAAGAAGCTTATCTTCGGCGAATTTTAGAACGCTTTGGGATGCTACATTGCAACGCAAAATCCACCCCCTTACCCTCAGGAACCATTCTATCCGAGTCCGACTGCGCCAAAACTGACGAAGACCATCACTTCATGAACAATAAACCATATCGTGAGGCTCTCGGATCGTGCATGTGGGCACAGGTCGCCACACGCCCCGACATCGCATACGCGCTCAGCGTTCTTGCACGCTTCCAGGCAAATCCTGGGCCAGCACACTGGAAAGCGATGCTCCACCTCCTCGCATACCTGAAGGGGACGCTCAGCTACAAAATAACTTACCACCGTGGGGCCAGCATCGATCCCATTGGTTTCGTCGACGCCGATTACGCAGGAGACGTTGACACACGCCGATCTACCTCAGGATACGTCTTCACCATGGCCGGAGGACCTGTATCCTGGAGTGCGAAGCGTCAAGCAACCGTAGCGCTATCGACTACGGAGGCGGAGTACATGGCGCTTACACGCGCTGCCCAACAGGCATTATGGATGTATTCATTCATGACCGAAATCGGACTCACGCGCAAATTCCCCGCCATGCTTCACGGTGACAATGCCGCCTCCATCGCTCTCACCCTCAATACCAAAGGACACGCACGCGCGAAACACATTGATATTCGTCACCATTACATCAGGGAACGAGTAGCTGAGGGAGAGATCGAGCTCGTTCAAATTCCATCAGAAGAAAACCTCGCCGACATTTTTACCAAGCCGCTTCCCCGTGTCACCCACCAAAAGCTCATCAGAGCACTCAAATTAGACGTCTAGAGGTCCCTCGTCGTCTGGGGGAGTGTTAGAGGAGACCCCTCGTGACCTCACTGTTTACGCGTACGTTCTGTTTGTGCATTTCCTAATGCGTTTATCCTTTTCTTTTATCCATACTTTTGCCTCCGTTATTTACCAGTCTTTACTCAAGCCACCGTTTTTCGTATATATAAACCTGAACTTTATTTTCTCTCACCTCAGTCGTCATCACATCGTGTCTGACTCTGAGGTGAGATCTTTTCTACTTATATTTACTTATCCGAGACTTACATTTACTTCTACTATAGTTCCGTACGTCTACAGGTAGCTAAACAATACAGTCGTCATCACATCGTGTCTGACTCTGAGTTCCGTACGTCTACATTGCGCCCTTTGCCCAGGATGAAGGTAAGCAGTCCCTGGTTCACGATTGGCGAAATTGAACTTTTCAGCCGATGTTTTACTGATATTTCTACTTTAGAGGCCTACCGTCGACCTTTGCACCACCCCGGTATGACCGCAACTTCACGGCAATTCAGCGATACGTCAGCTGGGCAGGATGCACTGGCGTTGTGGGGAGTACCATTGCCTCCACAGTATCTTCCTCGTACTTCACATCCATCATCCCCAACATCTTCTATTCACTCGATATATACCCAATACGACCCTAATTGGTGTACCGTCGTTCCCTCATAGCTATTGAAGTATTTCCTGCTAATACTATACAATAACCTAGTATAGCTACTGCTCCTTTGTTATTGAATACCAAAAATCAATTTACAGCTTTTCTCAACTTGTTGGCTTGTTGGAACTTGTCAAATGATTTCGCGACTCAACTTGTGGGATTTTTGGATCTACTTGTCAACTTGTGACTTGCGGCTCGTTTGGACTCGTTTGGACTCGTACGAGTTGAAACAAGCCCAAACAAGTCGTGACAAGCGGACTGTAGAAATACTGATGAAACCGCATTCACATTTGGGCTTTTTTCACGGGGTGACAGCAGATGCTTAGTTCATGGACCAGGGTGGCTGCATCTGTAGTCTTTCCCGAACCAAGGGGCAGAGAAGTACGACAAGGAAAACCGTCTGGCGCCTTTTTTCCCCCGAAAACACCAGACATGATGCAAATCGCAGATTTGTCAACAAGGTGATCCCCATCATCGCGTATCAAAGTTTTCTACCCCATACCATCTTCAAGAAGAAAACAATCCATCCCTTATTTCCGGCCCTACTATCCTCTTCGAGTCAATGGAGACTCAATTCCACGGCCTCGTTGTTGGGCCTCTTCGGCGTCGGCGATTCAAATTCATCAGGGCCTTCACCTGGTATGAAAATCTGGGCAGCCTCTTCTTTTGCACAGGTGGTTTGTGAAGTCAGGATCCCACGGGAGGCTCAAATTGGGAGGGAGACCCTTAAAGGATGGGCATGAGAAGAGGGCGATTGGTCTGGGTTGAAACAGAAGAGGAAGTGGGGATACGAAGAGGACCAGATGTAGCCAGATGCGGACCCTTCCAAGCTTCGTTGGATGAAAATTTGGACTCTTTCAAGCTGTTAAGTATCCTGATGACACTTTGACCGTGTAAGACTACCACAACTTGGATCCGCCTAGTCCAGATCCAGCAGGTGACAATCACCGTGACGACATATCAACGCAACTTTGAACTGGCAAAGATCAGTCAAGGCTCGGACATTACGGCGTATATCTCAATATTGGGACCGCTTCGGAATATACCTCTACTTCCAATCTACTTCTGAAATTTCCTCAACGTTAGATGTCAGATATCAAACTCCAAAACGGGCCCACAAGGTATCGCGCCACTCTGGCTCTCATCATCCAAGAATTTCACCAGACAGTTGCGCAGCTGCTTTTCCTGTGAGTGCATATGGCTTTATCATTCAAGTTGCACATCGGAGCCCTCTGTGCATCATGGACTCCGCGTTACAGGTGATTTGAAAACAGTTCTACCAGGGGCGTAAAGCCGGGAATTATCCATTGCACGATACCCTGACCGATGCTGCTACGATACCCTACTCAATTGGCTCCGGGCATCACCAATTTCCTCCGAACAAAACAAATTGCCTCCGAACAAACCAACTGCCTCCGAACAAAACCAGTTGCCTCTGGAGTATATACAAAACCAATTGCCTCCGAACATCAAGCATTGGCTCGGCGTACATCAATTGACTCCGTACATCACCAATTTCCTCCGAACAAAACCAATTGCCTCCGAACAAACCAACTGCCTCCGAACAAAACCAGTTGCCTCTGGAGTATATACAAAACCAATTGCCTCCGAACATCAAGCATTGGCTCGGCGTACATCAATTGACTCCGTACATCAACATTTCCCTCAGTTCCGCACATCAATATTAGCTTTGTATGCATCTTACTAAGGAAGTTAGACGGTGATATAAATAACCAGCAACTTTCATGTCTCTTCCTCAACCACCCATAGCCATCGACTCCAAGTATACATGCTTACCGATACCACAAACATCAAGACAAGCGTTCATTCCCATAATGACTACTCTTACGTGGACAATAGTACACGTAAGCCACGATACCCGGAGTGGGCCTGCCAGTGATTGACGCTTGAACCTGCCAGATTTTTCACAAGTTGACAATCGCACTGTCCGGAAAGATGGTACGTAGAGATTTCACACATGCGCCGAGTCATCAAGAATTCTGTCCTGATCACTTCATTATTCAGCAAGGGGGTTTGAGATTATATCGAGAAGAGCTGTTCTCACCGCGTCGTACAATTCCTCGGAACGCGAATCAGCGGCTGCTTGTTTACCTGGAACTTGCCAAGGTGTTTTAGATCGCGTTTACACTTGGGCGGATTCACGCAGTGACAGCACGGTATGCTTGCTTTATGGACCCCTTGGTTCGGGAAAGACTACACTCGCAGCTACCATAGCGGAGAGGTATGACAAGGAAAACCGTTTGGCAGGGACGTTCTTTTTTTCTGGAGATCCAGGTCACGATCCAGAACGCCGATCCCTCGACAAAATCTTTGCCACCATTGCATACCAAAATTCTATATCCTATCCCATCGTTAGAAAAAAGGTCATTCAAGTCCTTGATTCCGACCCTGCCATCCTCTCCAAATCGCTGGAGACACAATTTCACAGCCTCCTCGTTGGTCCTTTTCGGCGCCGTCGATTTATTAGGGCCCTTATTCGCAGTTTTTTGAAAGTCTGGGCAACCCCCTCTTTCGCACAGGTGTTTTTTGGAGTCTTGATCACGCTCCTTTTCTATATTATACTCCCTGCTGCCACTGATCGTCGCGAGGCGATCTCCTTCATTTTCACTGTCCTCACGGTAGTGTCCGCCGTGGCCGCACGCCCAAGTATTGAAATGGCTATTCAAACACGTCTCGAAGCCTTTCTTTATCCCCCTCCTATGATTGTGGTCATTGACGCAATCAACGAATGTCACGGTCCATTGCAAATGTTGATCAAAATTCTTGCCGACAAGTATTGCGATTCACCTCCACCCATACGATTCTTCGTAACGAGCCGACCAGAAGAAGAAGTTTTGAAAGAATTTAACTGTTATCCCAAGAGAGTTTACCCAATAAACCTAGCAGACTTTCCGGCTCACAAAGATATCGAACTTTTCTGCAAAGAAGAGTTCAAAACTTTGAAGACTAAGCATTTAATCTATTGTGGATCGGGAAAGTTAGACGATTGGCCATCCCCACAGGATTTTGATTTATTAGTGAGAAAATCGGAGGGCCTATTCGTTTACGCTTGGAGCCTCGTCAAGTTCGTAGGTGATTGCAACCAGGGGGGAGATCTGCAATCGAGGCTGAGGCGCGCACTGCACCAACATGATGGCCTTGATACTTTTTTTCGACAGGTTTTGCGGGATGCACCAGAGGTTTACAATCCCGAATTTCACCGGCTGTTGGGCGCTATGTGCTTCCTCTATGCTGAGCTTTCTTTGGGCTCTCTGGTGGTGCTTCTTAGGCTTCATAGCGCAGCCGATGCCCGTCGATTACTTCGAGGCTGCAGATCAATCATTCAGATACCACAAGCCGATCACGAGAATATTACTTTTTTGCACTCATCGCTACGCCATTTTCTAACTGAAAGAAACCGTTCCAATAACTTCACCTTTGATCGCAACAATTACTGGATCGATCCTACGAAGCAGCATCTCTCCCTCTTCTATGATTGCATTGAGCTGATCATCGCGGAGAGCCAAAATGGATCGATCGAAATCGAACCTGATCGAGTGAATTATTTCCAGCTTACCACAAGTTACGCCTGGGAAAATTGGCATCGTCATCTCCTTGATGTCCAACTCACTTGTCGAGGCATCATAGAACTCACAAGGGCGTACTTTGGGGAACGTCATGAAAGCCTGTTCTTATACTTCCTGGACCGCTTGGGCGACGGGACCTTGAATTGGCCTGTAACGCGGGCGTTGGGATACCAACCAATCACATGGCAAGCGCTCGAACATCAACTTTCGAGGTTAGAAGATGCAGACACGGTCGGTACCCCGTTATCATTATGGATGTTCAGTCTAATTTTTGTCTCATATGCGAAGGAACTCTCCGTCCGAATCCAGCGAATCCGCAAATCATTGGAAACCCTTCGATTCCATACCATGTTTCCTGGGGCTCATAAGTTCGACATCAAACACTGCGGCGTCAACAATATTTGGGCTCTCGACTGTTCCGTCGAGGACATATACAATATTGGAGTTGCCATCGAGGCTGGAACTGAACTGGATGAGCTGGGCCCACTCCTAGACCGAGGGAAATGGAAAGAGTTCCTATCAAAAGCCAATACACTTGTTGCAAGAAAGAAGGGTGTCAATGTTGGATCTGAAAGGTCAGCAATTTCATGTTCAGCAGAAATACTGTTTGACGCATGGAAATATCTAGCCAACACACCAAAGGCAACCACCCTCCTGTACCTGAACATCAGCTGGAAAATCCACTGTTACAGAAACACCTGATAATCCACACGAGTGTTGATGTTGCACACAAGACGCTGAAAATACCGATCGATGTATGAATTTCATGTTCTTATCAGACGCTGATACATATTCATTCTCGTATTCAGATCATATTCACCCTTACCCCTCTCACTGCCGACCCCGACAAGCTTTGGCCTGCTATCGTGTGGAAGGTACCGATAATTGATTCTCATCTGGCTACGTTCTCTTATCTTGTTTTTCTCCCAGACTCTTCACTTTGAACAAACGAGTCAGTTCACATTCGCTCTTAATGTCAATTTCTAGCTGACTGGCGTAAATGATAGCCACAACGCAGAACGAACTATTCTGGAGTAGCCGGTAAGCGTAGTCCTCTGTCGGTTATGCATTTAAGCTATTGCTGACTCCAGCTGGGTTCCAGGTCGGGTTTTTGTGTTGTTGAGGAGCTCGATGACGGTACGCTGCAGCCAGGCGATCTACACGCAGTTGTGAAGGTGTGTAACCACTAAGGTGGTCTTCCCTATAAGTACTAATAAGTTGCTTGTTAAGCCTGGATATGCGGCAATTTTACAAAATTTGCATGATGGGCACGACATGTCTGAAGAACTGCCAATGCCATGTAAGACGAGTACCATTGCCGTTTCTAACATGACGGGCTCACGGCTGCGCTTGGCTTTATGTGCGTCTATCAATCTGGCATAGCATCGATTTGGAATGGTTTATTGATTCATCAAAAGGTACGATTGACCCCACAAGTGAAGTTGACGTCTTCTCTCCTGTGGTGGACCTGGACTCCGTTGCGTCAGTGCTTTACCTTCGGCGTCCTTGGGCATGTCTAATGAATGTGATCTTCCATTCAGATCCTTTGGTAAACATGTCTTTGCATGCAAACCTCCTGTGATGCTTCAAGCATATGCCGTCTCTGGTTACCAAGGTTACTCACTTTGCGCGTCCAATTCATCGTGTTAATGGATGTGTACCTCGACAGATCACCAACTAATCAATCCCAGCCAACTGCGTTGTCCTCTATTTCTCAATGCATCTTCGTCTGCACCTCAACCTATTGACCTCAGCAAATTAAGCAATCAGGTAAGGTGCCTATTGTGGCACTTGAGTTTGTCAGGTTCAATATACTGACAAGAAAATCAGCTCACGAAATTTCAACTGTACTCCGATGATACAGGCAAGGTAATCTTGGAGACAATCAACACCTCTAAGGTATGGCATAAGTCCGATATGGCGACGTCGGATAATGCTAACGATGCACAGCTTTGAAGGATGGTACACCATGGCGATGTCGCGTCAGTGACTGCTTTGTATGGCCCAGGACGTGGTGTGCAGTGCATACTGCTTGTGGACCGTCGAGGAATCGAGCATGCCGACGCCGTGTCGAATACTACAAGACTCCGCCTCCTTCCGAATAAGTGGGTTCCCACCAGAGCTTTTCACTCATATGTACTGTGATTGTCTGCGAGGATTTCAAAGAAGTAGGAAACACTCCGAGTCATGTCTATGTGTAGAATTTCCTGCAGATTGAGTTGTTGAAGAGCCGTTAGAATCAACAACAGGCCCAAATTGGGCTCTTTGCTTCTCAACTCGTGCCACCATCTCCAACGCTCTTTTGTGTTGTACGGTCTAAGTATATTGGGAATTAGGACGTGCGATCTCAAGAATATCTGCCTTCAGTCGTCCACGGCGGGCGGCGGGTGCGTCGTGTGTGGCAACCGAGCTTAGCAACCAGCACCTAATCGGAAACTGGGCTCTTTGCTTCTCCATTCACCACCTCCAGCGCTCTTTTGCGCTGTACGGTCTAAGAATTGAAAATCGGAACGTGCAATCTCAAGAATATCTGCCTTCAATCGTCGGGTGCGCGTCGTGCGTGGCAACGCACCTTAGCAACGAGCACCTAATCGGAATTGCAATTGCAAACTTTCACGGCATTTCGCAATGAGCTCAAAACTTTCATACAACCCCTCTGAATCTTCTACGCGTCTTTCGCGATCGACGACGCGCTCCTCGACGTTACGATCATCACTGTCCACCTCAAGCGTCACCAAACCCCGAGCAGATTCCAGTGCCTCACTCGTCAGCGAAGACGCGACTGTCCGTCCCAGCGCAAAGCAGAGCAACGCAGGGCGCTCGCCAAATGCAACTCCAGTCCCTGTACCGTCGATTGCGGCGAAACGCATGTCGACGTCCATTCCTTCATTAGCTGGCAACACACGCAGGACCTCCATGCCAGCTCCAGGTCAAAACTTCCCTCGATTCGATCCCTCAAAATCAACCTCTGCAAACAACGCCACGCCAGCAACCCCTTCTCCGCCCATTCGTTCTCCCACCAAGCTGAAAACACCCTCAGTGACGGGCTCACTCCGTACCGCCCGCTCAACCTCGTTGTACATGACCTCGCCACCCACACAACCACTCATGAAAGCTATCCAGCTCGAAGGCTCTGCGACCCCTGCCCGCCCTCCTCGTACGCGTATCACCTCTATGACGGGTTCCCCATCACCCCGCCGAACAACTATGCCAAGCACACCTTCCAGCGGCTCCATGTCAAAATCCACGTCTTCAGCTTCTCTTCTATCCACGGATACAACTTCCCCATCTATCAATCTCACCTTGCCTAGTCCAAAAGCAAAGGGAAAAAATCTGTTATCATTAACTCCACAAAGTACCCCTCCAAAAGCGTCGAGAAGCAACCACGTCACGCCCTCCAAGCCCAAGGTCACTCCAAAGAAGTCTCAGGGAACCCCACGGAGCGTGTCAGCGGGGAGTTACGGCTCGCAGCATCCAGCACTGCTGGACGAAAGCCTTGCGTTGCTGGAATCTCGTGGAAAAGTTTTGAGTGGCGGGACCACTGGGACCGGTACAGCCGTCGCTACTGACGACGGGTACGCGTTTTGGGACGGGGATGACATGACCATGGAGATGGTTACAGATCTGGATGATGGGGACGTTGACGAGGAGGTGAGCCTTCTCTGCTGAATTTTTTTGCTGCGATTTTAACAAAGTATTTGCTTAGATGGAAACGGCCCTCTCAGACATTATGGCCATGCACACCCGCAAAATCCTGCACTACAAACGTCTTTTAGAGCGTGCACAGGCATCGACGGCTGCTCAGCTGCACGCTCTTCAAGCTGAAGTTCGTGTGCTTCGTCATTCGCCTGGCGAGGCTGTCGTTCATCCGAGCCATCAACTGCTGGATACGGTGTGCGTTTGTGGTGGCAAAAAGAAGAGAGGGTATTGGAGTGGATATCGTGATGACTTTGATGAGGAGGATGGGGATGGGGATGTTGACCTTGCTAGAGCATTGCGAGGCGATGGGAAGGGTTCTTTTAATGAGACTGAGGTGAGGAAAGCCCTGCGAGGGCTGGGAAGGGAAGGTCGTATGAGATTGTTAGTCTTTTCTCGCCCTTGCACCGTCCTCCTTCTCACTCTGTTGTTTTCATAGGATTGCGATTATTCTAGATTGCACGTTGTTCCCCTTGTTTATACTCGACTGGGGTTGACCTTTTTGTTTCCACAGCATGTCTTCCTGGCGATATCGCCCTCCAAATCCTCCTCCTGGAAAAATATGCAAAATCAACATTCGACGTTCTTGGTAGTTTCGCTCCAGACCTTGCGTTCCGCGTCCTCAAGTATTTGACTGTCAAAGAGCTTATCGCCCTGGAACCCGTTCGTTCTTGAATCCTTCATTCTGTTTGCTAAACTAACGTATTTTGGCCGCAGGTATCGAAAAAATGGCAAACAATGGTACACCATCCAGCGTTATGGCGCTACCACTGCTTGCGAATCACCGCGACAGATCCTACGCCCGTCACCCCTCCTGCAACACCTGAAGGATGGTAAGTTTGTACTGAATAACGCACCTTGCCCTCAATCTAAGTTGAACTTTGATATAGGCACCCTCTATATCGATCCCTCCATCATCGTGAATCCAACTTCCACAATGGCCTCCCACAATCCGTTAGGTTCCTCAACGGCCACACGAACTTTTGCACGACCCTCCTTTTGAGGGGCAAGCGGCTTATTAGTGGGAGTTATGATGAGACGATTAGGTTTTGGGATATAGAGACGGGCGAGATGAAGAAGTGTTTGCAGGTTAAGAAGCCTGTGAGCTGTGTTGATTTTTTGGCTGAGGAAGGTTTGTGGGATCGTTTCTTTGAACTCTTTCTGATCGCTGAGTTTCCTTCCCCTTGTAGAGGTGTTTGTTGTTGGTTTCCACGATGTTGGGTATGTAGAATGTTCTCCTTCCAGTATTTTCACTGAGGATACCGCGTCAGGCGTGTGCACTTGTTCTCCTCTGTTACATTTACACCCCTCCAACAACTTGCCGGTCATCTTAATGGTATCCGGGCTGTGGCGCTCTCTTCGAAGAACCTCGTCTCTGCTGGGGCTGACAAGGCTCTTGTGTGCTGGGACTGGCGCGCAGGGACGAAGATCGTGCGGTTTGGGCAACAGACGACGATTGCTATTGGGGTACAGATTATTGCTGGCGATGGGGGCGGTGGGGTTGGAGAGGAGGGGGAGAGGGTGGTTGGTGTGACTATTGATGGAATTGTGAGGGTGTTTTCGATCAGTTTGTGTTCTGCTACTTTCGTTCCTTGAGCTTGAGGGCTAATTTGATGATCGCAGAGAGACGAGAGATGATTTCGCAATTCAAGCTCTCAGAGCTGGGAGCGGGTGATCCGGTGTTGAATGCTAAATTATTCAATGTTGGCGCTGCTCCCAATAATATGCTTCAGTATGGATGTCTTTTCTACCCGTCGCGGACGTACGTTGATCTTGTCACAGGTGGTTCGCTGCAAAGGGCACGCAGATGACAGTGAGTGTGTTGCCGGCATAATCTGACTAAGTTCCACTAACAACATTCAAGTGTGCGACTAAATCAGTCATTTTGCATCTCCAATGGCAAGAAGCGGATGAGAAACCCATCGTAGCACAATCGCTGACGGCACAATCTCCCGTCTCACTCACCGCGAGCCAAGGTCCTAGTCAAGCTCGCAAACGCACTGGATCCGTGCTCGACAAGTCTACGTCGTCACTCTCAACACCACACCGCAGAATCTCTCTTATTGCACCCTCTCCAATCAATAGCTCCATCAACAACAAGGGACGTCTGAGCGTCAGTGGTTCCCGTACACCAACCACCCCACTCAGTCCTTCGCCAAGGAACAGTACACCCGCGCCTGGGTTATTCCCGGTTCGGTTTGGCCGTGCAGCCATTCTGACGGCTCCTCCGAAGTTGATTGCCGTTGTTGAGACTCCAGATGTTGCGGTTGGGGCTGTGGATCCGAGGAAGAGACGTGTGGTTACTGCCACACGATTTAGTTCGAGGGCAGGTGCTGATCGGAGGGTAAATTTTCGTCCCACCTTTCTTTTCGAGCTTACACCTATCTATGTTTTCAGATATTCATGTCTACGCATGAAGACCAAGAACATCCATTAGTGCCCCGAAATGATCAAGACAACGATGACGATGTCGATGCGGATCTGAACTTCATCGTGCCCGTGGAGAAGACGCCGACTCCGTCTGTCGACATTGACACTAATATAACGCCGTTGACGGGTGCATGGTCAGCTGTTGCTGGGGGCGAAGGGGGCAAATCGATCAACACGACGAAAGGCATCTTGGGCCAACTACCCGCTAAATTTGCGGGTCTAGCGACGCCGGAGAAGAACCCCATGTCGATGCAGCTGAGCCATGAGGAAGTTGTAGTTGGTTGTGCGGATGGCACTATCTAGTACGTTCTGTCGCTGTTGGAGTGGAAGAGTTCAGATAACTGACGGACTTGTTTTTGTAGTGTTATGAAGTTTGTTGGGTACCAATTTCAGAAAGAGCGTGTGCTTGCGCCGGATTGGGAGGAGCTTTTGGAGGAGGAGGAGGAGGAGGAGGAGGCTGTTGAGGGGGAGGAATATTAGGCTGGATATGGAATTTTTATACCTAGATTTTTTACCTGAAGAATGGAAGGATGGAATTTGTGGACCACTCCTACTCATTTCGGACAGATTTTGATGCCTCCTCGACGTCTTCTACTTATGGAGATGTCATGCTCTTGGTACATACTGAGGCCGCCGTTGGGCTGGACGTCGTGTTTGAGATTTGACGACAAATGATTTATTTAACAGGATATTGCCAGTGGATTCTTTCTGGTTCGAGGGCTCTGGTACTTAAGATATGTCGAGACCTTGTCGAGACCCAAAAGACATCAAAGTTTCTTGCCCACTATGTACTACAACGATGGACGTTATGCACCCAGGCTATGAAGACTTTACAACACACTTCTCAACCCTCATCTCAACAACCCCACCACCATTCATGTACATCATGATAAAGGGCCACCCAAACAACCATAGCAGTCATCAACAACATTCTCGACCACCTTTCATCCACACCAGGACCCTCAAAGGTCAGCTACGCACGCGCAGATGCCATCGCCTGTTTCTCCGCGCGACTTCTCTACGAATCCATGATCAACTCTTTAGCAAGGTGGACGCCCCAATGGGAGGATGGAGTCGTCAATTGGGGTGCAGATAATGGGGTGAGGTGGAACGACACTTTTGACGGGTTCGTGCATGGTTTACGCGCCGTTCACGCGTATCTGGGTAAAGGGCAGGAGAAGGAGGGAGATGTGAGGCTGGTCATCGTTGTGGAACGCGCTGAGAGGCTGATACCGGAATTGATGGTGCCGCTTACATACGCGACTTGCTGAGCTGGTGAGTTCGTCGTTGTCGTTATTGGCGCAGTTAACCCTCTTTGGTAGGCCCGAGTCGACCTTTGCGTCGTATTTGTGTCAGAGGCCCCATGGGAGACGATACGACCACCGTTAGGCGCGTCTCCCGACCCGTATTTCTTTGACATTCCTCCTCCAACGAAAGAAGGCACCCCTTTGAGAAAAACATTTTTTTGAAACTACTCACTTACTCTCCACAGACATAGTCAAGCACCTAATCTCAAAGTACTAATCCCAGCCACCCCTCTACACGCACTTTATCACTACCCTCTGTGACGTCTGTTACCCATTCACTCATGACCCTCATGCGCTAGCGTACATCGCAGCCGCGCGATGGCCGGGGTTTGTCAAGCCAGTTTTGGACGCCAATAAACGTGACATGGACATGGACGCGGACTCCGACTCTCAAGAGTCCTTCCAAACCCCCTCCGAAGAAACCCGCATGCACCTCAGCCGTCTATTCAACCCCTCCCTTTCCCTCGCCCTCGACGCTCTCCACCCGCGCCTCCAAAATGCCACAGACTGGGCAAAGGCAAATGAACCACCACCAAACCTCCTCGACAACCCACCGACCACCACAAAAACCGCGGTACCCTCTGACGAGAAAGACGCGGATATTATTTTCCTCCCACGACTATCCAAATTCATACTTCTAGCTTCCTTCCTCGCATCCACCAACCCTCCAAAATCTGATCTGAGGATATTCGGAAGGGGGCTGGACGAGAGGAAGAAAAGGAAACGACGCGCGTCAGGTAAACCGACAAAAACGAAAGGAGAGGTGACAAAGGTTGCTCAACACCTCCTTGGCCCAACCTCATTCACGGTAGACAGGATGCTCGCTATCCCCGGTGCGCTCCTTGAGGAGAACGACGTTGATTCCAGGATACACGGACACGCTTCAGAGTTTAGTATTCCGGGGGAAGAGACGAATATGGAGATATCCCGCGTTGCTGTGTATGCAGCGGTAGTGGAGCTGACGAGCATGCGTCTTTTGACTAGGACGTCGGCTGTTAATCAATTGGATGATCCGCCTACTTTTAGGGCTGCGGTGGGGATGAGATGGCGCTGTGTTTGGCAAAGGAGTTGGATGTTAGTCTTGGGGATCTTTTTTGGGAGGTTATGTAGTTGCCTCAACTGGAGCAGTCGCCGAATTCTGAGCGCTGCTTGTCATTGAGTTCGGTATTCACTTCGATGGGGCACTTTACTTATGCACACACATTTGTACAATAAGTAACTGCCAGCGATGCCCAACGACGTTGGAGATATCCGCACTGGTAGCGTTGATCGAGGCTTACGCTTACTAAGTTGAAGTTATTGGCTCGGTACGATGAAGGGGTCGTAGTCAAAGGGAGTGAGAGTTGCTATTTTCGTCATCCAATCACAAAAAGGATATTCCTCGAGACTCGAGATCTAGGGCAAAAAGACGAAGACTCAGTACTCAGAGAGCATGTATGTTGATTATTTTCTATTAGACAGCCCTATACTTGCTATCCATCTATTAGGGCTTGATTCTTTCATGTAATCTGAGCGCTCGACAGTGGATTGAGGTCCACGCGTCCACGTCTAACTTCATGCTCTCAGATCCCTTCCCCTGCGCGCGATGTCTTCACAATCGGGTTTGTGCCTGGCCAGCACAAACTCTTTCATGATGACATCGATGTGGTTTTCGCCATCGTCAGGTAGAAGCATCAGCCCTCCCCCCGTCGCATCACAAGCAAGGTGGTTTCAGCTACCAACAAAGTACATACCACGTCACTCAGGACCTCCCCACGTTTCGGCCGTGGTCTCCTGACCGCTTCGCCTTCTGTCACTCCGAAACGAAAGTTGCACAGGCGCGCCAACGACCACCGTGCGCCGAGACTTTCCACAGATCCCGTTCCTGGCCTCACCGCTTGAAGCTGTCCCAGAGTCGGACAGCGAGGAGAGCCCAAAGAGGTCGTTTTAAGAGAAATTGACTGTACGTTTTTCCTCTCTTCTTACTGACTGAGGACTGATACTAATAGTACATGCGCAGCCGAGGCGTTCGTAGGGATTTTCACAACCGCATCTCCAACCAGGCTAAGAACGTTAAGAACCGACCGACCTCACCCCCTTCTCCCCTGATCCAAACTCCGGGACACGCATCATCGTGGAAGGTGTGGGATATGGATGGGGTGTCGTCGCTTGGTTGTCTACGCAATTCGCTTGACTCTGGCCATTGTTTGTGTCGTTCACCTCTAAGTACCAGGGCCTCCTGCATGTCAAAACGCCGACTTGGTGAAGCTTCACTTGACTCTACCTTATTGACGGCGCTCGTTGACCTCGACGACGGTGGACGACGATTCTTCGCTTCTGGACAAGGCAGCCTGGTTGTTTGTTTACTACTCATCTCCACCCCGACAGATGCCAAGTATGCGGAGAATGGTAGTATCGGAGAGCGAAATGTGGCCTGCTGAAAGGAAGGTGACGTCGAGCAGGTGCCGGGGTATCTGGAGGCGATGACGTGGGGTTGGAGGATTTGTTGGAGGATTGATAAACACTGGTAGGTAGTGTAGAGGTAGAGGTAGAGGTAGCGTTGGATTGTTATTGTTCTATCAATGTTTTGAGATCCTATTGTCTTTTACATGCACTTCTATGTACAAGTCTTTCATCTATTTTTTCAACCTCTTTTACGGCCACTTCCCACCCACTTTCGCCATTTTTGAAAGCTAAATTCGCTTTTCAAACAATGTGGACTTGGATTCCTAAAGCGAAAACACTTTCTTGCTTTCACGCTTTCAAAAGCGTTGAAAGCGGTCGAAAGCGGATTGGTCGGCAGTTTCTCTGTGCAACTCGTTTATTCGCTTGTACCTGTATGTCGCTCTATATATTAGTTTGCCCCAGTGATGTCCATACCTCACAATGAAGTGCATATGTTCGCAAAATGTTATCTGGAGTCTCTAAGCGCATTGTGAATTGAACTAATAATCGGAATCGGTAATGATTGACATAGGTAACGACCAAGCAATGACAGTACTATAACTTCTTGCAGCAGATATCCATACTACTATCATCACCCAAGTTAGTAAGATCCGGGCTCACATAGAGGACGGCCGCGCCAAGCGTCCAGCTCAACCGACCATTATGCCCATTGTAAGGTGTGAATACCACGCTTTCTGGGTTAATATCAAAGCCGTCCTTCAGCACCTCCCGCATCCAGATACCTGCGAAAAAATTATTGACGTAGTATTCGTTGTGACCCGTATCGTGGGGTTCATTGCGCTTCAGTTTCAACTTGCTGAGGTGCTCCACAAAGTTGAATGTGTAGCCCTTATCACCACCCAAACGTGTGTTATGCCAAAAACCGCTCGCACCAATTACCTGAGGGTCTGTTGAGGGAGACACCTCGTGACCTCATTTGTTTACGTGTACGTTTTTGTTTGCTCACTCTCGATCTTTTCGCCTCTATTTCTATCCTATACATTTACCCCCGTTATTTACCAGTCTTTACACAAGCCACCCATTTTTCCTATATAAACCTCGAACCTTATTTTCTCCCACCTCAGTCGTCACCACACTTGTGTCTGACTGAGGTGAGTTCGCTTTTACTTACATTTACTTACCCAAGACTGACGCTACCTGTGCTTAGATATTCGTACGTTAACAGGTAGCTAAAATACAGAGTCGTCACCACACTTGTGTCTGACTGAGATATTCGTACGTTAACAGGTTATGGGCCCCGCTGCGCTCTAAATAACAAGAATACAGACACCTACCTGCCCTACCACATTACTTGCGACTCGTAGAGCCCACGTCCCACGCACATTAAAAATGTCGTCGTCCAACACCAACCCACCTATCTTTTCGGAGACAGAAAAATTTGACGGTACTAATTTCAGTACTTTCGAAACCCTCGTCACCATCGCTGCTAGCAGCCGTGGCGCACTCGGATACCTGCTGGGTACTATTCCTAACCCTGCTCCGTATACAAACCCAACGACGCTAAACTACACCCCCACATTGCCCAACATCCCACTTCCAGATGACCCCACTCCGTGGTATTCTGCCAATCCCTCCGGTGCGGAGTGGGCCATGCGCGATGCCTGGGCGCGCGCGCTACTTCTCTATAACACCAAAAATGCTATTGGGCTTGGACTTAAACTCGACGGTACGGCCGCTGAGGCATGGAAATCACTCACGGACCAATATAAGGTCTCTTCCGACCTCGCTATGGCCACCGCCCAGCGTGACCTTCGCAACACCGTCTTCGCCGATGGGAATGACTTCCCCAAACACATCTCCAACCTGCGTACCAAGTGGGCATTAGCAAACAATGCTGGTGGAAAAATCAACGACATGGACTTCTGCATGATAGTTCTATCATCGCTACCCGAGTCCTGGGATAGTGTGGTCGGTACGCTTTACGAAGCAAAATCCTCAGCGGATGTCATTAGCAGGCTAATGATCCACTGGAACCGCATTGACCGTTCCAAATCCGTCACCAATCCGGCCACAGTCGTTACGGCACTCCAGACTAATGCGAAGGGGGCGCGCAACCAATTGCAATGCGCAAATCCAAACTGTGGACGTCGTGGACACACCATCCTCAACTGTTACTGGCGTGGAGGAGGGAAGGAGGGACAGTTCCCTCCAGGCTTTGGTCAGCGTGGGGGAGCGCGTGGCTCGACAACCCAGACTAGCACTCCCACAAATACTTCGTCAGTTACGGCAGCAATCACAGACACTTCACCTACCTCAGAGATTACAATGGCGCTCATCTCGAACGTGGGTGACAGGGACTATCCCCCCACTCAGGAAATATCCACGCCCTCGATGGATGGCGAGGAACTCGAAGCGGTCACGACATACACACAGAAAACCTATGACATCACACACGCATTAGCAGCCCTTACCACACCAGGAGACCGAGACGTACCCACCTATGCAGATTCTGCTGCTAATAAACATTGCTTCATCAACCGCGCAGACTTCTCCACCTACCACATCCTATCCCAACCTGACGAAGGCCAATCTGCGAACAAAGGTGGTCAATTTCGCATCATTGGCCATGGTACAGTGACCAAAACGATCGTATCTGGACCCCTCAGAACCACAATCACCTTCAAACAGGCAGTCCATACGCCTGACCTTATTGCCAACCTAGTCTCCATCAGTAAACTTGACGAGGCGAATTGTTGGGCGCTCTTCGGCGGAGGAGGTGTAACGTTCTACGACATTCACAATGGTCAGAAGAGAACGTTAATGACGGGCATGGGGAATAATGGCATGTATCTCCTACGTGTTGAATCTCGACCCACCACTACCCACGCCCTCATCGCCCGCTCCCTACATAAGCCCACGAGTCTCGAGGTCTGGCACCGGCGCTTTGGACATGCTGGTGTCCGCTCAATCACAGACATGGTCAAGCAAGGTTTGGTTGACGGGCTTGAGATTGTGGGAGGCACTGACCTTGAGGGAAAATGCGAAGACTGCATCTATGGGAAGCAGAAAACGCGCCCGTACGATGGCGTGGTGGTCCCTGAAACTGAGGTCTTGGAGCGAGTCTATATAGACTTGTGGGGACCGGCGCGAGTTCGATCTGTTGGGGGAGCTGAATACATGATGGTATTCAACGACGGGGGCTCCTCGTACCGTGTGGGATACTTCCTCGCCTCGAAGTCGGGTGAGACGACGCTCATTGCCTTCGCCGAGTTCCACGTGAAGTCAGAGCGAGAGACAGGGAAGAAGCTGATCAGGATTAGGGTGGACATGGGCACAGAGTTCTTCAACGAGAAATGGAGGGAGTATACAGCGAAGCATGGGATCACCGTGGAGTTCAGCGCGCCATACGCACATGGCCAAAATGGGGTGGCAGAACGTGGGATGAGAACCATCATCGAAAGAACCCGATGCGTTCTCGCCGATTCCGGTTTACCTCCATCGCTCTGGGCAGATGCCGCCTCCTTCACCATCTACACTGACAACCTCATCCCATCCGCTCGACATCCAGGCTACATACCTGCTGAGAAATGGACAACGAAACGTCAGGACATCTCGCATCTGCGCCCTTTCGGATGCGTCGCATACGCCAAGATCCCAGTGGAGTTAGGCGTATTGAAGCTCTCTCCCCGATCAATCAAATATGTCCTGATCGGATATTATGGGCGCGGAACGTATAAGCTGTGGGATCGGGCATCAGGAACGACCATTAAGAGTCGTGATGTCATTTTTGAGGAAGGCCACGGTCACCGCACTGTCTCCTACGATGACATGCCCCCCCTCGAGATCGTCGACGATGACGATGACGACGAGACGCCTACAGCTCCTCAGGATGCCAACCCTACAGCCAAGAACGTCATTGTCCCTCCAAAACCCTTAGCACCACGCCCACGCGCCACAGATCCCCCTTTACACCCAGATGCTGGACCACCAGCTTCTCCCGACGTCGCACCCACGCCACCTGTCATTCAGCCTGATAATCAACATCATGTACCGCCCAGACGCTCTGCTCGCCTCGCTGTCCTGGGGACTGGAGTGCCCACCCCAGAAACGACAGTACTTCTCACTGCACTCCCTGACTCCCAGGTACCGCGCAGCTATTGGGAGGCAATGACTCGCCCAGACCTTTGGAAGGAGGCCATGGAAAGGGAGTGGGGCGTTTTATGGGACAGGGGTGTTTTTGAGTTGGTGGACTTGCCTCCTGAGGCGCGTATCATCGATTCCATGTGGGTCTACGCTAACAAGTACGACGCCGACAGAAACATCATCAAGCGCAAAGCACGACTTGTCGCAAAGGGATTCACACAAATCCCTGGACTCGACTACGATCAGACTTATGCGTCCGTCGTACGTCTGGAGTCCTTCCGCATGGTCGCTGCCACTGCCGCCGCTTTGAACCTACACCTTTGGCAAGTCGACATCGTAGCCGCGTATCTCTACAGCACGAACAAATTCACCACGTACATGCGCCAGCCGCCAGGTTTTGTCGCCCGAGGGGAGGAGAACAAGGCTCTACGGGTCGTCAAAACCTTGTATGGGATGATGCAAGGCGGATATGATTTTCAGAGCGAAATGACGGGTGCGTATGAATCATTGGGATACTACAAATCACTTGCAGATCCCTGTGTCCACTCCCGTCACATCCACAATGAGCACACCATCACCAGCACCTACACCGACGACATTTTCGGCGCGTCCACGACGAAGGAAGGTGCGGAGAAAGCGAAAAAGGAAGTTGAAGCCTGCTTTGAGATAAAGGATGTGGGGGATCTCGGATATATTTTGGGGATTCGAGTCGAGAGAAACGATACCACGGGTGCGATATCTTTATCTCAGGAAGCTTACATACGACGTGTCCTAGAGCGCTTCGGAATGACGAACTGCAACCCCAAAACCACACCACTACCCTCCGGCATCATCCTATCCGAATCCGATTCACCCACAACAGACGAGGACTTGCATTACATGAAGGACAAGCCATACCGCGAAGCCCTCGGCGCCTGCATGTGGGCACAAGTAGCAACTCGCCCCGACATCGCTTACGCCCTTAGCGTCCTCGCACGCTTCCAGGCAAAACCTGGACCAGCACACTGGAAGGCCATGCTTCACCTCCTCGGATACCTCAAAGGTACGCTCACGTATAAGCTCACATACCACCGCGGCGTGAGCCTCGACCCAATCGGTTTCGTCGATGCCGACTACGCCGGAGACATCGATACACGCAGATCAACTTCAGGATATGTGTTCACACTGGCAGGTGGACCTGTATCCTGGAGCTCGAAGCGCCAAGCTACCGTCGCGCTCTCCACTACAGAGGCGGAGTATATGGCCCTCACGCGTGCTGCACAACAAGCGCTATGGATGTACTCATTCATGTCGGAGATAGGCCTCAAGCGTACCTTCCCCGCAGTCCTTCATGGCGATAACGCTGCATCGATCGCCCTCTCCCTTAACACCAAGGGGCACGCACGCGCAAAACATATCGACATACGCCACCACTACATCAGGGAGCGCGTAGCCCTCGGAGAAATCGAACTTGTCCAAATCCCCTCCGAGGAAAACCTCGCCGATATCTTTACCAAACCACTCCCGCGTGTCACCCACCAAAAGCTCGTCCGAGCGCTCAAACTGGACATCTAGAGGTCCCTTGGCGTCTAGGGGAGTGTTGAGGGAGACACCTCGTGACCTCATTTGTTTACGTGTACGTTTTTGTTTGCTCACTCTCGATCTTTTCGCCTCTATTTCTATCCTATACATTTACCCCCGTTATTTACCAGTCTTTACACAAGCCACCCATTTTTCCTATATAAACCTCGAACCTTATTTTCTCCCACCTCAGTCGTCACCACACTTGTGTCTGACTGAGGTGAGTTCGCTTTTACTTACATTTACTTACCCAAGACTGATGCTACCTGTGCTTAGATATTCGTACGTTAACAGGTAGCTAAAATACAGAGTCGTCACCACACTTGTGTCTGACTGAGATATTCGTACGTTAACAGGGTCAAGGCCCAGGAGGTTCCGGAAACTTTGTATTTCCAACGGGACTGTAAGCTCCCTGGGCGCGATAGTATCGTCATCATTTCTTGTTCTGGATGCGAGTATAGCATCTTTGACACCCTCGGTCACCCAGGCTTCAGTGTCGTTGGCGCCGCCGTTTCGATACTGCGTCCCCTCTATCTTCGTCCATCTTTCTTCGAGAAATTCGATGTCGATATCCTTTTCATACCCGTAACGCCTACTTGGATCACGGAGAGTCGGTGCATTGCTGTAGTCTGGGGCATTGATCTGCAAAGATCAACATCACTCCCTCTTCGGATAGCGATGCGGGACACATACCAACGCGGGGAGCGCTTTCTTGTACCTCTCGTACCCTTCGTCCACTCCCATTGGGAATGATGCCAAAAACACGTTCCGTCCTCCGAACGGCTCCACTCTCGCAATCCTCATGTGCTTCCCCTGATTATTATTAATATCGTCGGCTCGCTTATTCGCATGGATGAGCTGCTTCCCGGGCTCTAACGCTTCGACATACGCCGATGCCGCCAGCAGCTCCAGCTCACACCGCCCGGCGGCAGCTTGATCAAAACTTCGCATAGCTCTCTCCTTTTCATTGACCAACGCGACATCTTGGTAAAGAGGCACGGGGATAGCAATCTGGGCGCTGGCCCCACCCATCTCCACATATACCCGGTAGTCGGAAACGGGGTACCCTTGCGAGTAATTGGCCGCAACCCACCCAAATTTTGCCTCCATCGCGCCATCAATATCTAATCTCGGGTTCTTCAGGTCGCCAAATCCGGCGTCCAGGATTATAGCTTTCACGACTTCGTACAGGTCAGTTATGTTGGTGGGAGAAAGCGTCCGCACGCCCCCTGTACCATAGAAAAAGAACGAGACATCTTTGAGCGCGTCGCCGGTGACACCCTGCTTTTCTAGGATCTCCTTGACTTCTGTGAGCAAGCCCCCGAGGTAAGTCTCGACGGCAGCCTTTCTCTGATTGGCGTCCTCCCCCCCCTCCCTGAAACAGTTATGGATACCTGTCTGGAGGTTATATCTTTCCATGATCCAGAAAAAGAGGGCTCAACCTTGGTTCTCTTTCCCGGCGGCACCGGTCCCGTTGTCGCGAACCACCTCGGTGACTTTGGCGTTATAAAACAAGGAAATTTTCGTCCCCGCATCAGTCGAAGATTCAAAATGTCCTGGTACAGCCTTATGTTCACGACACTTGTAGATGTAGGGGCGGGTCCCGCTTGATCCTGCGTCCACGATTACGACGTCTTGATGCAGTATAGATCAGCAGCCGTTCAAACTGACGAGGATCTAGAGCACTTACATGACGTCGCGGGGGGGTCTAGTATGTTGACCATGAGGGTAGTAGATAGGCGCAACGTGCGGTGTCGGTGAATCAAGTGGTAGGTTGGTGGTAGGGGGTGAACACAGGCTCGAGTGAGTTAGTGAACGGTGAAGAACGAGGCAAAGCCTCCTGGTATTTAAGCAGAATGCTGCCATCTGGTGGCATTTGATCTTATCGATGAAATGCTCAATCGGTAGGATCCTTGTGTGATTTCGCGGGAGATTAAACGCGTTGGGTACGAAGTTCTACAGTCCAACTCAATTCGGTTTTACAGTGCCACTTTGCATATCATCGAACACGAATAAAAAATTGCTTCGTAATGTTATGATTCTTCCTGAAGTTTCCTGGAATGGTTGACGAACCCTGGATAATCTTGCGGTTTACCCAAGGTCTACCTTTTCGGCGACCATTTCAGGAATTTTCAGGGAAATCACATCGTTGCAAGCAGATTGTATGTTTCGCGTCGAACTGCAGAATGATAAGTGTTGGCGGTGATTGCGAGATAACGGAGCTCAAATACCAAGTTCTATGAACACACCTCACTGTGATTGTGAAGGGGCGTACATTCCACAAGATGGAGAGATTGAAAGATACTTACTGTAACGGAGGTCAGGAGAACTTCTACAAAGAATATTACAACCCATGACTGGCACCAGTGACACCAGAAAGGAAAATCGACCCCCAAAATTTTGCAGCTTGTGACTGCGAAGGGTGTACGTTCCTACCGTTCGCAGGACGTCCACGGATGAATTTGCACTTTGATCTTCCGACCTTCTTCCATTGTTTGGCATCACATGGACAGATGAATTTGCACTGTGACTTTGCCTTTCCCATCATCCGTCATGTAATAACGCGACATTGCGAGAGTCATAAGTAGCTTTGGTATGTATCTTTACAAAGTAATTACTGCTGCCATAGCGCTGAAAATAGACCAGCCTGTACTCATATTGGAGAGAGAAGGGCTACCGATTGTTATATATGCCCGCCTCGCCGCTTCCTCGAAGGATGGATCAACCCACCGCATTGCTTCATCACGGGAGACCGGGATTGTGTTACGAAGGGCATCGACGGCGTCTTGAGGTACCTCAATGCGGCAGTCCTCGGCAGGTGCTTGAGGAACCATGAACGCATGCCGAGGTGTCTGGCCCGACATGTTTGGTTTTGTGGCAGTTAGGGCAGTCAAATGGGTCCATCACTGATGGGCCAGCGGCGTGTGACAGGCGCCCATCAACAGCGGGCCAGCGGACTCGGCCGAGCTGTCAAAAATTCGGCCTTGGCAATGACTGGGCCGAGACTCTAAAATAGGCCATGCGAGATGGGTGGGCCGCGAGTACAGAGCCCCATAGAGGACGGATCGGCCGACTTTACCCCTGGCGCCCATGGGTTGCGCCCAATTGCGCGGATCCCATTGTTGCGCCCATTCATCTTTGATGCAGTTAACCAGAGTGCTGCCTCGTTAGTTTCACTGTGGGGGACCACGTAGGAGAAAGTTAAATAGATATATTATTTACCTGTTGCGCGGATCCCATTGTTGCGCCCATTCGTCTTTGATGCAGTTAACCAGAGTGCTGCCTCGTTAGTATCACTGTGGGGGACCATGTAGGAGAAAGTTAAATATTTACCTGTTGTACATCTGGCGCCCATGGGTTGCGCCCAATTGCGTGGATCCCATTGTTGCGCCCATTTGTCTTTGATGCAGTTAACCAGAGTGCTGCCTCGTTAGTATAACTGTGGGGGACCACGTAGGAGAAAGTTAAATAGATATACTATTTACCTGTTGTACATCTGTGTTGGCAGCAGCCTCGTTGCGCCTGCAGGCAACCACATTTTTCTTCGCCAACCAGCCAATATTCCCCACCCATTTTCCCCGGTCTTGCTGCGATGCTGCAAGACTTGAGTAGTTTCAAGCTCACTCAAGAAATAGCTGACTTTCTCAAAGCTAAATTCCAGGCTACCCTCCATGGAACAGCACAAAAAACACCCTTTCCCCTGCACTGGACACTGGACCTGTTGGATGACTGCAATGGGATAGTTGTTGTTTTGGTTGAGGCTTTCAAACACCCAAGTGCGCCATGCCTGCTCACATAGTAATTGGTTGATTGATCTCTTCAAGTCCGCACAACATGGGATGCCACGAGGTATTGCGATACCATCGGCGCCGCCCTGACCGGACAAAATCGTAAAACAGAAGAGAAAATCTTGAATAGGTACCCGCCCATCTATTCACCTATTGTCCATAAAAGTTCGCCTTTTGTGGTAACGGATATGCATAACAATGGGCTGGTTTGGTATTTGCCTGACATCCTTTCAGGAGCACGCTAGGTATGTGACTATGGCCGCTGGGTGTACAATCTCAAACCCTGTTCAGTTGCAGATCTGGAAGTTCCTCAAAATTCTTGAATCAGCTTTGACGATAGACGACAAGGCTACTACTAACTGGAGGAATCATAAAATGCACTACAGGCCTGCAGAGCAATGTCAACAACTCAAGCCCGGGACCGTGAGTTTATCGCCAGCATGGTTCCAGCAAGGGCACAAAGTGTGAAATCTCTTTGGATCCATAAACAAAGTCTGAACGATCTGCAGTCTTCCAAGTTCAAGCTTGAAGTCAGCGTGCAAATGAAGCGTGGCGCCGTTGGGGCGCAGTGGAGCCTGGAAATGCAAGAGTCATCTGCTTTGATTGGCGCCATCCTGAGTATCATACATCCACAACTTTATGAGCAGGGAATGGAGGCACTCCACCGCCTCGAGACAGAAAATGGGTTTGTGGATGATGAGGAAGAATTGTACATGGCGCTGAAGCATTGGACTCCCCCTTTCAGCGCCTTGTCAGTGATTAGCAACCGGTCAACACCAGTACACCGTGACACCAAAGGGTGCAATGAGTGGATTGATGTCCTAGTGCCTTTGGGAGAGAAAGACTTGACTGGAATCATGGATTTCCTGGGTTTAGGCATATCCATCAAGTACAACCCATCGACAATAGTTGGGGTTGCTGGCAAAGTGATCTCACATGGGGCAGTGTTTGAAGGGGGAGAAAGGGGGTGCATTTCATACTACATGCGCAATAAAGTTCATGAGAGGTTAGGAGTTCCAGCGGGCACATGGATGAACACCAGTATATATGATTGCTAGCTGCCATTCGGCGAGCGCCATTACACAGTAACTTTGCCGTTGTGGCTAGTGCGCCTGCGCCGCCTGGTAAGTTTTCAGAGCTAGCGCCTGTTGGTCACAATGGCGCTGGCGCCTCTTCGTCAAAATGGCGCTGGCGCCTCTTCGTCAACATGGTGCTGGCGCCTCTTCGTCAACATGGTGCTGGCGCCTCTTAGTCACAAGGTCCGCACGTGTGGACCCTCGAAAGTCAACAGTCCTTGCTCCGCACCCAGAAGAGATATATACATGTCCTATTGCTCAAGTAAAAATTGCCACTCAAGAGTCACCCTCATCAAGATCCATCAGCCCAGATCCATCTTCATCTCCCTCACTACCACCTGGCTGCGCCTCTCTGAAGGCAGGCCAACCATAATCACTTGCGGAGTCACCAGTGCTGGAGTGTCCTGATGCTGGCCAACTCAAGCCCGTGGAGGACACAGGAGAAGGTTGGTATTCTGGTTGCTCTTCGTCTTCAGGTTGCTGTTCAAAGTAAGGGGCGACGGCGCCCGTGCGGAGCGCCCCAGCATCCTGCCAAGGGCCTGCGGGTACGGGACCGACGGGCGC
>NW_001889879.1:1005899-1015286 GCF_000143565.1 Laccaria bicolor S238N-H82
CATAACTGCGAAGTGTCTTCATCCTCGCCCTCCTCCAATCTCCCGCGTTTCGACGGTCGTGGCGAAGAATCCATCGGACTAGCACGATCCGTGAAACTCCTCAACTGCTCCAAAACCTTTTCGTCTCCCACAGAAAGCCCTTTGTCAAGCGCCAAAAAGGACGCCATGCCCTCTGGCGTCCTTACAAGTGCAGGCGTCTCCAGAAACGGCGCATCCTTCGCCAATGGCTTGACGCCATTCACTTTAGGGATCGCGCGCCCTGCTTGGTGGTGGTAGTTGTATTGGTGGTTGGGTATCGGAGGGTCCGTACGTTCCTTCCGATCAGTGATGTACCGCAGCAGTTTTTCGGCCTTTATACGCAGTCGGTCAACGCACCCACGGAGGGGGTGGTCCTCCGCCGCGTTGTATTTGTAGCAGTTTGACCAGATCAGTTCGAGGTCGTCCCGGAAGTCGCGTTTTGACTTGTAGGCTTTTTGTTTTACTTTTTTGAGCATTGTTTGAAAATCCATGGGGTTGCTGATGACTGCATGCGTTTAGTCGGTAGTAGGTGGAGTGAGTGGGGAAGAGCCGAACCGTCATAATAGTCTGGCACGTCGACTCTTGAGACGGGTTTGAGGAAGGCTTCGGCGTCGTGGTTGTCCTTTCAAAGGTTAGATATATAACGTTGAGAAAGCGTGAAACAACTCACGATGGTGACCGACCTCAAATCAGCCAAAAGACCTTCAAGCGAATCAAAGAACGGGTCAGATAACTTGCTATCTTGATTCTGCCGCTTTACACCAAGTCAACAACGGACAAAGAACAATGGTGGGAGCGCGTACCCTGGCTTCATTGACGGCAGTAAGCAGAAGCCGGAGATCTCCAGCCGGCTTTACTTGACTTTCCGTAAGAGTACGGAGCAAGTTCTATGAGGAAATTGGCAAGGATTGAAGGCGGTCTGTGGTCACTTACGTTCATCGAAGGTGGTGGTCGAGGTCAAGCGTGATGATGTGCTGACCCTTCAGAACCAAACAATGTGGCTCGTCACGTGTCTAGAGGGAAGTGGAAGCGTCGGGTTGGCGTCGGGGAAGAGTAAAAGAAAAAAAGGCTCAGCTTACGCCTTGTGCGTACAATTTGAAGGGCTTGTAGAGAACTGGAGTAGACGAGCGGACGATTATCATGCTAAGAAAGTGGGGGGAAAGATAAAAGTTCCATTCGCCGAAAGGACTTGGAAAGGACGCCTTATACAAGCCTTATATATGATACAGAAATCACATGAAATTGCATGTACGCGCATATAGCCTGACTGAAACATTGGGGAAGGGTGTAAAAATAGAAAGTAGAAGGGTAGGAAGATGTGCTGTTGGGGGTTTTGTTCGTTTCTGCGAAGATAACTCAGAACACAAATAAACAATACTAATAATGAACTTGCATCATTACCAAATGCTAGAACTCTACGATTCCAGCCCATGGTCCCAAGTGGTGCAGGAAAATCGTTTAAAGTACGCCCGGACGCTTTCTAACGCAGACATCGAATGTCTGGTGTGGGCAGAACTTGATGCGCTGGCGTTCGCCCACTTCGTTCCCACCTGCCTTGGCCCCCTCCAACTACTCGTTGCAGATCAGGATCTCCACGCAGCTTCAACACAAATCACGAAATCTTCTGACTGTCGCCTTTTCTTTGGCTTCAACCCACGTCATGTAGAGTCGATCTTGCTCGATCTAAGCCAGCCGAAAACTTTTCCCCACTCAGTGTGCCTCGAGACGACGATTGCCGCATGTAACCGCACACCCGACGATCCAGATTTCATCTTCATCCACCCTCAGTCACAGTTTTATTTCAACATCCAGGATAAAAGTCGCTCGTTGTCTCTCGTGCCTTTCCCGGACAACATTCGATTCCCTAAGGCTATCTTTCTTCTGGAGATGGTAATGTAGCATCACAATGATATCTGCCGTTTCAGCGTCTTCAAGCTGACTGGTCGACCAATGATTTATGTACTGCATCGTGCAGGGGCTCCCACTGGCTTCCCCCTTTCAATTTCAACTGGGACCAGTCCCAGTCGCAATCAGTGTTATGTACTTAAAGACGACCTTACCTTCACAACACCCCACAAATCCTAACAGTCACCAATGACGACGTTATCACACCTGCCCACCTCCTGCTCATAATCGCTGAAGTCATCCTCCTGTCGCTGTCAGCGACAATCTCGAGGTACCAAGTAGTGAACGGCCCTGGATTATTCGCCGCCCATATTCTTCTCCTTTCCTCTCATCCCGCGCTCATGGGTATCTACGCCCGCTTCGTGCGGCACCGAAATTTCGCATTGATCTCGGAGTTGGTATTTTTCTTAAACGCCCTTTTTGTTTTGAAGGCAGAAGGGTTTTGGTCGGGGGACATCGCCGGTATGCACAGACTGGGATCCCAGACATCGTTCTAATATGTTTTCATCAGCGAATTTGCCTATACTCCTACATGTGTCTTTTGCTCTTATTTTTATTTTTCTCGGAGACATCGTCTACAAGGCGATACTTTCGGGGACAGCGGTGGTCAGGATAACACGCCACTAACATTCGTTGAGATGGCGATGAACCTCTGGAGAGCGCTTGGCCCTCATGTCCTGGGAGTGTTAGGCCATATCGTTGGCTGTCTTCAAGTCATACATGACTACTTCGCCGGTGAAGACGATACGCCGATAGAGGATAGGGGGTTAGCAGGGGAAAATGATACCGAGGTGTTGGACCACACCAACTTGTCATCGGCACTCCCGTCTTCGGAGTCGGTGAGTAAGTTTTTTTCAGTTGCTGATGTATTTCACTTACCGGAACACCAGCGGGGAACCGTTGACTCGGACGAAGCCTAGCCAAGGTTGAGTCCGCTAGACATCGTATGAACTTGTGAGTACCAAATTTTTTCTTAATAGTCCATTTCACTTACCACGTGTTTCAGACACCAAGCCTGCGCCACATTCCTTGAATACCCATTAGAACATTCTTACATGCCCTTAGAATCGTGCTGCAATTGTTTGTGTTTCGAATAGAAGTTAGAAATAAGTCTTGATTTTGACGTCGCAGGAAAGAAGTTTGAGGCGAGTCCAGAATGATGGTGTCCAACGGAGCGAGAACACAGACACAGGGGCACGGGGCGGCGAGGAGGGTTAAGATCTAAGACTCGGCGTATCTCCGTGAAGTGATCCGGCATAGCTCTATGAGTTGTAAATGAACCGGAAAACTTAAAAGAAGATGCACCGCTGAGGCATGTAAATTGCTGTAAAATTCGTAGTACTGAATTTTCTCACCAGGTTACTTATGACCAGAATATGTATTGTACACCTAAGGCATGACAGTTATTAGTGATCGAAGCCTTCTAAGGCCAATTCTTTGGCAATAGGTAATTGGCCTTGAAGACCTCAGTCACTCGGCGTTGCCATCTATAAATAGGTCAGGATCACATCGAGATCTCTACAAAAGTGCCATTCAGCACTGAAAGTGGCGGGAAGCACTACTAGACCGACGGCGGCGCGTTCACTAAAAATAGGCAGTGATTATGATATCGCTTCCTCGCTCCGATCCAAAGGCGGCTTTGATGGCGCTTGCCGTTCTCACCAACTTCTCACTTGCTTCTCCCTAAACACCATGATTGACATTCTATGTTGAGCACTGAGCGCTGAGCTTTGGTTGGGCTCACTGTTGCCCTTTTGTTTCCCTTTTTAAACTCGATACTAATCCATCGCTCAAAATGAGTGGCCCGATCATCGAGGCCACAGCATCCCAAGGCACACGGTCCGTTTGAACAATGGTTCATCTTCATACCTGCATTTTTCCGAGGATGGAGGTACTGCACAGTGGCTCAGCGGGTCGTGTTCGAGCGCCGATATATTTGCATGGCGGCAGGCCCTTTGGTTCGCTTGACAAGTTTGTCGACTTGAAGTGAGTTCATATTGAATTTTGTGACGGCGATAGCTAACGACTGTTTCCATAGATGACTCTACATTCAATTACTTTCCCAAGTATGAGTACGTTCTCCAAAGTCACCCACTCCTTCTAAACGAAATCAACTGTCGATGAGAGCTGGTTTTCACAGCTCCCTCAAATTCCACCCTCCTCTGCACGGGCGACAAATCTGCACCTCCCAACTCGATTGCTCCTCAACCTTCCTCAGGTGTTGTAGACAAGTGTTTTCTTGGCCTATGTCAAAGCCCTCCCTCCCGATGTCCATTGTTGGGCAGGCCCTTCGGATAGGAGTTCATCTCTCTCGGGTGTACTATTCACATTCCGACAACATGATGATGTGAGTGCCACAATATTACCGAAATGTGACTTACCTTGGCACCTGAGCTCCCTCATCGTCCATAGAACGGCGGACCCCATCAGTATTTCTACAGTCCGCTCGTCACGACTTGTTTGGACTTGTTTCAACTCGTACGAGCCAAAACAAGCCAAAACGAGTCACAAGCTACGAGTTGGCAAGTAGATCCAAAAATGTCGCAAGTTGCTTCACGAAATTGCTCGACGAGCTGCAACAAGCCGGCAAGTCTCAAAAAGTCGTAACCCAATTTTGAAAGATTTCAGACATTTGTAATAAAGAAATAGTGTACATTAGTTACAGTAGTAGGTAAATAACGAGCGAATGGCCATATGGTATGCCGTCGATGATTGGATGGCGAAGTGACTAATGGGAAACGACCAGCAGGACCTCCTCCGACAACTAGTTGGTCATATGGACTGCAATGTTGCGGCTTTGATCGCTTCTACATTGGTACTCAGAGCGAACGGAGGGGAAGTGAGGGAATCGACGAACCTTAGACATTCTTGCCCATGTTGTCATTGGGCTCGTGAAGCTCAACGACGGCAATTACACAATCTGGATTGATGGGGGTAGATGTCAGGCCCATCCGGTCCAATGGGTTTGCGACATGCTGTTGGATTGAGTTTGAACAACCGGACATCAGAAAAGATGAGTGACGCGGCATTGTCGGATTGGCGGCAGGGAGAGGGGCGATGGTTGGTTGAGTCCGACGTAGCACAGTGTATCGATGATGGAGCGTCCGTGCCTTTTCTCTTTCTGGAACGCAATTGACGAGCGTCAAGCAGAAGGTTGTTGCTTGGGCTAGGTGGCTGACTCTGAACGAACAACTTTGGAGTCGGGCCAAGACGAAATGCTTGTTGCTTTTCGAAGCTCAACAGTTTTCTAAGCCATAAAGTCAGCCATTCACGTCACTCGAGACTGGTAAGATACGTACCCCTTCCGAGAGTAACCGCCTATGATGGGGTGGTGTTGTTGCGTGCGGAACCTCACAAGACCGTCATGAGGCATGCTCGAGTAAACGACGCCAGCGTGGTGGAGAGGTATGGGTGCCGTTGGGGTGGATTTGGGGTGGATGAAAAGAGCCAGACATCGCGCAAGTAAGTACTCGGAGTGTGGTGGTCAACGTTCAAGATGTTTTCAACAGACGTGCGTATCTTGGTTACTGACAATTACATAAGCAAGTCGAATGACTTTTTTTCAGTAAGTCTTCTCGTTGTTAGGCAGCTTGTCAGCTTGGCAGCTTGTGACTTGGCAACAAGCTGTCAGTAACAAAAAGTCGTGAAAAGCTCACGAGTAATTTGTAGATTTGCTGATGCCCACGATCAATCATATTCATCGCCGGTGCGGTATAGATTGTCCACATGTGAATATCGGGTAGCAGGTGCTTGGGAGATAGTGAGCATTGCGGGTGTTAAGACGAGGACCGGCCTGGTCTCAAAGTTATGCTTGTGGATCCTGAGGGGCCTTGGGGTGCTTTTTGTACGTTTTCATTTTTATCTTGTTAGGCATCGGTCTAATGTGAGGAATTCGGATTATGCCCATAGACCCACCATCTCCGTCTTCGTACATGCTAACGACCCCCTTCTCGCTGGACAAGAAGGCACTAAACGGCGTCAGTATGATCGCTTCACCTTCGATGCCCGATCCAAGTGCTCACTACTCACCCATTCGCTTATTTATGCAGCTTAAAGACAATTACAAACCGTCAAATCAGGCTACGAAAAGACGACAGCCTGCCAGCGCATGAGTTCCTGAAGGACAACTACAATGAAGACAACACGCACTTGAACTCGGATCACGATGGTGCGCATAACGCAGTGGAATGCCGCAGTCACGGAGAATCTTTTGGGCTTGATGCTCTTGCTTGTCGATGTTGCGCCTTCGCTTGGTAAGCCAGTTGCCAAGGTCATCCCGCATCTCAGCGCCTATGGAAATGAGCTGCCGATCAAGCATCCATATTCGCTGTGATCTCTATGAGGGCCCAGGGGCCTGTCGGTAACAAAGAAGCCAGACGGAAACAGTACTTACAGCTGATTGTCTTGTAATGCTTATGAGCTTCCGAAGTTTCGACCATAACCGCTCCGTCCCCTCACCGTCTGACAGCCCAAAACCCTCTCTTAAACGTGGATTGTATACAAGTTGACAGGACCACTGATGTACCGTTCGCGGGACGTCCATGGATGAATTTGCACTTTGATCTTCCGACCTTCTTCCATTGTTTGGCATCACATGGACAGATGAATTTGCACTGTGACTTTGCCTTTCCCATC
This sequence comes from Laccaria bicolor S238N-H82, assembly GCF_000143565.1. Classification (NCBI taxonomy): domain Eukaryota; kingdom Fungi; phylum Basidiomycota; class Agaricomycetes; order Agaricales; family Hydnangiaceae; genus Laccaria; species Laccaria bicolor. The sequence continues at coordinate 1,012,458 of NW_001889879.1, forward strand.
ATCCGTCATGTAATAACGCGACATTGCGAGAGTCATAAGTAGTTTTGGTATGTATCTTTACAAAGTAATTACTGCTGCCATAGCGCTGAAAATAGACCAGCCTGTACTCATATTGGAGAGAGAAGGGCTACCGATTGTTATATATGCCCGCCTCGCCGCTTCCTCGAAGGATGGATCAACCCACCGCATTGCTTCATCACGGGAGACCGGGATTGTGTTACAAAGGGCATCAACGGCGTCTTGAGGTACCTCAATGCAGCAGTCCTCGGCAGGTGCTTGAGGAACCATGAACACATGCCGAGGTGTCTGGCCCGACATGTTTGGTTTTGTGCTCTGGTACCATATTTTGTGATTGTTCCAATATTCAACAAACTTGTCGAGCTGATGTTGAAGAATTTGCGGCCAGATCCAGTTAAATAGCTGTCTGCGTATCTGGTGTTTAACTTGTCGAGTGCGACAACGTGAATGAAACAACGCACGGGTGAATAGGATTGCCAGGATTATATACGCCGGTGACTTTCCCTTGTTGGATGACTTCCTTGATGTCAATGCCAAACAAGGTGACAAACCAATGCCATAACCCCTCGATCGGCGTGTTATGAACACTTCGGACATGTTGGGCTGGAGGAAACTGGTCGCTGTCGATATCAGGAGCATAGGTCTCCCTAATGGAAATAGAGAGTTTGTAAGAACGAGAAATCAAACAATATGTGGAAATTACCTGAGCCCAGTTTGATGGGCATAAATGTAGCCAGTCTCTGAGCCTTTATCCACGATGAAAGTAATACAAACCGCTTTAAGGATGCAGCGCCATCAGCATATTGATTGAACTTATGACAATTGGTAATTACCCCCGTATTTCTTTACACAGTCCAGATAGACATGTCCAATAGTGGAGGCAAGCCGATTGTTGGGAAGAACGACAAGATGAAGGAGAAAGGAACTCCACTGATCCTTTATACCGTAGATATTAAGACCAACTCCACCCATACCCAAGGCCTGCGCGTTCAGTTTTTCGTGGCCATCGGCATGATGTTGGTGATTAGGACCAATTGCAACAAGAGCTGACCTTCGAACTCGATTTGCACCGGGGAATCGATGAGATAATCCATCTGGGGCATATGTTGAAAGGGTTTTGCGAATAAAATCTCTGAATAAGGGTTTCGTGAACAATTACAACCGACTGCAAGAAAAATTTACCGAGGAAGCAACATCCCCTCGTTGCTGAGTAGAGTGGAGATGGTACCCACTCCTCGTGTCTGTGCGGTATCCTCCGCTACCATTTCCAGTACAGCCTGAGTTGCTATGTCTGTTGGGGGAGGTTTTCACACATTTGGCACGCCAAATTTGAGATTTAGCTCGGCAAGGCGAGACTTTCTGTGACATGAACGATGAGTCAAAAGTATGATGCGGACAAGAACGAAGCGTGTTTACTTGATGTTGTGCCCATGTTCAGCGGTTAGCCTTTCAAGGCGTTGAGCATTAGTGAGGCGCTCCTTTGCGTATTGATGGAGGGATGCAGAGAGAATATCGTCTGGCGGATCTAAGTGGGTACAAAATGAAGATCAGCGAAGCCATGAGTCATATGGTCTGTCAAACATACAGTCTTTCTTGCCGTAACCGTTAATGCCAGTTGGATTGTTCGGCATAACCGTTGGATATCAGAATGGGATTTGGGAGGATGGTGTGCGTCCATTCCGCAGAGGGGCTTTTAAAGGTCAATTTAGGGGTCTAAACTGATAAAGCACTCATACGATAACAAGGCAGCTCATACGATAACAAGGCAACAGGTAATTCATTTCGAAGAGGTGGATACTTGTGCGAAGAATGCAGTCCCGAAGATGAAATTCTACAGACTACCGTAAATTACTCCTTCCCGTAGACAAAAATGTAAGGCAGCAGGAGTGAGTGTTTACTCTTTATCCAACTGATCTAACTCATCCTCATCCTCGCCTTCGCCTTCCGAGCAGCTTTTAGTTGTTACGCTCTTGCCAAAAGAAGTGAGGTTGAGCCCCTTGCACACATAATTACACGTATGCTGTTCCAAGAAAGATTCGATCCCCATCGGTCCATGGTCTCCAATACCAGAATCACTGTGGCAGATTAGCATTAAGAGTAAGAAGAAAAATGATATTACATACGAAGTATGAGAATGTGACATAATGTCAAAGAGAACAAGGGTATCACGGCCATTAATATTCATAGGGGAGCCTAGAGTGTAGAATGGGTAATCTGGGCTGAAAACTCAGCGCATGAGGTACTTGCCTTGGATATCTGCAAAAACAAGTTGTTTCTGGCTGAATTCATAGGAGAAGTGGGCAAACGCTACAAGCGTTATTCCGACCTTGTCTGTATGACTGGGATGAATCAGAGTTCCACTGAATTTCACGACCGATTTTGTGCGGCGAGGCTCAACAAGCCAGGTTGCAGAATCCGTCTCGAAGGCCGGAAGACCTGAGGCAATAGACGGTTCACCAACCTCCTTTACCAAAAAGCCTTCAGAAACTACAATGTCTGAGTAACAAAATAAATAAAGCATAATGCGGATACCGAAAGACCTTTACCATTTGCAATCTCTACACTATTCGCCTTTGCGTGTTCCTTGAATTTGTTGAGCATCCAGAACGCAGTCTTCAAGCGTACAAGCTCACTTCTCANATGTTCCTCGTTCTCAGCGGGCGTAATCTCACTATCGGAACCAATTTCGAAGAACCTCTTAGCGACGAAAAGCTCTGTGCCCATCGAAAGCTAGAAGACGAGACTCAGTCGTAGTCACACAGACAATTAAGCTCACGTCGCTCACTTGGTAAACGTTCTTGGTACTTCCAG
>NW_001889879.1:1015336-1017077 GCF_000143565.1 Laccaria bicolor S238N-H82
GTGTGATGCTAAACAGTGAGAAGATCAAAATGCAAATGAACCGTGGACATCCCGCCAACCTTACGTTCCAGATGAAGTATAGATTGAGAGATAATGCAGGTCAAGTGCNCACTGAGCCGGGCGACTAGTGTTTGAAAGTCCGGTTAGGCTAGGTTATTGGGTGCCCAGGGGCTCTAACCGAGACCGAGACCGGTTAGGGTTCGTTCCCAGACCCAAAATAACCTAACTGGACCGAAGATAACCGATGAAAACCGGTTAGTTGCAGTTACTAACCGGTTAGGACCGAAAAAATAGAAAATCGATTAAAACGGCGTATATTTCTCATATTCCTTGCAGTAAACATTATTGCCATGCGTCGTAGCTTTAAAACAAGCCCAAGAACGCTAAATTCGGTGAAGAATTGACAATTTTATAATAATATTCTTGAAAGCCTACTATTTTAGCCAATAATTTAGAGATTTGACCATAACTCTGTCAGATTTTTAGCGTTTCTCATGCTTTTAGATGCGTTTTGAAGGGGTATAATAGGGTCGGTTGTAACCGGTCATAACCGGTTTTTTAACGGTTAGTTAACCGCAAAATAACCGGTTATTTCATTTCCAGAATTGACTAACCACTAACCGCGGTCCGGTTTTTTTGCAGTTAGGTCCGGTCTGGTCTCGGTTATTTTCCAGTTAATTAACCTAACTTCCAAGCACTACGGGCGACCGACCGAGCATCCATGAGGTCGTGAGAATTCTGTCCGGACCATCTTACCGAGGACATCCACCGAAAACCTTAATTTTCGGGGCCTGTTCAGGTTGGGTTACTGGGACCGTCTGACCCCCCGAAGAGTCGGCTACTAGCCTTGAGGCTGGTAGCCTGAGAACGATCACTGCGTCATTCGGCAAAGCCCGTCAGCTCATCAGAGACTCCGCTCTACACAAGTCTACACAGCAACTTACATAGATTTTTTGTCGGGACAACCTACATATCAAAAAAAAAAGCCATGAATTTCGAAAACAGGGATACTTTCAAATTTCAAACGACTGTTGTGAAAGATACCTCAATTTTTTCTATAAATGACAGTGACGGAATCAACACCACCAAACAGTTACCAAATAGAGTGTTAGAACTTAGCGCTGTATACGCTTTATGATACGCATTTTGTGGCGACGGTAACGGATTTCACGAGGAATAACTTTACATTGTTCTAATACAAGTGGATAGTGAAAGGTATAAAGAAGAACTTACAAAGTCAAGCTAAGCATCAACCAATCAACAACCAATAACCACAAAACTAGCAAGTAACAAGTCCAGCACCCAACTTAAGCATGATGCATGATGTATTATATGTGTCTAATGCATTCAATGACTCTTCATATATGTGGAACTGAATGTTTGCGAGCAGTGTGATAATTACAAGAGGCTCGGAAACGAGACGCGACATGATACATTACAGTGCCTTGCATAATGCTTTGCAGCGTGAATTTTTTGAAATTGTATTTGGCTGTGTTTAAACTGGTCCTGAGATGTCACATTCAGGCTTATTCCGGACAGGGATCATTTCGTTGGGCCTTAGTTGTGACATATCAGGTTCACTACAAATATAATCAAATATGATTTGAAAAAATTCATGCTGCAAAGCATTATGCAAGACACTGTAACGCGACGGACCCATCACTACGTCACGTTCAGCTATGGCCGCACGTGAGGGCATCAGCGGCGTTTTCCGAGGGAGCGTCCAGGCTTGTAGCACGAG
>NW_001889879.1:1017277-1078878 GCF_000143565.1 Laccaria bicolor S238N-H82
TATTCGCCTTTGCGTGTTCCTTGAATTTGTTGAGCATCCAGAACGCAGTCTTCAAGCGTACAAGCTCACTTCTCAAATGTTCCTCGTTCTCAGCGGGCGTAATCTCACTATCGGAACCAATTTCGAAGAACCTCTTAGCGACGAAAAGCTCTGTGCCCATCGAAAGCTAGAAGACGAGACTCAGTCGTAGTCACACAGACAATTAAGCTCACGTCGCTCACTTGGTAAACGTTCTTGGTACTTCCAGAAGCCAGGACCTCCTTCCCTAGAAATCCATCTACAGGTTCTGCATTCTCAAGCCAAACAATTTCGACTTGCCCAGTTTTCGAATCACAAGTGGCGTACGCTTTGATGAGCTGTACAGGCGCAGACACATTTGCGGAGGTAGACCGAGGTGTGGGGACCCAGCATGAGAGTAGAGAGCCTAGGGTTGATGTATTAGGACAAGATTCTACTGCCAAATCAAGGTATACTGACCACCTGCATGGCACTTTTGCTGGGGGATGTCTTCACCAGTAAGCGATGTAGCTGTGGCACTGCGCTTTCGCACAGAAATAGACTTTGATATGTCAGGTGAACCGCCGCCATCATTGCGCCGCTGGATAAACTTAAAACTAGAGTTAGCAGATTTACTTAGTAGGACAAAAAAGATGTACCCGTGGTTTATCGATGTAAAGCTCGAGCGCCATAAAATATTGGTTTTTCGGCGCAGTAGATTTCTTCGACCTGGCCTCATTAGACGCATAATAGAGGCCCATGTCGCCAGTCATATAGGCATTATACACATTTCCCACCTGGTCATTGACAGTACCAGGCAAGAAATGTTTATTGCCCGCCCAACGGAATTCAACCTTGTCCCTAATGAAGTGAGAAATTAATTTACGGTGACAAGGAAGGTCCACTTACCGTGTAAGTTCCATCCCATAGCGCCTGGACCAATGCGAGTTTAACGTCACAAGTGAGTCATCAAGAACCTCTATAAACGATAGAATAAGCAATCGCTCCGTAAACTTGGCTAGACGAATTACCTGTGAGGTAGTCTTCCTTTGACCATGGCTTGCCCCAGCGACCGCAGTCAGTGTCGGTTGAGTTTTGCTCTCGTTTCTGGTTGCTCTTGATGCGGCATTCGACTGTGATGAAAACCTTGTTTTCGCCAGTTGGAGTGTTGTTGACTCGGGCAGTCGACAGTCCAGCGGTTGTATGAATGGCTGGAGGGTTCGGTGCGGGCTGTTTATTCAAACGTGCATCAAAGGCTTGCGCTCGAGCGAGTCGTGAGGTGGTAACAGCAGTCTGGATAAGGTCGGCTGCTTCTGTAAAGGATTAACATCATCAACATCACTCAGCGAACGTGGCCGGCCAATCTGGAAATGCTTACGGGGGTTTGGACCACTACCAGTTATTGTTTTGGCCAGTAGGCCAGCGCACCGTCCACAAGTGGGACTCACGAGATTCTTCCACGCAAGTCCACAGCTATCGCACTGTCTCGTTTTCTGTGATCGTGTTCAGAACAGTGCCAGTGATTATACGAAATAAGACCTACGCTCCAAGTGACATACTCCTCAGAGTCAGGCTTTAGCGTAGCGAGTTTTTGGCACTTCGCGCAAAGTCCAGGTGAAGTCTTGAAGGGGAAGGAGCCTCTGCAGCCATCACCTGAATTTGATGTACAAAGGTCGACATCCATAGCGGTCGACTGAGACAGACGCAATGCAAAAGCTTTAGTGGGGCAGATAGAGATGGAGTTGGGGTTGGAGTTGGAAATGCCGGCAGAATTTATACAGCTTTCATGCAGGGTGAAGCGGCGCACTAGACGAACAGTGAGCATTCACAATTGTTCTTCTGTGAATCTCGAAACTCACCTCAAGAATTCCATCTCTGGTCTCGACGGTCTCTATTTGTTCTAAGAAAAGAATTTGGAAACATACTTACACTCAACGGGAAGATAGGTAACACAATGTCCGACCATTCTGAATACATGTCATTACTGGGTAGTGCTACTGACGGCGCAAGCACCAAATGGTACATTCTGCAGAGCAGTATGGATATGATCCTTTATTGAGGACGCCTTCCATAAGGTTGGCTGCTTGAGTGGCCACCTCACGGACGACAAGGTGCAAGCAACCTCCGAAGTGTGGGTGTGTGTTGTCCGGTAGAATCTCTTGACTTTCAAGCGCGAAGGCATGGATACATGGTGGAACCCTGTGGCCCCGACCCCACCCTTTAAGAACCAAATATATCAGATCAATTGTTGGTGAGGATCTCAAGAAGAACATACCTATTCCATTGAAGGCTGTTAGACATACATGTCTAACTTCTTGTGCTACCTCTGTCATGCATCCCCGGCATCTGCAGCATCTAGTAAGAACATGAAGTGAGTGACGGCCGTGGACAAATCACCGAACTTCAACGATACGGAATGTCTATGACAAGCAATGAGTAAAGTGATGTATTAGAAGTGGTGGTTCAACTCACGAAGGCTACAACCAATGCCCCAATTCTCGTCACATCCTCGGAGGCTGCAATACGGCCTAGTCGCTTTCGCATGTGGTGTTGGTTGTGGGATGATCTTCTCAGAATGCGGCGTGTCACGGTTGGCAGTGTGCTTGGTATCAGGTATGCAAGCATTCACATGCTCATGTGGATGTGTGGATGTGTGATGCTAAACAGTGAGAAGATCAAAATGCAAATGAACCGTGGACATCCCGCCAACCTTACGTTCCAGATGAAGTATAGATTGAGAGATAATGCAGGTCAAGTGCCCACTGAGCCGGGCGACTAGTGTTTGAAAGTCCGGTTAGGCTAGGTTATTGGGTGCCCAGGGGCTCTAACCGAGACCGAGACCGGTTAGGGTTCGTTCCCAGACCCAAAATAACCTAACTGGACCGAAGATAACCGATGAAAACCGGTTAGTTGCAGTTACTAACCGGTTAGGACCGAAAAAATAGAAAATCGATTAAAACGGCGTATATTTCTCATATTCCTTGCAGTAAACATTATTGCCATGCGTCGTAGCTTTAAAACAAGCCCAAGAACGCTAAATTCGGTGAAGAATTGACAATTTTATAATAATATTCTTGAAAGCCTACTATTTTAGCCAATAATTTAGAGATTTGACCATAACTCTGTCAGATTTTTAGCGTTTCTCATGCTTTTAGATGCGTTTTGAAGGGGTATAATAGGGTCGGTTGTAACCGGTCATAACCGGTTTTTTAACGGTTAGTTAACCGCAAAATAACCGGTTATTTCATTTCCAGAATTGACTAACCACTAACCGCGGTCCGGTTTTTTTGCAGTTAGGTCCGGTCTGGTCTCGGTTATTTTCCAGTTAATTAACCTAACTTCCAAGCACTACGGGCGACCGACCGAGCATCCATGAGGTCGTGAGAATTCTGTCCGGACCATCTTACCGAGGACATCCACCGAAAACCTTAATTTTCGGGGCCTGTTCAGGTTGGGTTACTGGGACCGTCTGACCCCCCGAAGAGTCGGCTACTAGCCTTGAGGCTGGTAGCCTGAGAACGATCACTGCGTCATTCGGCAAAGCCCGTCAGCTCATCAGAGACTCCGCTCTACACAAGTCTACACAGCAACTTACATAGATTTTTTGTCGGGACAACCTACATATCAAAAAAAAAAGCCATGAATTTCGAAAACAGGGATACTTTCAAATTTCAAACGACTGTTGTGAAAGATACCTCAATTTTTTCTATAAATGACAGTGACGGAATCAACACCACCAAACAGTTACCAAATAGAGTGTTAGAACTTAGCGCTGTATACGCTTTATGATACGCATTTTGTGGCGACGGTAACGGATTTCACGAGGAATAACTTTACATTGTTCTAATACAAGTGGATAGTGAAAGGTATAAAGAAGAACTTACAAAGTCAAGCTAAGCATCAACCAATCAACAACCAATAACCACAAAACTAGCAAGTAACAAGTCCAGCACCCAACTTAAGCATGATGCATGATGTATTATATGTGTCTAATGCATTCAATGACTCTTCATATATGTGGAACTGAATGTTTGCGAGCAGTGTGATAATTACAAGAGGCTCGGAAACGAGACGCGACATGATACATTACAGTGCCTTGCATAATGCTTTGCAGCGTGAATTTTTTGAAATTGTATTTGGCTGTGTTTAAACTGGTCCTGAGATGTCACATTCAGGCTTATTCCGGACAGGGATCATTTCGTTGGGCCTTAGTTGTGACATATCAGGTTCACTACAAATATAATCAAATATGATTTGAAAAAATTCATGCTGCAAAGCATTATGCAAGACACTGTAACGCGACGGACCCATCACTACGTCACGTTCAGCTATGGCCGCACGTGAGGGCATCAGCGGCGTTTTCCGAGGGAGCGTCCAGGCTTGTAGCACTGAGGCTCGTGGCCAGGTCAGCGGGCGGTCCGACATTCTGGGGTTACCACGCACGACGCGCACCCCGTCCTCCGTAGAGACGTTAGACGACTAAAGACAGATATTTTTGAGATCGCACGCCCAAATTTTTACTAGTTGCTGGTTGTTAAGTTGGGTTGCCACGCACGACGCGCACCCCGTCCTCTGTAGAGGACTGAAGGCAGATATTCTTCAGATCGCACGTCCCAATTTTCAATACTTGCTGCTTAGACCGTATACGTACAGCGCAAAGCGCTGGAAGTGGTCATGGTGGTACGAGTTGAAAAGCAAAGATCCCGATTTGGGCCCTTTGTTGATTCTAACTTCAACAAACCAATACGTTAAGCATTGGCTGGCAATGCCTCAGGCTAGCATTGGGCATCCAGATTACAGGTCGCTGGGCTGCAGTGTTTTTCAACCCGGTGAAGCTACACTGAATCTATCCAAATTCCAGCTTTTTACCTCGTGCTGTCACGCGGGATACGGTGCACCGAGGATCCAGGCAAAGATCTAGGTCAGGTCAGCCATGTTTCCTACGTAATTCAGAGCTGTACCACTAATACACATTATGATTCTTCTCAGGCCCAGGTTCTCGAGCCTATCATGTCACGTTGAAGGCTGAGACTGAGCAAGTATTGCCATCGAATCAAAGTGGCTTCAAGGTGAATTCGATTCGATTGGAAAATCGCGCTGCGCTGAACATTGGACAGTTAACGGCTATAGTATCACAGAACTACTTCGCCAAAGCGATTCACGTTCAACACGCGGGCACCCATAGGCCTGTAGCTGTCAGAACAAAATTCACATGAGAGCTACAGTTAGGGGCGACGTTGTGCTTCTTACTTCCATTGACTCCGGTCCACGTTTTCTTGACGGAACTTGACTTTTCGCGAAGAAGATGGATTGGAAGACTACTTACAGGTCAACCACAAGGACACCTTGCGGTGACGATGGGAATACCTACTCAGTTCGCACCTACCTAACTTGGTTTTGCAGAGATCAAGTGCAGATTCCCCGGGGCATCAAGTGGTCTAGCCCCGTAAAAAGGAACTTGGTCGCTGGTCATGGAACATACTTGTCAGTTCTTACTCTAAGTTCAAGTTCTTGAACTGACTGCAAAGAATGAAGGTTGAAGGCTTCCTCCGAACAGATGAGCAATTTAAACGGACTATCAATAGACCTCATCGGTCACGGCTTGCCTCCGACGTCTCGTCCACTATCTTTGTGCCCTCTTGGTAGCGTATAAAAGCCCAGCAAGGATAGGCCTCAGATAGCAGCATCGCTCTTACCACTTAGTTCTTCGTGTGTAAGTCTTCCTCCATTTTCAAGGTTCCGTCTCTAACTACAATCCTTTTAACTAGCTTCATCATGTCAAACGAGTACAATCCCCCTCTTGGAATTGCCTTTCGTCTGTGCGGCCTTGCGAGCGACCGCGTCCTTTTTTCTCGAGTTTCCCCATCTCCGGAAGTGTTCCACCATCCCAAAAGTGAAGTTTATCCCGACCAGTGGTTTGTCGCCATTCCAGGCTCGGGCCAAAACGCAGGATGTTACGCCATTAAAAGCAAGAACACTGGGAAGGTCCTCTTTTCCAGAATGTCGCCTGATCCTCGCGTTGGACACATTGACGGCGACGGTAAATACCCAGACAATTGGTTCAAGTTTGAGGCAGGCAGTGGCAAGTACGCAGGCTACTTCCGCTTGCGCGCCGTCGCATCAGACACTGTCCTGGTGTCTAGAACTTCGACGGGCACTGACACCCAGGTTATCAACTACCCGGCCACCAGTGCAAAATACGATGATCAATATTTCACTATCTTATTCGACAAGGACCAGCTATCTACGAAAGGCCAGTCGAACTTGGGCGGCCTCCAGTATGCTCGTCCTCGCATTACCACTCTTGACGCATCTCGACTCCCCACTCCCCCCGGAGGCTGGAAATTCGCCAACCTTGTTAATCCCAGCAAGCCTGATTCTAACCTTTCACACTACCCAGTCTTACTCTTTGGCAGCTACACATACACCGGTGCGCGATCTTCCTCTCATTGTCACATTTTATTCTGACTTGTGAATTCCGCATACAGCTCTCAGCAGCGCCAAGGACGACAATCGCATGAAGATCGTTGCTTGGGATAGGAACCGAAACCTTGTCAAGGAGCTGGAAAAGCCAGGTGCCCGGTACCTTTGGAATATTACGTTCAACGCTGGAAACCAGACGGTGACCTTCACCGGGCAATCTAATCAATCCATTCAGGCCACTCTAGATGAACTGGTTGTCAGGCCCGCCGTGGTTTACCTTCCATCGTCTTCAGGTCCCATCCTTCCGTACACTCTCACCTACGCCGCGGCTGACCCATCTCGCTTCCCTGTCATTAAGAACGGCCCTTACTCCTTCTGGCCTGCGTCATTCAAGGACGGGCGTAAATCCTTCTGTATTGCCGTCGCCGACAGAGATAATCTGGTTCAGAAGTTGATTGAGTGCCCAGGCGGAAAGGTCATTCGAGATGTCCAGGTCAATGACGCTCAACGCACGATTGGGCTCATTGGCCAGGATGGTTCCAAGGCTACTTTCAACTACGACATTGCCCTAACATGCTTCTACGACTTCTGCAACTTCACCAAGGATGCCTTCCTCCTTCTCGCAAAGGATTTCGATGTAACTCTTTCGGATACTAACGCTGCATTCCGGGTTCCTCATTGAAGGGCTCCTGGTTGTTGGCCCTGGTCTCATCGCCGGCGCTGCGGCATCGGGATTGGATCGACCGTACATTCCACGGTATAAGCTCTCAGCTTTGGAGAGGGCTTCTCTTGTAGGGTAAGCGATCATAGTGCAATATCATGTGGATCTTCGCTTACGCATTTTTTAGCTACTCCAAGTTCCCCTGTGGGCCCTTTGACAACACAGGCAGAAGGGAGGATATCTTCGATTCTCCCTTCCCTCGCTACCAAGAACTACCGTATTCTGCTGCCGTTGTTGAATCTGGGTGGTCCCGTATCGTCGACAGCACGCTCATCAGCACCAAGAACCCGTCCATCTCGCGAAACACATTCTTCGTGACCTCGTCTCGCATCTCAACCAATACCTGCGACAATCGTCAGTCATGGCCATACCCCTTGCAACTTCCAACGCACCTCATACTTTGCCCGCTCACCATCCGCCCTTTTGAGATTCTCAGCTGCGCTCCTCATCAGCTCGACCAACACATCCCGGGCAAAGTCTTCTGGACTTTGTGTCTGTTCTCGTTCTTCATGAGATCGGACCGCTGTTATTGGTGTCTTTAAAGGCAAGTGAATCGGTTGCGGAGAGGAGAGAGACGAGTTTAGAGCATTTCGTGTGGATTATGACGGTCTGGCGATTACGATTGGGGCTTAAGATCAAGCGCGCTTTGGTCGTCGTTGTAACGCGTTGATCCGTAGTCGAATAACTTCAACCCAAACCCCATCACCCTGAAGTGCCTCTGCCAGGAATTTTACGCATGGACATGAGTGTTTCTGAGGTACTTCTATGAAATGCTTCGATACAATCACAGTACATATGAGTGGAAAGCTGAAGGTCCAAGAGCGGTATGCACTGCATACCATGTCCTGGGCCCCACAAAGTAGTCAGTGCCGGGACATCGCCATCGTCTACAATTCTTGGAAGCTATACATCGTGAGCATCACCCGACATCATATGCATATCAAACCTGGCCACACCTTCGACTCAGTCGTTGATCATCTCCAAGATGACCTTGCCTGTATCATCAGAGTACAGTTGAAATTTCGTGACCTGATTTTCTCGTCAGTGACATAGACCTTAGCAAACTCAAGTACCATAATAAGCGCTTTACCTGATTGTTCAATTTGCTGAGGTCGATAGCTTGAGGTGCAGAAGAGGATGCGTTGAGAAATAGCGGACAATGGAGTTGGTTGGGGTCGATTAATTGGTGATCTGTCGAAGTACACATCCGTTAACACGATGACATGGACGGGCAAAGTTAGTAACCTTGATAACCAGACACGGCATATGCTTGAAGCATTACAGGAGGTTTACATGCAAAGACATGTTTACCAAAGGATCTGAATGGAGGATCATATTCATCAGACATGTCAAGGGCGCCAAAAGAAGCGCACTGACGCAACGGAGTCCAGGTCCACCACAGGAGAGAAGACGTCGACTTCATCTGTGGTGGCAATCGAACCTTTTGATGAATCGATAAACCGTTCCTGATCGATTCAATGCCAGATTCATAGACGCACATAAAGCTAAGCGCAGCCGTGCACCCGTCATGTTGGAGACGGCAATGGTACTCGTCTTAAATGGCATTGGCAGTTGTTCGGACATGTCGTGCCCATCATGCAAATTTTGTAAAATCGCCGCATATCCAGGCTTAACAAGCAACTTAATAGTATGGGGGAAGACCACCTTAGTAGTTACACACCTTCACAACTGCGTGTAGATCGCCTGGCTGCAGCGTACCGTCATCGAGCTTCTCAACAACACAAAAACCCGACCTGGAACCCAGATGGAGTCAGCAGGAGCTTGAATACATCACCGACAGAGGACTACGCTTACCGGCTACTCCAGAATAGTTCGTTCTGCGTTGTGGCTATCATTTACGCCAGTCAGCTGGAAATTGACATTAAGAGCAAATCTGAACCGACTCGTTTGTTCAAAGCGAAGAGTCTGAGAGAAAAATAAGATAAGGGAACGTGGCGAGATGAGAATCAATTATCGGTACCTTCCACACGATAGCAGGCCAAAGCTTGTCGGGGTCGGCAGTGGGAGGGGTAAGGGTGAATGTGATCTGAAAACGAGAATGAATCTGTACAGCGTATCATTGGAGCATGAAATTAATACATCGATCGGTATTTTCAGCGTCTTGGGTGCAACATCAACACCCGTGTAGATTATCAGGCGTTTCCGGAATAGTGGGGTTTCCAGCTGATGTTCAGGCTCAGGAGGGTGGTTGCCTTTGGTGTGTTGGCTAGATATTTCCATACGTCAAACAATATTTCTGCTGAACATGACATTTCTGACCTTTCAGATCCAACACTGGCACCCTTCATCTTTGCAACAAGTGAATTGGCTTTTGATAGGAACTCTTTCCATTTCCCTCGGTCTAGGAGCGGGTCCAGCTCATCCGGTTCAGTTCCACCCTCGATAACAACTCCAATATTGTATACGTCCTCGACGGAACAGTCGAGAGCCCGAATCTTGTTGACGCCGCAGTCTTTGATGTCGAACTTATGCGCACCAGGAAACATGGCATGGAATCGAAGGGTTTCCAATGATTTGCGAATTCGCTGAATTCGGTCGGAAAGTTCCTTCGCAGATAAGACAGAAATTAGCATGAACATCCATAATCATGGCAGGATACCAACCGTGTCTGCATCTTCTAACCTCGATAGTTGATGTGCGAGTCCCTGCCATGTGATGGGTTGGCATTGGAACGCCCACGTTACAGACCAATTCAAGGTCCCGTCGCCCAAGCGGCCCAGGAAGTTCAAGAACAAGCCTTCATAACGTTCCCGAAAGTAGTCTCTTGTAAGTTCTATGATGCGTCGACAAGTGAGTTGGACATCAAAGAGATGACGATGCCAATTTTCCCAGGCGTATTTTCTGCTGAGCTGGAAATAATTCACTCGATCAGGTTCGATTTCGATCGATCCATTTTGGCTCTCCGCGATGATCAGCTCAACGCAATCATAGAAGAGGGAGAGATGCTGCTTTGTAGGATCGATCCAGTAATTGTTGTTGCGATCAAAGTTGAAGTTATCGGAGCGGTTTCTGTCACTTAGGAAATGGCGCAGCGACGAATGGCAAAAGGTAATATTCTCGTGATCGGTTTGTGGTATCTGAAGGATTGATCTGCAACCTCGAAGTAATCGACGAGCGTCGGCTGCGCTATGAAGCCTAAGGAGCAACACCAGAGAGCCCAAAGGGAGCTCGTCGTAGAGGAAGCATCTCGCGCCCAACAGCCGGTGAAATTCGGGATTGTAAAATTCTGGTGCAATCCGCAAAACCTGTCGGAAAAAAATATCGAGGCCATCATATTGCTCCAGTGCGCGCCTCAGCCTCGATTGCAGATCTCCCCCCTGGTTGCAATCACCTACGAACTTGACGAGGCTCCAAGCGTAAACGAATAGGCCCTCCGACCTTTTTACCAATAGATCAAAATCCCGTGGGGATGGCCAATCCTCTAACTTCCGCGATCCACAATAGATTAAATGCTTAGTCCTCAAAACTTTGAACTCTTCTTCAAAGAAAATTTCGATATCTTTGTGAGCCGGAAAGTCTTTTAGGTTTAATGGATAAACTCTCTTCGGATAACAGTTAAATTCTCCCAAAACTTCTTCTTCTGGTCGGCTCGTCACGAAGAATCGGATTGGTGGAGGTGACTCGCAATACTTGTCGGCGACAATTTTGATAAACATTTGCAATGGACCACGACATTCGTTGATTGCGTCAATGACCACAATCATAGGAGGGGGATAAAGAAAGGCTTCGAGATGGGTTTGAATGGCCATTTGAATAGTCGGGAGTGCGGCTACAGTGGACGCTGCCGTGAGGACCATGAAAATGAAGGAGATCGCTTCGCGACGATCAGTGGATGGAGGGAATATAATACAGACAATGAGCGTGATCAAGACTTCGAAAAACGCCTGTGCAGAAAAGAGGGCTGCCCAGACTTTAAAAAAATTGCGAGTAACAGCCCTACCAAATTGACGGCGCCTAGAAGGACCAACAAGGAGGCTGTGAAATTGAGTTTCCAGTGATTTGGAGAGGACAGTAGGGTCGGCATTAAGGACTTGAATGACCTTTTTTTTAATGATGGGATGGGATGTAGAATTTTGGTATGCAATGGTGGGGACGATTCTGTCGAGGGATCGACACTCTGGATTATGACTTGGATCTCCAGAAAAAAAGAAGGTCCCTGCCAAACGGTTTTCCTTGTCATACTTCGCCGCTACGGTAGTTGCGAGTGTAGTCTTTCCCGAACCAAGGGGTCCATAGAGCAAGCATACCGTGCTGTCACTGCATGAATCTGCCCAAGTGTAAACGCGATCTAAAACACCTTGGCAAGTTCCAGGTAAACATGCAGCCGCTGATTCACGTTCCGAGGAATTATACGAGGCAGTGACAACGGCTTTTCTGGACAGGATCTCGAACCCTCTCGCTGAATGATAGGTGATCAGGCAAGTCTCTTCAGGCGCGAAATCTGTACCCACGATCTTTTTGGACAGTGCAGTTGTCGACTTGTGTAAAATCTAACGGGTTTGATGGTTGATAAGCTGTACCAGAAGTCGTGTTCTTCAGAGTGGTAACCTACTTGTGCTATTATTCACATAGGAGTTGTCGTTATGTGAATGAAAATTCCTCTGGAAGTTTGTGATGGGCATCATCAATAGACATGTATACTTGGGGTGTGTGGTCTGAAAGAAAGAGAGGTGCGCGTTATATACACAAAAAATTATGCAGCGCCTTATATGGGTTTGGATGCAAGGTGGGCGTCGTGTCACCGCATCGAAGATTGAGACGGCAGGGCCGGACCCTTTCAATCGTGACGCGTTGACGTGCGATCGTCGAAGATTGCACATCTTGGATCCAAGATTGGTCACGCCGGCCCTTTCAATCTTCGTCCGTCAACCAATCACATACTATGCTATATCAGTACTTCGGCAGACCCTCTCAGTCGGCGGTCACAAATGTCACATTTTTTGGCGGATGAACGTGACAGATCGTGACTGGCCAAAAAACAGAACTTCGCCAATTCTTCGTTTTTTTAGACGAAAAAAAGCGGAGATAGGTTGGATTATACCCAGGAGGCCCTGTCTCAACTTTTGTGGCAAGAAATTTTGTGGAAAGTTCGAGATCAGGAAAGTGCCGACTGAGAGGGTTTGCCGAAGTACTGATAGGGCATAGTATTCCTGACCGTGACATGGTCTCA
The DNA here is from genome assembly GCF_000143565.1 of Laccaria bicolor S238N-H82. Lineage (NCBI taxonomy): Eukaryota > Fungi > Basidiomycota > Agaricomycetes > Agaricales > Hydnangiaceae > Laccaria > Laccaria bicolor. The sequence goes on from NW_001889879.1 coordinate 1,029,610, forward strand.
ATCAATGGCTCCCTGCTTCGTCGTCCCTGCTCTCCCTCACGTCAGGGTAGATTAGGGTAGATTGCGCCACACCCAACATGCGGATTGTTGCATTGGGTGACTTTCCGTAGCTTTCCGTACCACACCCACTAGATTTCGATAAATCAACTTGAATGAGATCGACCCCAGAATATGTTTGATTTACCTGATGAAAAAGATGTTGCCAACTACAGTAGATGGTGGCGTTGCCCTGGATATGGAGCCAAAATATACTCATGGAGTCAAGTGGGGCGAGTGGCAATCTTAGGTTGCACCAAGTTGTTGGGAAACAAGCTTGACTGTATAATTTGGTTCCCTATTGATTGCGAACTGGGTGGATCTCAAGATTGATACGCAGTTGAAAGAAACTGCCAATGAACTCATAGATAAATGAGGCTCTGGTGTCATGTCTGGGACAAGGACACCGTTTTTCAAAAATTACATATATGGTAACTACTTGTAAAGATTATAGAGGGCTGTATAGTGTAGTGGATTATTGCGCTTTTTTGATCTCCTTTTATGGCAAACCTAAGTTCAATTCCAGCGATTGACATCTTTTTTTTTTTCACAGAGATAATTGAATCACAAATATGTATCTTGTTAGAAACTTGACAGATTGCTATGAAAATTTGTGAAATATATCCTCTCCCTATCTACCATTTAAAAATGGGGCAGGCACCCATTGGGGGCCACAACTATGAGGAAACAGGTTAGATATCATGAGTAAGTCTATCAGCATGCATTTTTACACATGAACTCACAAGACAGGAGATTAGGCCAAGAGCTCAGATTAATTGCAAAGCAGATTTATGTTCAAGTTCCTCATGTTGAGCTAACAAGGACAGAGTACTGAAAATTACAATGAAGAGGAATAATGATGGCTCTAGTGTCATGTCTGGAACAGCTGAGAATGTTTCAATTCTTTTCAAAAATGTGCATGTAAGAAGCAGGGTACTTTACACTGATTATATATGTAGAATTATAGATCAACAGCAAGGGTTGTTCAATTATGACAGATTTATTGTAACACAGTCCAGATCTTGAGATTGTTACAAATTCTTTTTATATGAAGGTCAAGACTATGTGAGGAAATATTAACAACATACCAGCACTCCTGTATCAGCATTTTTAAAGCAGTACAACTTTTTTTTTACCCATTGATTCTGTCTTTTTGTTGCCTTTAGTGCATCAACCTGCCATTAGGAGGAAGAAGTGCATGTAAAGTGCTTTCACATACTCTGAGATATTCTACTAGCATGGACACATACTTTGATGAGCAATTGCAACAAGTGGAACTGACTTTATGCTCAGAACAGCACAAATTCTCTTTTCAATGGTTTAAAAATGCATTCTAGGTTCATATTAGTGTATCCTATAATTCCCACAAGGTAAGTGAGCTATTCAAATATTTTTCTGGCCTGCAGCGCATAGCACAGGGAGAAAAGCCAGTAGGAGGTCAACTGCTTGAGTAGCTGCCTATTTGGGCACAGGTGTGAGATTGATTGCTTGTGTCTATTTTTGGATGACCTTATGTCTTTTTTTGGACATGTCTCAATGTAGACATAAATTATATCTATATATGGACATAAGGTGTCCCAGACATGGCACCAGAGCCGATAAATGAGGGAAAGGAAGATGGGGACCAAGGTCCAACTGTGACAATGACACGACTCTGAGGTCTTTCAGCCTGTGTCACATGAGTGAAGTGTTTGTAACACAAAAGCCATGTCATACCAGCTGCTCAAGGTTTCAAACCTCAAGCTCAAGGCCCATTCATAACCTGTAAAACTATCATGGTGAGTACGACTTTGCACTCTGTGACATTCAAATGACCTACTGGACTATGGTAGGCAGCCACAGCCATCTCGGATTCAGTGCCCATCGAGTCTGCACATGAGGTTATGCCTCATCTGATTACTCCCAACCTAATCTTGGTTCCAGTCTTCTCGTCTTAGGGCTTACGCACTCTTCATTCCTTTCGGCCCATCCTCAAGCTCTCAGGCAGCCACACCCATCTCGGATTCGGTGCCCATCGAGACTGCACATGAGGATATGATCGTACACCTCATCTGATTACTCACAACCTAATCCTGTGTTGGAAGGAGAAACACATAGTCATGGTCATGACTTTGATGACTAGTAATGACTAGTCAATGATACAGTGTCCTTCACAGCAGTGTTGGCATTGACCAGGGTCAGACCCAGTCAGTCAAAGGGTCAGTCAATAAAGGGGGGTCAGTCAATGTTTATTGACTGACCAGGTCAATAGATTTCGTGGGATAACGATAATCACGGCTATTTGATGCTGACGTGAACATTCTCCTTCAAAATTATCGATGTATTGTGGTTGTCGTGGTTGTTGCACCACATTGTAATAATTTATATGAATCTACTATGTTTACATGTTGATTACTCTCAACCACTCCATCCGCCTCTTGCCCTTCCAGTTCTGCGTCATGGCTTGCAATCTCAGCATCCAGACACAGTTCTGCATTGTAGCTTCATCCAGATAGTACAGTTCTGCATCGTAGCTTGCACAAAGCAAGCTCCTGGCAATCCTCGCCAGTTGGCAAGTCATCATTGTTGTCATCATTTGCCTTGTTGATCAAAGATTGAACAAAGTTGATGCTGACAGGTTTTGTTAAACAGTTGGGTTGATCCACTGTCGAGAATTGCCGCTTTGTATGGGAACACGACCTTCTTCGATGTGGCAACACCGTATGTCCATTTTTAGTATGCCGGTCTTGACACTTGTGTACTGTCTCAGCCCCAAGCCTTTCATGTGTTTTGGTGTGGATATTCCGAAAGATACTTAATGATCACTCAAAACCTCAAGTTAGTGACGACACTGAGAACACGGATGGCAAGCTTTGACAGAGTGTTACGGCCGGCGGGCACCTCATCATCTGTTTGCATGTTGATGCACTGCCAAATCAGAACAAGGTCCAGGCGTTGATGAACTTAATCATGTGACTTTGACCCCTTTGACCTTTATTGACTGACCCATTGACTTGACCCTGTTTATTGACCAGGTCAAAGGGGTCAAGTCAACACTGCTTCACAGCCATTTGTGAATGTTAAATTTCGTGTTTGCTTCTGTTGCCCTCAGGGTTTTTTTGTCACGCTGATCTGAGGGATCTTGAGTGAACCGGCCTCTGACCTCACTCTAGCCTTCGCCCATGGTATCTCAAGTCTCTGATGAAATGCATGCAAATATAATCATCTGGGATGAGGAGAAATGCCTTTCTCGCGAAATCACTAACCTTATGTGTGACAAAAAAAACCCTGAAGGTAACAGGTACAACAGAAGCAAACACGAAATTTAATGATTCACAACTGCAAACAGCTGTGAAAGACACTGTAAGGGTCTGTCCAGTAACAAGAATCCATTTTCATCTCATTTTCATCCTCATTTGATGGCATGTCCGGAGTATGCTGGGGTCTTCCCACGCGGTATGAATTTCTCAGCACTTGCTCAATTGTTATTGCCTGTTCCTTGCTCCCTCCCCCAATGCTGGATTGGCTCCAAAGCAGTTGAAGTGTCCATGTATCTATTTGCTCCCCATAATACATGTTTATTAAATGTAGTTGGAATGTAGTCAGGTTTCTGTTGCTGTCCAAAATTATTTCTTACAGAAATGTTTCAAGGAAAAATAACAAAGTTTCCTGTTCCTTACCCATCAAGCTATGCCATAGGTTTTCTATAGGTTCCACAGCAGCCTATGGGTGCCAAACCAACAAGTAGGTAATTTAAATGAAGATTGGTTGTATGTAATTTACATGAATAAAATAAATATGCATGATTTTTGTGAAATAGAAAATGAAAAGAAATACACTATAGCTGACAGTAGGATATTTACTGTGTTGTACATAGAAACTACTTATAACAATGGACTGTGGGTTGTGCAAGGAGAGTTATTGTTGTTGCCCAATTTGGTGTGTGACCCAATTTGTCAGCCATCAAATGAAGATGGAAATGAGATGAAAATGGACCTAAGACCTGTGCCTACAGCACGGCGCTCGGCTGTTCCTTCACCGCAGGTCACGGCTCGCCAGGGGCAAGCCCCCTGGACCCCCTTGTACACATCTTCAATCCCAGTTCCAGTACACATGTTTCATCCCAATCCCCATGTACATTTTTTATTCTGATCTTTATATGTTGGTGTAAATTACTGGTACATCTACATATATGATAAAATTTGCATCACAGTGGCAATTTTTCTGATATCTGTATGTGCCAAGTCCACAGTGCAGTGTGTTGGGCCCCAAACCCTGCTTCCACATAGCCAATAACTTGGCTGCTCCTACAACATGGGTCATAGCATGCTGGGGGCAGGCACTCTAACTCCAGTTTTTTGACATACCATCCTGCAAATTCAAATTGGTTCTGACTACCCATTAAACAGAGTGTTGAATATTTATTACATATCTTTATAAATGGTACTACTTCCAATTTAACATCTCTTACTGCTCTACCATGCCCCAATGTTTCTCATATTTTTGTACTGCGAACCCTCTCCTGTCATGCTATAAGACACCAACACATACAATAAATATATTTCTAACATGACCTTCCTTTACCTCCTCAGCTTTCCCAAAATCCTATTGGGCCAGAAACTATAGACTTCTAGTAATTTTGAGAAATTAGATTATTTCTTCCTGGGTTTCTCATCTCCATGGAATAAATTGACTAAATCTTTACTTATATTTGTGGAACTTCCTATGTCCTCTCCCAAATCAGCTCTCTAAGTCCCCATTTTATCTGGAAGATTTTTAACTCTCTGATTTATACATTTTATTAAATCTATATAACTCCAGGCCTGTTGAGAATCTTCAATAATAAAACTATGAGCAACTTACTGAGTTAAAAAAAATACTAATCTTTGAATTTCCAATCACATATTGAATTAGATAGAATACTTCAATATATAGCTTTGAGAGGTGCACATATCCAACACTTCCCCAATGAAGAGCTGGGGTGAAGGGATAAAATTCTGACATAAAACAACAAACCCATCCAACATACTCTCAGATGTGATAATAAGCCTCCAAAGATTATAGGCAGGGATGTTTAGAGTAACATTCCCAATCTCTCCCTGGAGTGAATTGAAATTAAATATTGCACATGCAAGAGGGGAAGAAAACAGAAACCCAAACATGATGATGGATAGATTACAGAACTAAGTGATTAGATCAACCAACTATAAAATTGTGATAGGTGACCCACCCAATGATAAATATTTTCTGACTGTAGAGCAGAGCTGATAGATTCAACCACAAAGAGCAGGCAATGTAAGAAAGTTTGTACAGAAATAGAATTTACACCTCTATGTATGTGCCTACAAACTGGCCTCTCAAGCAAGAGAGCATTTTAAAATATGTATAAAATACAGAGAAATATTTACCTGGAGTTGAGGAGGGTAGATGAGGTCAAGCTCAATATAAAGATGTGAGGTTCAGAGTGATTATATAAGATTTGTCATCGCTGACTCAGCTGAGTCAGCCTAACTCAGCCATCAAAAGGCTAAAAACATTGTGCCATTCTATATAGACAAGCTTTAGACCCGCACCTACAGCGCGGCACTTGCTAACACTCGGCCGTGCCTCCGGTGCTGGTCACAGCTTGCCAGGGGCACGCCCCCTGGACCCCCTGGTACACATGTTTAATCTCAGTTTTGGTACACATTTTTTATCCCAGTTCATGTTTAATCCCACTTCTGGTACACATATTTAATCCCACTTTCGGTACACATAGTTAGACTTAAACCTGGACTTATACTACAGCACTCACTTCGCTCAGTCATGCCTTGCCAGAGGTAAGCTGTTCCCCCAGCACACATGTTTGTTTCCAGTTCTGGTACCCATCTCTAATCCCTGTTTTGTTACTTACACTTTATTTCACTTCATTTGAATTTTCAAAGATACACTTTAACCTACAGTGGCACTCGTTGCACTTGGCCAGCTTGCCAGAGGCAAACCCTTGGACTATCTGATACAATAGTGGAATGCAGAGTTGATGTCACAGCCACTAAAATGGGTCACGACAACTTGTCTGCTAAATCCCACAATACAGAAAATCTGTGAAAGTTGGACTTTGTATCGCTTTCTGTCTCGAGGGCCTAACCAATCAGGCAGACTTGGGGCAGACTTCAAATTGAGACATACTTTCCTGTTAAATTACCTCTATATGTGATGCCATACCTAATTTCTACATAACAAAAATACCATTCAGTAAGAAAGAGATTGAAATTTTCACACATTTTGGGAATTTTACAGTGTTCCTCAATGTAAAAGATCTGGTATGTACAGAGCATGCCATGTGGCCATCAGGGATTTGAAACTCAGTCAAAGCTGTAGCAGGTGTGTCAATGGTCTGTTGTAGTGAGGGCATTTACCTGTTGGAGTTGATTCACTAAGGAAAGTTGTTGCGTGGTGAAAAAAAGCATAGTGTTGTGGCCACCACGTCAACTCTGCATTCCACTAATATAACAGTTGTGGTGTACATGTTGCTCAAAGTTACAGTTTCTGCACCTATGGTGTGGACCCCCAGTACACATGTATAATTCCAGTTTTGGTACACATCTTTTATCCCAGTTCCAGTGCACATGTTTAATCCCACTTCTGGTACACATATTCAATCTCCATTCTGATACATATTCCTCACTCCAGATCTAGTGTATATCTTTCATCTGAATCATCAATGTTAGGCTTAGACCTGGACACAGCAATCACTTTGCTTGGCCATGCCTGAGGCAAGCTGTCCCCCCCAGTACATATGTTTATTCCAGTTCTGGTGCACATTTTCAATCTCTCTTTTTTTTTTTTTTTGTGAAGCTATGTAGCATACAACAGTTAACAGTGTTATCCTTGTACACAAGCATCAAGGACAGGGGATTGCACCCTGTTGGAAGAATGTCAACTCACCCCAAGGAATTGTGGCTAGGCAGGCTCACACTGGAGCAGTGTGGGACTCAGAGCAGCCACATTGTGTAAAGCTAGCAGTTGCAGCCTGGAGGCCACCCTACTCTCATACCCACTAAAACCCCAGCTTCTGGTACTTTCATCTTATTAAATTTGAAATTTTAAAATTATGCTCTGACCTGCACCTATGGTTTGGCACTCACTGCAGTTGGCCAGCTTGCCAAAGGGAAGTCCCTTGGACTATCTCATAAAAATCTGATAGCTGTGGTGTACATGTTTCTCAAAGTTATACTAATCCCTGTTTTGGTACTTACACTTTATTTGAAAATTTCAAAAATACACTTTAACCTGCAGCAGCCCTGGCTGCACTTGGCCAGCTTGTCAGGGCAAGCCCCCTGGACCTCCCAGTACATATGTTCAATCCCAGTTCATTTTATCTTAATCATCAAAGTTAACCTGCCCTCATTCAAATTTTTATTCTAATCCAAATCATCAAAGTTACATTTAGATCCACACTTATATAGTCCTACATTTGGTACTGTAACTGCAGTCAGCAGTACAAAGCTGGCCATAATTTTTGATTTTTCAACACTATACCATGCACCATAAATTACAGTTCAGTAGGCCACTGATGAAAATCTGTAGAGCAACTAAAATCCACCTGAAATTTAATCAGCATAGATCTCAAAGTAGGAGAAATATACACTAACAATGAAGTGGGGGGTAAAAAACAGTACAGAAAAAGCGAAATTGAGGCTGCTCAGAGAGGTGTGACCACAAAAACACTCACAAAAAATTAATGCAGGATCTTACTATTACAGAATGAGGTTGGGAGCTACCAATACAAAATGTTCTGTGGTTGTGGTCACACCATGTGACATTCCCGGGAAACGCCGCTGACGCGGCTCAGTAAAAGACAAAGAGGCTGCTTACATGATTTATTACATAATAACTGTCAACCGTCCTCTCTTTATATATTAGATGTTAGTCTTGTTTGGATCTTTGAATGTACACATTGTTTACTTGTGGGTCTAGGAATCAAGTAGGTGGTGATGCACGGAGTAAATTTGAAATCATAGTTGAGTGTGGATGATCAAACTGATCAACACAGTAGCATTGATATTGAATGGTGGCCCCACTTGGTCTTCGTGTCGTTCTCAGTCCTTTGGCCAGCCTTTTCTTTGGCATACCCCGTCATTCTGTGACGTGCTCTCGATGCCTGAAAGGGCTATCCACAGCCACCGTGTCTAGTACTGCGGAGAATCCAAGCATCAGTGGAATGGAGTACATTCCTTTGGACGATGTTGAACACCTCAAACGTTACTGCCCTGGAGGTTATCATCCCACATGCCTTGGCGACAAACTTCACAGCCATCGGTATGAAGTCATCCACAAGTTGGGATTTGGTTCCAACTCCATTGTGTGGCTTGCGCACAACATAAAGACTCAGACATGCGTCGCCATTAGTGTTCACAAGTTCAGTTCAGTCTGGTTTTTTGCCCCCAAAACGCGCAACCGTGGACTGCAACCAGTCTAGGACCAACCCAGATATTGAGGGAACCGAACCGAACCACCTAGGACCGGTCTTTTGCGGTCTATGGAGCCGGTTCAGACCGATCCAGACCGGTTTTTTTGCGTATAATTTATTATACTAATATAAACCATTTGTATCTCAACTATTATTACTCTGAAAATTAAATGGGTTATATAAAATAGTAAAGCATGTAAATACCTGTCATTTTACCAATTTTTAAGAGATTTAATGAAGATTTGACATGGCTATGACTGAAACCGAATTACATCTCCTAGAGACTCAGGCAAAATATGGATTTGGTTATATCTTTCTCAATTCTTAACCGTTTTTGGTGAAACAAAAACCCAATAAAAGGTAATAAACGTGGTTACAAGGGTATGTAACGCACGTGACCGTTTAACCGGTTGCAACCAATCAAAACCAGTCTTTGAACGGTTTTAAAAGATTTTCGAAATGAGGCAACTGGCAACTGGACCAACCCCAAATTGGGGCAACTGCAACCGAAAAAAAGACCGGTCCATGGTCCAGTTCAGTTCGGTCCACCAGTTTTTTGCGGTCCTATGGACTGAACCTTTAAACACTAGTCACCATTAAAATCTCTGTTGCAAGTGCCGTGACCATGCACAAGGAAAGTGATATTTTGCAGATGCTCTCCAGCAAAACTACCGCCCCCTCTAGATCTTCAAAGAAGACCATGCTCCCACATATTTTAGATGAGTTTGATATTGAGGGTCCCAATGGTAGACATCACTGCACAGTTACACATCCCACAAGAATGAGTATTAATGATGCAAAGGACGCATCGTACTGCAGGCTATTCCAACTGTCTGTGGCTCACGCAACTTATCCACGGAGTTGCTTTTTTACACTCCCTAGGAATTGTTCATGGAGGTTAGTTCTCAGCAACGTCTAGACTCACCCACTATGATTTCTTTCATATATAAGACCTCCATACAGGCAACGTCCTCTTGCACCTTCCAGACAATCTCACCCCTGAGTGAGTTATTAATGAATACAGCCCACCAAAGCTCGAGCCCATTGTCTGAATTGACAGCAAACCTCTTGGCGATGTGAGCCACATACCTACTCAGGCAGTCGTCCCAATCTGGCTTGGGGAATGCAGTGAGCTACTTTCCCTTTCCGATGCTTGTATCCTCCTCACTGACTTTGGGGAGTCATTCATGCCCTCTCGCACACCCCGATACTACTCCAACACACCTGCCATCCTCCGCCCACCTGAGGTCTACTCTCTCCCAAAAGAGCCAGTGTCTTTTCCGGCTGATATTTGGACCCTTGCATGTGCCATATACTCCATCCTTAGTCAACACAAATTGTTTGAGGGGCTTATGCCTGATGACAACTGGATGATTCGCGAACATGTTGATGCTCTGGGGAAGCTTCCCCTGAAGTGGTGGGATGCCTGGGAAGGAAGGGCAGAATGGTTCAACGAGCATGGAGAGAGGATTGATGGTCAAAAACGGTGGTTTTCGGAAGACCGTTTTGAGCAGTCTATTCGGGCTCTAAGGAAGAAGAACAGTATAGAGGAGTTTGGGGATCAGGAGGAGAGGGCGCTCTTTGTTATGCTTAAGGGGATGCTGGCTTATGACCCACAGCTGCACCCGACAGCTGTGGCACTGTTGGATTCGGAGTGGATGAGGAAGTGGGGGATCCCAGAGCTGGAAAAGATGAATCTCAAGCTGTGGTAGGATAGTGTTTGTCCTTACAGTCGAAATTTAAATTGATATATACCACAAGTGTTGCTGAAAGTAGTCTTGAACAAATTTCTGCATTCTTCCTCTCTAAACATAATAAGTGTGATTGAAATCTTTTTCAAAGTTCGAAGAGCTAGGTCTCTTTCGTTTGTATCTCCGAGGGTGTTTTTTTTTTCACTTGTGGAAGCAAGTACTATGCCCTATCAGTACCTCGGCACCCCTTCTCAGTCGGCACATTTTTTAGTTTGAACCCTTCCACCAAACCTCTTGCCACAAAATTTTAGAGAAGGCCTCCTGGTCCTAATCCAACCTATTTCCGCTTCTCTCCGTCCAAAAACACAATGAATTGACAAAGTTCTTTTATTTCGGCAGTCACAATCTGTCACGTTCTTCCGCCAAAAAATGTGACGTTTTGTGACTGCCGACTGAGTGGGGGTGCCGAGGTCGTGGTAGGGCGTAGTATGTAGTATTTACAGCGGATGTCCCTGGTTGCTGTGCCACGGTGATACCACTGATTTCGCATGGCTCCGCGATCAGGAATCAGTGGTATATAAAACTCGCACTTATGCAGACCAAACTTTCCCTCGACAGGCCGGTCTTGTTCAACTGCCCCATCCCCGCAGTTCGTCAACGTCTTCCCCTCCTCACCGCCCTCCCCCTCCCTCCCTACACCCGGAACAGGCTGAGCCTCGTTCATCCACACCTCGAAGACCACCCACACCCCGCTGGACGATACCCGAACCGCTGGCCGATCCATCTGCTCGAATAATTTAGCTTGACCACCTCAATCATGTCCATGTCACCAACAACCATTGTTCGACCCCCGAGAGCACCTTCACTGGACGTCTTACTCTCCCTGCCCCCGGCGCAGTACACGCGCCTATGCTGCTTTTGCATCCCAGCGCGTGTTGCGCTATTCATAACGGCGGCAGTGTTGTTCATCCTGTCCACGTCGTTCGTTACAGTCGGTTGGGTGATTGTCAATAAACTTAGTATGTCCGCCCATATACATCACCGCTCATCAGCCTCACCTATCATTTTTTTCAAATTGTCTAGACGACTATGTAACGGACTTACAGCGACTCTCCATAGTCTTCCACATCTTCATCTATATCGTCTTGGCCGCATTCTGCATCTTTGGGTTCGTCCCTTCCTATCAATCTCCTTCATACTCCCACTGACCCTTGCAATTTAAAAGCATATTCTCCGCGCTCAGCAAAGACGCTAAACTTCCCAGTCTATTCACCTCCTTCATCCTGGGACAACTCCTCTTTGGGTGGGGATCAGGCGCTGTGTGCTTATACGTCCTCTTCTCCCCCTCTACGGCCCTTCAGAACATCGGGTCGTGCTCCAGCATAGTGGACGACCAGTTCCTGAAACTCCTATGTGAACGGGCGCCGGTGTTCAAGGGCCTGGCGGTTGCGTTCTTTGTGACTACCTGGATTTTGGAGATCTGTAGGTTTTTCATGCTTCATAGGGGTGATTGATTTACTTACTTTCGGACGTTACAGTGGCCATCTATGCCTCTTGTCAATACACGAGACAGTTGCATGAAGAAGCTGTTAGATTGGAGGTTTTGGAGCCGAAGGGAGACCGTGACTCGTTCTACGTATGATTGCTAGGGACGCTATGTGATACCAAGCGATTGCTGGGACGCTATGCGATACCAAGCGGTTGCGGGGCTGCATACGATACCAAGTGATTGCTGGGACGCCATGCGATACCAAGCATTTGCTGGGCCGTTATGCGATACCTTACACGTTTTCGGGTTCACTCCAGCTCCAGCACCAAGTTCCAGATTAGATTATCGGGATGTCGTTGTGCGTAGTTGTGTTCGATTGAGCCAGTTCAAGTATTTTCCTACCTGACAGTTGAAGCTGAGATGCATTGAGCTCTCTTCTTGGGATGCAGCTCTTGGTGAGAATTGCCGCCTATTTGTTTTGAGAGGCGAATTTGTCGGAGACGGTATATGATAAATCCTATGTACGCTCTGACCAAAATAGAAAGAGGTCGAAAGTGGCTGACACGAATTCTGGTTTCACCTAGTTTGACGGATGTCTACCAAGCGCACAATCCACAACCCCATGGCGTCCTTTCTCCAACTCCTCTTCCTAACCGTTTCAATCCACACCATATCCATAACCGCTCTATCATCAACAAACAACACAGGAATCTGCTCCTCAAACAACACCATCTTCGATCCCTCCACCCACAAACTCGTATCCCAATGTTCCGACCACACCTTCTGCTCCGCACCAATCAACGGAATGTGTATCCCCCGCCTATGCAGACGCGACGAGTTCCCATTCGGATACGGTCCCAGTGAAGCACCGCCACCCCTCTGTCCGCAAGGATTCTTCTGCCCAGACGACGGTAGTGGATGTCTGCCTTTGGTTAGCGTAGGCGCGCCCTGTGAGCCGAACCGCGACGAACAGTGTTCGCCTCCGTTGGATTGGCAGGACTTGGCGAGTTTTCAGAATTATAATGGTTCGATTTGTTTGAAGTCGACTTGCATGTGCGTGAAAGTTTGGCTTTCGTCGTTGATGCATTGTGTGTTGAGACAAGTCACCTGCAGGTATGCTAACATCACACTCGGGCAGAACTGCATCGTAGATAACACGACTTACACCGATACCGGTCCAAATGGCGAGCAATACATGTTCACCGTCACGAGGGATAACTGCCGCTCGCCTCAATTCTACTGCGATCCGGGGTCTTCGGCCTGTCAACGGGCTAAAGCAGTAGGGGTGGCATGTCAGCTTGACTCTGAATGCGAAGAGGTGTGTTCAGCTTTTCGTTTTCTGCCTACCTGGCTTTCATAGGCGAATTTCAGCGAAATTGCAACTCGGCGAAAGTCTGTGTAGAACCTCCAGAGACGCCCCTACGCGTAGCACCGTGGCAGTGGGGGCTGACGATTGGGTCAATACTTGCAGGTGCGTCAGTTATCCTTCTGTCGCCAACTAATAGTTGAAGGACGAATTAGCCATGGTCGTGATATGCATCCTACTCACCCTCATCCATCGGCGACACCGGTATGCTCGCTATAAGGAGTTGCAGGAATACTATCATGATCAGATAGGGTATGTGTCCTCCATATCAGCTCCTTCGTATCAATGGGCTCATCAAGAACGAACGTAGTCTGCGCCGGTCGATTATTACGTTGCATACAGCAGCTGCGGATCGGTACCACAACGAGTAACGCAATAGTTCACGCTTCTTTTTGGATTAAGTCATAGAATGTATTCGTATATCCTGGCTTCCAAGGGTAAAAAGCGGCTCCATGATATATGGCTATAAGATATACTGGAAGAAAACATCAGTCATGAAAAGAAGATGTCAACCCCAATCCATAGAAGCAAAGATCTGTCAGAAAGGATAATCCGCATGCGCGGAGATAAAACCGGACATAGATCGTTCTACTCCCAGAGAATACTTCATGAGACATGAAGAACTCCTCTAGAGCGTCATCTGGCCCCGGCAGATATCATCATAGGATGCTTTGTGGAAGGAGGGGAGAAAAGAGTGGAGATACGAGAACTCACATATAGGATGTAGGTATGATGACCAGGGATGGTAGTACAAAAGATCCTTCGATTGTCCATACTAGTCGTCCTCGTCATCTTCTTGGTCAGTCAGTTCTTCTCCTTGTCTAAGCCCGTGATGGCGGTCATAGCCTTCGCGGCGTGCCCAGGAACGTCCATCTGTGTAAGGATTTATGCGAAACGGCAATATGAGGGTGTATAGAGGGCTATCAAGAGGAAGATCGTGAGGGCCTTGAAGGGATATGATTGAGCGAGACTTACTATCCGTTTTCCCAAACGTTGAAAAAGAGTTGCGCGTTCTTCCATATACTGCGAAACAAGATTTCGGAAAAGGGCTAGCGATCATCATTCAGAGACATACCCGAGATTGTAAGAATTGATGAAACTCTAACAAGAACATAAGCTCAGAGTAGGTAGTGCAAACAAAAGCTTACTTCGCCCCGGTCCCTAGCTTTTCTGCGATATTCTTCGTGGTCCTGGGCCTCGACCGATGTTTCTCCCGAGGAGATACCCCAGAGGTGGTATGCCAGCATAACTCCAACGGCTAGACAAAGAACCACGGAAAGGATGTATATCATTGCGTACATGACTTCGGGGACGTTGTAATGCCAGTCCTGTTTGGTGTCAGAGGAGGATTTGCAAAAGATGCAGAAACCTACGTCGGACATCACCCCAAGGGACTCAAAGAGTTGTCGGTATCCCAGAGCGCTAAAGCAGAATGTGGAAATGACCAGGTACACCCTAGAGCTAGCGTAAGTTTCATCATATTGCTATGGTGAATTGGACTTACATGAATAGAACGAAATGTCGTTCATTATGAAGGCCGACGCATTGGTTTATCCCTGGCGTCTATCTCAATACCCAACCTTAGAGAAAAGATGAGTATACTCACACTGAAGCCTTTCATAAGTTGGTAGACAGACGGGGCAGAAACGGGTATCTCACTGGACAATGGTGATCGTACTTCAAAACACATTTGTTGCAAATACGGCAGTGGTGGGCTCTCTCAAATGCGCCAGAAAGGCAAAGTTAGCACGTATTCGTTGAACTATAGAAAGAAAACACACCTCCTGCCTGATCTTGTTGCACCTGCTACAACGTGTCGAAGTGGCTTGTGTTATTCTAATCCCGCCAGAGGACCACCGCACACCCGTCAACATGCCTTTCTTGGTTCGCTTTTGCGCCCATAAGAAGCTGGTACCCGCTTCTCGTGGTGGCTCGTCCAGAAATCCCGGGCGAATCGTGCACACGTAAAAGTAGTGCATCACCAAGTTCACTGCGACTAGGATGCACGCCGGCATCGTCACTATTGGAAATGAAAGCGACGGAGCTATCACATCGACTGTTCGTAAGGTCCATTAGCTCTTTTTTTTCCTTCTAAAACAAAGAAATCGACTCACAAAAGCAGAGAATACCGCTGCCAATGAGAAATACTGCCAGAGCAATGAAGTATGGTCCTGCTGCTCCTGTGATTCTATTGCCCCATCTTTCCAGCGTCTTGAAGCATCGGAAAACAGTTCTTGTGCAAATCATCGCGCACGTTCTAGGTGAATGCCACGAAGGCGCCTACACAGTTGCAAGTAGTCGTTGGCCAACGTATACCAACGCCTTCGTCACATGACTACTTTATAACACGGCTATTGTTCATCATGATCATGAATTGACCACTATGTAGTTATTCATTTACATGTCAAAAACTAGATTCGCTACACTGAATCAAAGCCAATGCAGCGTTCGAACGGGGTTCAATCACGCATTTGAAAGGCGTGAAGTATCTAATGATAACGTCAATAGGCTGCGAACGACAATTCTAGTCGCAAAATGACTGACGATAAGAATCCGCCAGTGGTGTTTGCCTCGAGGGGTATGTGGTTTCCTGCGTCGTCAACTGGCGGTTTAATATTGTAGACAGCTAGCACGTTCGAGACAGCCACGTAAAGAGAACTATCACTGAGTGACCTTCCCGGACATATTCTAGAACGCCAGGGGGGAAAATTGCAACGACTCTTCTTTAGAGTGTGCGCGCGACAGGCAAATGTCACTCACCGGCGTCCAAAACCAAAGGCTGCAACTGTGGGACTGCGAACTCTTGGATCTAGGCGACCATTTTTAAGGTAGCGCTCAGGTTTGTACTCAAGCGGATCCGGAAAGACATTTGAATCGTGCATCAGTGTCCTAATTGTGAAACTGTTCATGGCTGCAAAGACTTCGCTCAAGGAACTTACCAGGTGTTTCCTATAACAATAGTGCCTTTCGGAATGAAATAACCATCGTATTCGTCATCCTCAACGGATGCATGCGGGATACCTACCCGACCTAGTGAGCGGCCAACAGTTCGAGGTATGTGGTTACCCTTACCAATGGGAGTGATGGAATGCCATCTGAGAGTTTCCTTGACTATAGCGTTGATGTAGGGCAAGTTCTCCCGATCATTGAAGTCAGGCAGGCGATCTGGACCGATGACAGTGTCAATTTCCTCCTGCGCCTTGTGTTGTACATCTGGATGCATGGCCATCGTCAAAAAGAAGGCTTGGACAGCGGCAATCGTCTGGAAAAATTGTAAATTCCCTGTTGGGTGATAACTTTGGGGTCTCACCGTATCAGAGCCAGCTTTTCCCAAAACGTCAATTCCAAAGTCAAAGGGACTTGCAAAAGCGACCTACCAGCATACGCCACTGCGGTCACACCCTTGGCCATCGCTTCTTCTTCCTCTCGTTTTGGATCCCCTTCGTCTGGTAATTTTGCTATCAATGATTGAAGTACAGAGGGCCGAGCTTTTCCTTCTTTCTAAATTCTAGCATGAGCAAATCAACTTTTTGTGAAAGAGGCGCTGTTCTTGCCAAGTCCTCAATGACTCTTCGATATGGTTTTTCGAGCAAACTAGAGAAAGATGCTCTCCATCGCTCTGCCTTTTTCTTGAAGCCGGCGCCAGGAAACCAACTAGGAACATACTTCAATATGGGAATTAGATCGACCAAGAATGCTCCAGGAGCTGCAGCTTCAATAAAAGCCTTCCAACACTTCCTCCGCAATTGACATATAAGGATCGTTGGAATCTAAAACTGTGATTCCGTATGAGATGTCCATGATTGTGCTGGCAAAAAGGCTATTCCGCCATTTGAGGTTAGATATTTGGTGACTCCGTATACGCAAGGAACAACATACTGTTGGATATGATGCATGAAATCATCAGGCGTAGCCGATAGTCTACGAAGAAAGGACTTGGTTGCTTCCAATTGGATAGGTTGATATTTGGGTATGATGTTTGAATGGAAGTGCCCATGAAATGCCTTCCGGTGTCTCCGCCACATGGCTCCATACGGCATTAACGAGAATGCCCATCCAGCTCCCATTCTAAGATCACAATGAGCATTCGTTGGCACAAGCTCATGAATAGCCTACAGATCGAGGAGCATTGGAAAGTTTTGGGCCCTGCTGGAATAGTTGGATTTTTCGAAGATATCGTTTGTTCTCTTCAAAGAGCCCAAAACGAGGAATGACCGACCGAGCGCTTCAAAGTAGACCATGTCCCCTGGAACGTTTGAATCGTCGTTGGTCTTCAACATGCTGGAGATCCCTCACCATACAATTGAAACCACTTGTCGTAGAGAAGCCATATTTCGTCCGTCGACAGCGCGAAAAGGCTGCCAACGACCGGGTAACCCTTGGGTCCTGGAGGGAGCGGGAGTCGTTTCGGGTTCGATGTCCTGAAAGGTGCAATGACTCTTGTTGCCCAGACACCTAAAATAATCCCCCCAACCCAGAGGTAGATTTGTGATGGAATGCCCATGAGGAGATCAATGAAGCCCGTGAGGAGATCGATGAAACTCAGATTTGGCCCTTCAAAGGGAACACCTCGTGAACACCTCTTGGAATTCTAAACATTGACGTGGGAACGGTAGACTAGGCCTAAACAGCTCCACATTGACACTGACCAGTGACAGGGCAGTCAGCGGCGACTCAGCGCTTCAAAACGGCGCCACAACCTGCCACAACCCATCCACGGAACCAAGAAAGAAAATCTGGTCGACAGAGGCCAGTACTCAAGTCAAAGCTGATGCAGTTTTTTTGGCTGGGGATTCCAAGGGGATTCATAGAGAGGGAATTCGGGATGTCTATTAGCGATGCTCCCTTTCAAGGACATACATAGTCTGCTTGTCGCCTTCTTGCAGCAATGCCAAGGCCTATGTAGAGGTTTCGGCCCCGGCTGACATCGGAAGCCGTAGCCAAACAGATGCATCATCGATCATCATGCTAACAACATTCGCGCTCTTCCTTAGATCTTTCTGTATTTGACTTCAAAGGGCAACAGCAGCTCACATACGAACTTGAAATACCCACGATTTAGTTGCCCCAACGCCAAGGTCAGGTTGTCAAGGCTCACATTCGTTCGAATCAAAAGCTCAATAGGCCTACTAGATATGGGACTTTTCGACGTCCAGTTCACAGCTGACATGCACTGTCACAAGACGACATCTTTTCGGAACGATAAGGTAGCGCCACAAAGCGTCTCCCGGGCATATTTTTTCTCATGGTCGACTACTTATATATACAAAACTAAAGCACCACGTCGAGCTCCAGGCTGAAGCGCTCCCCCCTTTCCAGCATGTACGGCAACATACCTAGTTTCATTGTCGGCCCCGCAATCTTGGTCATGGAGACAACCCAATCTCATCCATGGCTCACTGCCGCGGGCCTGATATCTTGTCTGTGGTTTTTGAAGAACATTGGAGGAAAGAAGTTGAATCCCAACCGACTTCCTCATCCCCCAGGTCCTAAGGGCCTTCCCTTTCTGGGAGCTATGTTTGAGGTGCCCTCACTAAGTCAGAAACCTTGGCTCGTTTATGATAAGTGGTTCAAGACATACGGTCAGCCTTGCGCTAAACTTTGCTGCACTTGACTAATCTATCTACTAGGCGACATCATATACTTCGAAATCCTCGGCCAACCGTTCATGATTTTGGGATCTCTGAAAAGGACGAACGATATATTTGACAAGAGATCATCAAATTACTCGGATAGGAAGCTTAGCTCAATGCTCGAGTTGTACGTCTCCTTCCCAACTTGAAATGTTTATATCTACGCCTGAACTGCTAGACAGGATGGGTTGGACTTTTAGTGTGGTGCGGATGCCTTATGGTACCATGTGGCGACGGCACCGCCGTGCATTTCACGAACACTTCCATGTGAACGCCGTCCAGAAATATATACCCATCCAAACGAAAGAGATTCAGGTTTTCCTTAATCGGCTTCTCATGACACCCGAGAATTTTATACACCACATTCGACAGTGCGACATATCTACTCCTATTTCATCGTTCAACTAATATCTTTCCAGCGCTTTCGCAGCCACTGTCATGAATATCTCCTACGGTCTGACAGTTCTGGAATACGATGACCCATATATTACCAATGCTGAAGAGTCCTTGCGAGGCCTCACTGAAGCCGGTGTTCCAGGCGCGTTTTTAGTGGATCTTCTTCCGATATTGAAACATGTGCCAGCTTGGTTCCCTGGTGCTGGTTTCAGAAGAAAGGCCGCTCACTATGCCGTTGTGAATACTGACCTGGTAGACCTGCCATTCAAAGCTGTAAAGAGGGAAATGGTCAGCCACTCGTTCCGTTCCACTGGCTATAGACTAAGTCAAAAATACTCTTTCAGGCAAAGGGAACTGCTGTACCCTCTGTACTAACCTCTTTGCTTGAAGAATTTCCTGGAAATGAGGGTCTGGAAAAAGAAGAAGAAGAGTTCATTTCTCGGAATGTTGCAGCGATAGGGTATATTGGTGAGCAAAATTGTGGGACGGAAACCGATATAGTTTACGATTTTGTGGATAGCGGGAGTCGATACCGTATGTCGTATCTTTGTGCTGCCTTTGGATGTGACCTACCTTCCGTCAGACGGTCTCAAGCACTGAAACATTCTTTTTGGCCATGGCCATGTATCCAGAAGCTCAGAGAAAGGCACAGGCGGAAATTGATGCCATCGTTGGGACGAATCGCCTTCCTGACTCCAATGACCGCCCCCACCTGCCTTACGTGAATGCAATAATCAAGGAGTCGATGCGTTGGCAATTAGTTGTTCCCCTCGGTTAGAGTCCTTCGTTGAACGTCCGTTTCCGAAAATTTTCATAGTCCACAGGCGTTGCACACATGGCTACCGATGACGATGAATACGAAGGTTATTTTATCCCGAAAGGTACGGTTGTTATAGGAGCTGCGTGGTGAGTTGTGCGTTGATGTGAAGAATGCTCAGCGTTGACAAGTAATTCATAGGTCAATTTTGCATGATCCCGAGGTGTTCGAAGCTCCCGGGGAATTTAGGCGGGAGCGCTACCTCAAGGACGGTCAAATCAACCCAAGTGTTAGAGATCCAGGAGTCGCAGTCTTTGGCTTTGGCAGGCGGTGAGTGACTGTGAGCAATTCAGTATCAAAATCAGTCACTGAAAGCTGGGCTCCAGGATGTGTCCTGGGAAACATTTGGGCGATGTTTCTCTCTATTCTGTAGTCTCGTCCGTTTTGGCAGTATATAATATCAGTGCGCCCATGGATGAATTTGGAAGACCTGTGCAGCTGCAGGCGAAGTATAAAAGCGGCTTTTTGTCGTATGTCTGTTTCTCCTGAATATGACGAGCTTGGATCACGAATTCGTTCATTCACTTACAGATCTCCCGTACCTTTTAAATGCACAATCCAGCCACGGTCCAAGGTTGCGGAATCATTGATTCGGGGCTCCAGCGATTGACTGTCTTAGATGTACTGTTTGCATTTTTCTTTTACTCTGCCAAGAGACTGAAAAAAATGTGCTGGATCTTCAAAAAAATATCCGAAGGAAACGGACGGATTGCGAGTGATGAATCTCAAACGTGGACCCCATCCGAGTCCGAGTCGCTTGCGATGCAGCGGCCAGCGTGTTATACGCCTGTATTCCAAATTCCAATTTGCAATGCCGTCGGTTTAGTATACATTACCCACTATCACCCACCTAAGGATGTAGTGCGAGCCCCGGTCATAGTTTGGTTCCACATGGTCAAGCTTGGTCGCAGTCAAGTCGTCGCCTTGTTGCAAGGCCGTTGATTGATGACAAATATATATCCAAACTCTCACCTCAACAAGATTGACCCGGGAACTCTTTTACCACTTGGTTCTGTCAAGTCGAGAGGAGTACTATTTCACCTTCTCCAATGGTTTTCCGACTGCATTCCTGTTGGGTATCTCCTTGGTATCTCCCTCTTGCAATAGTGGTGGTCTGAAGCCAGCATCAATTACCCAAGTTGAACGAGGCGAACCTGCGGGTGTTGCCAGGTGGTGATCATCATCTCCCCCCTGGTGAACCATCCATAGGGCGCTTTAAGTTCGCTGGCCGGGATTGTCGGTCCACCATTTACTATCCGGTTCTCCGCAATCCCATATTTCGCCAATGGGTCAGCTTTGAAAGCCGAACGATAAGAATCATGATGGAAAACATTCCCGAGGAGACCGTTTCGAGGCTCAGAGCGTCCAATTTATCCCCGTCCGGCAGAGGTTACTTTTACTGGGCGGCGTATCGACACCTGCCTGGGACGACGAAGGATCTCGGAAAATATCTATAAAGAGAACCTGGCTTGGCGAAATAGCTGCTTTTCTACTCGACATGGTCGTCCCTCCCGTTGCCGTGCTCCTTGTTTCTTGCATCTGTTTCCCTTCGTCTCTTGCTGCGTTGTATACTGAGCCCCGTCAGCTACCGAGGCATACCTACGACTATGTCATCGTTGGAGGTAAGTTCACACAATGGTTATTCGGAGGAACATAATTGATTCAACCCGTCTTCCAGCTGGAAATGCCGGAAATGTAATTGCAAGTCGACTTTCTGAAGATCCTAGAACTTCTATCCTTGTCCTCGAAGCAGGTGTAAGGTACTGTTTGCTCTATTTAGCCTTATCATCTTTTCAAGAGTCGCTTTATTAGCAACGAGGGCGTCATGGCGGGCGTGGTTCCTCTCTTGGTACCAACACTCACGCCCAATATGTGATCAAACTGCCTGCCCGCCTTTTGGAAACGAGACTGAACATCTGTTAGATACTCCTTACGACTGGAATTATACTGTTACACCTCAGAAAGGGCTCAACGGGCGCACTTTTCCGTACAATCGCGGGAAGATTCTGGGAGGGAGCAGCAGCGTTAGTGAGTCGCAAGGTTTGCATTGATTAATTTCAAGTATTCAAGATTGCTTTTATAAGACTACATGGTCCACCAATACGGTTCCTCTGAAGACTATGACAAGATTGCTGAGATTACTGGTGATGCCGGATGGAACTGGGACAACGTTAAGCGAAATATCGGCAAGGTGCTATTCTCGAGTCTATTCATTACCAGTTTTCCTCAACGCTAGATTTCAGCATGAAAAAATAGTACCGCCAGCTGATGGCCATGACACCACCGGACAGTATATACCAGCCAACCATGGGACCAATGGGATGTTATCAGTCAGCCTCCCTGGCAGCTCCCAGCTGATTGATTCTCGGGTAATTGCAACGACCAGAGAATTGTCGGAAGAGTTTCCCTTCAATGAAGACATGGGGGCGGGGATGTGCTGGGCATCGGTTGGGTTCAGGCATCTATCGCTGATGGACAGCGTAGTAGTTCTGCAACAACCTACCTCGCGGCCGCCATCAATCGACCCAATGTTCACGTTCTCCTAAACGCTCATGTAACAAAGCTATTGCGTACGGGAACCATTCAAGGTGTACCGTCATTCCGTTCCGTAGAGTTTGCCGGCAAGCCGGGCGGTGAGCTGCGGGATTTTGTGGCAAATAACTGATGCTCATTGTTCTGTACAGCTCCATCCATCATCGTGACAGCGAGAAGAGAGATCGTCCTCTCAGCTGGCTCTATCGGTACACCTCAGATTCTTCTCCTCTCTGGGATTGGTGCGAGAGACGAGCTAGAGGCTCTCGGAATTCCCGTCGTAGTCGAGAACCCGTCCGTAGGAAAGAACCTCTCTGATCACGTTCTCGTTCCCAACATCTTTCGTGTGAAGGATGGTGAGAGCTTAGACGCGCTTTTCCGGGATCCCGCTTTGTTCAAGGCGGCTTTGGACGAATGGATGGAAACTAAACGGGGAGTCCTTGCTAGCAGCATGCTGAATCACATGGGATATTTTAGGCTTCCATCGACGTCGAGCATCTTTTCCACCATATCTGATCCCGCCTCGGGACCTAAAGCATCACATTGGGAACTTATAGTCACTGTAGGACTTGTTTCTCTTCATTCGAGTGTTGAGGTAACCTCCAATTGATCTAGAATTTCTACATCAATCCCAAGCCTGGCCACATACCTCCTGAAACCGGTAGCTACCTTGGCCTTGTGTCAGCCCTCATTTCGCCGACATCTCGTTCGTTTCTATCACCTCTTTCCAGAAGAGTAATGGCTGACGCTCCCTTTCCTTGTAGGCGGTTCCGTGACTCTCGCCTCAGCTGACCCCTTTGCTCATCCCTTGATCGATCCCAACTACCTCACAACTCCTTTTGACATATTTGCGATGCGGGAAACCGTCAGAGCCGTAAAACGTTTTGCTGCTGCGGAAGCTTGGAAAGATTACATCATAGCACCCTTTGGCAATTTCTCCTCGGACGTGGACGCTGATCTTGATGCCTACATTCGTGACCAGGCGAGCACGGTCTACCATATGGTCGGCACAGCCAGCATGTCTCCTCGTGGCGCGGAATGGGGTGTCGTTGACCCAGATTTAAAAGTAAAAGGCGCTGAAGGGATACGGATCGTGGATGCTTCTGTCCTGGTATGTCCTCCTGTCTTTTTTTGTTTGTTTGTCCATGAGTTCAGACCCGTCCAGCCCTTTCCACCGAATGCACATACACAAGGTCCGGTATAGTTGCTGGCTGAAAGGGCGGCGGAGCTATTTGCACCAGGAAGCATGGATGATCTCTAACCGCTCTATCAAGGGGGAAAGCATTTTTCTTTACACAAATGGGTCAATAACTTGTCTTGCCAGGTGTACAGTGATTGTGCACAACGTAAAAACCATATCTTGAACCTCTCCATTGTCTCGGATTCAGTCCTGTGCTCAGTTTGCATTGCGAATCACTGCCATCAGCGCCTTGAGACATCGTAGTGCAACTGAAGACGGTCAGCAGAGCTTCCCGCTTCAATAAAGAATGGATTGAAGGTATCTTCTGTGCGCCGCGGGATCGATGACTAGAATCTTCCGTTCACTAGACCTCCATCGTCTTTCCATCAACTGTGGAGCTGCAATGCCCATCATGCGTCCACACCAGCCGAAGATGTTTTTGAGGCATTAGGCAGGGCTGACGTATCAGACTTCGTCTGAATCCTGGTTGGCAGGCTGGATATTGAAACGAGTGGTGCGTCGATGTCCTCGGGAAGATGCACATCACGGAGTAGTGCTGTGAACAAGGCCTCGAGCTGAGGCGGTGATGGTTTAATCCTTGGAAGACAGGGGAATGTAACTAGCACTGATAGTCGGCTCTGAAAAGACGGGTCGTTTTGGCATCTTGATGGCCAACGACTTTCTCTTGACTGCAGGCGTCAAAATGGGTGTGATTTCCTACACGCGGGTGGCACGCGATTCTGTCGATGACGCGATGAACGCTGGCAGGCGACGGTATTTTGCAAAGTAATGGTCGTTTGGGTCGTGCGCTGTGAGGTGTTGCCTGCTCAAACGATGTGTCCTTGTCCTCTGGGGGAAAAAAAGAACCTACATACCTCAAACATCAATTCCCTCACATTTAGCGGACAGGCTGGTGCTGGGCCGTTGCATTGGTGGCAAGGCAAGGAGACCAAAAGGAGACCTAAAATAGCGAACAATACTAATTAGAGTCCGCAAATAACCTTCAACAACATTGAAAGCAACCTCCTCAAGGCCATTACGAGCCTATTCCCCCCATGCCAAAACCCGACCGATCGATCGACCTCACGGTGACGATTCGATATCATGGCGTCAAGGCCACCGCGTACTTTTCAAAGTTCACCGGAGAGTCCATCAAGGTCGTTCGGGGAGATATCGCAGCTCTAAGAATGCCCCAGCCCAAGACTACGAGCTTTGAGCTTGTGTCCCATGGTTGTGTAGAGTTCGGGTGGGATTTGATGTTTGCGGAGAATGTGCGTCCACTTTTTTGATATGGTGTCGTGGAGTGGAATGGCTGATGCACGAATTCGAACTTCGACTTAGGTGATCCATAAGTCCTTGAAACAGAAGATTATCCCCCCTCGTCTTGAGGACAAGCAGGATTTGCAGGAACAGCTCAGAGAGTTGTCAATGTATATCTTCATTCCAAATGTCATGAATGATGCGCTGATATGTTCATAATTTAGCACCAAGATAAGTCTTAGAGAAACGTAAGTCAACGTGTATCTAATAAACAACCTGCACATCTCAATTCCCATTTTCAGCCCATCTTTCACAGGTCATGCGAAGCCCATCGTCCCTCGGAAGCGACCTTCTGATCACGAGGCACACATGAAGGAACTAGGCGAGAAGCCCATGTCAACTTCTAGAATCACTCGACAATCATGGATAAAGTCAGAACTCGCGCCACAAACCATACCCACGGCTGCTAGACCTCACGCTCCACGGCCCACCCCTAGCATGTCCATCGCATCGATGTCGCAAGATGAGGATATTCGGCCTGCTAAGAGGCTGAAAACGGAACCTAAGGAGCCTGTATTACGGTTTACGGTACGTCCGTCGGTCACCTATAATCACGGTCCTGACACTTTGATACGTCGCAGCCCTCGCCTAGACCCAGACAAAGCCAGTCGTCGGCTCAACAGCCAACACCTTCGCTTACCCAGGTTCAAGTCCCTTCGCCCCAGTCTACGCCTCCAGCGGCTCTCAATCTTCCTTCTACGCAAGAACCCAACGAGCTTAGCACCAATGTTCGTATCCGACCATTTCCACTCACAGCTTTACTGATTCGTTCCTTAGAGGGCTGGCAGAGTTTCGCAGGCATCAAGCGCTGTCTCCCGTGTTGTCCAAGGACGAGAAAGGACACCACCACCACTACAAACAACCCCGTCAAACCCGCCAGAGGACCAGTCGATGACGAATCCCCCAACAGCAACAATCCCACCAAACCCGCCAGAGGACGATCCAATGACAGTTCCTATTTCGACGAACGACGTCTCAGACGTTATTCCGCAGCAAGAAAGGTCCTATCCCGTAACAACCATTCTACCAACCGCACAAGAGAATCAAGCGATGACAAATTCCACCTCAACGAACGAAACAACTCCACCAATAGGACCAGACGCCGAACGCACCACAACCCTCGCCACCCCCACCATGCCCATGGCCTCCAGAACATCCCTCGCCGCCATCACCGGCCGACCCCCCAACTCAAGCGACTTGCCCAAGATCCAAACGCTCTCGCGAGAACTCTGGGATATACGGAGGAAGTTAACAGCAGACGGGGTTCGCGAATCAGTAATTGTGGACAAGCTGAAGCTCCTGCACGCCGCTTACGTTCCAGAGCCAATGTCCACCAGTTCCGATAGGGCACTTCGTACGTTTCCCTCTCTTTCTTCCGCTTGAGTGATGAACGGACCGTTAATGAGTTGGATTATAGAGGTTCTCAAAACGCGATTGAGGGAAATCGAGAAAGACCTGGAGAATGAACGTTGCTTGCGCTTGAAGGCTGAGGCGACGCTTCAGGATATTCGGAGGGAGTGCAAGGCTCCGTTTGTGGTTCCGGCGTTGCTAGATGCGTTCATCTCAATATCGAACTTGACAACGCAGGCGCTGCAGCGTTCAAAGGAGAGTTGATCTTCTTGATGAGGTTTTGAATCTGTCGTCTTTGTTTTTTTTTTGCGTTATCTTGTCATTTATCTCCATATCTACATGGTACTACTATTAGTACCAATACACAATTATTGTCCATATGGTTTCGAACATACTTGCAGTCTGCCATAGTTTTAAGATGGGAATACAACTAAGAATCCCATGATATTTGCATTTTGGAGCTTACTTGAACTAAATTTCAAATGTACATGGTAAGCATACTATGGGGAAAAATACGGGAGGCCTCCAATCAACATATGCCTACTTACTCATGTGCCCATTGGCCAAATAGCTGGCTCTGTCCAGTGGTATGTTCAATGTCCATACACAAGTGATATCATATCAGTCTTCTTAACCATTTTTCTTTCCTTCAATTTTTATTGTCTCTCTCAGCATTCTAAATGTTCCTGACTCTGATGCATATGTATTTGCTCATTACTACCTAGCATTTTACTGACATGCTCTGCATCCAGATCCATAACACTGGTGAGTGTTGTCTCTCTGAGACTTCTACTTTCTGCATTGAGGTCATGAACCTTGCATCAACCATGGACAAACCAATTGTAACATGGGCTATGTTGGTAAATTCAGTTGTTCTCTGCACTTGCATCTCTGTTCACATGGATGTTGATATGCATGCCTATGCCATACACTCATGCCAATGGAGATGCACTCACATGGGTACCAACACCTCAAAGTATCTTCTTACCAATTTGAACTGCTCACTATGAGTGACAACAACATTCTCTTTCATTAATAACAGACTTTATTAGTACATGACTTTGCAACAGATAAATTTAATTTGAGACAACTGTCAGCACTAAGAAGTCTTCCTCGCAGTGAGTCATGCCTGTCAATTTACTCCAATTTTACCATGACACTAGCACTGGACACATGACAAGATAATTTGTGCTGATATACTCTAAAAATATCTTTTGAAAGTTCCTTATTTTTTCTCTGTTTTCTGGTAAAAAACATATAATACATCTACAAAGATTGTTTTCAATGAATGAAAACCAAATACTTATGAAACATGTTAAAAACTAGAGGTTGACTTCATCAACAAAACCTTGCATCTGTATTGTAGATACATTAGTAAGGGTTCTTAGTACACCCTCAGCTTCACCCAATGAAAAACTTCCAAAATGTATGAATTGAACTTGTTCTACCTGTTCCCATTAGCAGTCAACATAAACCTCATTTTTAATCTTATCCTGTTATTTTTTTTGTTTCTTCATGAGAACTCCATTGGAGCATTGAAATTGAATATCTCTATATCTAGGTTGTCAATGGAGGCCGCTGCTTGTCATCCGGCCTTTGGCCAACTCCTCGCAGTGGCGACGGAGCGCAACACCATCTTTGTACTGAGGCTGAGGACGTCTAGTGTAGGTACTAGGTGGGAGTGGACATTATAGCATGCCTAAGGTACTACATAGTCTAGGACTGAAGGAAGCATGTAATGTCCTTTCAAAGAGAAAGTGGACAGACTGCGCACAGCACAAAGGATGGGCGAAAGCCAAAGGCTTTCCGTCCTGACAGGGAGGTCCACTCTGTGGGCAAAAGGCAAAACCAGATGAGCTGTGATGGGTGGGTGGGAGAAAAACAACCCACATCGCCTGCGTAACTAACCCAAGAGTGGCAAAACTCTCTGCATGGGAAAGCTTGTGGGTGCACCTTGAGCTGGAAGCGAGAAGAGAAAGGGAGTGGAGGGTGGGGAAAAAGAAATGCGAGCACCGCGTCCTCAGAGGGGCGGTGATAGTGGTATGGAAGAAAGAGAAAGTGATTACGTACACAGACTATCACACACTCTGTACAAAGACAGCACCCTATCTCTACACTCGTGCCTCCCTGCGCTCTAGGGCATAATATTTGTACTGAGGCTGAGGACGTCTAGTGTAGGTACTAGGTGGGAGCAGACATTATAGCATGCCTAAGGTACTACATAGTCTAGGACTGAAGGAAGCATGTAATGTCTTGCAAAGAGAAAGTGGACAGACTGCGCACAGCGCAAAGGATGGGTGAAAGCCAAAGGCTTTCTGTCCCAACAGGGAGGTCCACTCTGTGGGCAAAATGAGATGAGCTGCAATTCCCAAAGATTAGGAGTTTTGTGATGCGTCGAGCAAGTCTCGGAGAAAACCACATTCTTGGGAGCAGGGGAGGCAACTCACCAAAGAGCAAAGGGTTGTTGCAATTGGGTGCTGAGATATATATATATATACAATTGTAAAGAGTGGATGTGCCCCTTGTGCGGTAGTGGTATTTGGTAGGGAAGGTGGGCATCAACAACAGGAGTTTTGGTGGGACCATGACAAGGATTTGGAGGGGGGCTGCCCAGCTAGGGGGGCAAGGGTCTAGAGGAAACTGTAAGGACTTGCTATAGCAGGGGAATAGGTGCAGCATGCCTTTGTTATTGGGGGGAGGCCCAGCCTGATCAAGGGCGCTAGAAGCAAACAGTGAGGAGATCCCAGAAGGTCCAGCATATTGAGACTTCTTCAACTGGCATGTCCACCAAAATGGCTGGGAGGGACACCAGGAAGGATGGTATCTCCCCAACTCTCCCTTTCCCCCCAGCTCCGTCACAAAAGGTAGCCACCTCCACAATAGCATGTCCATTCTCAGCATAGACACATCTCATGATCTCTCGATATAGACCATCACCAACTGGGTGTATGCTGCCACTCTCAAGGCGGGTGCCAGATGTAATGCTGGGCAAGCTGATTTTTCCATCATATCGCAGCAGAGTCTTGTCACTGAAGACTTTTGGCACCCCAGTGCGGTCTTCATCAACCTTAAGACACATGTAGACGGCCTTTGGCATTCCAGGCAGGTGCAGGTTGGAGCACATCAGACTAGACACTTGTATGTCTGCAGGCATGCTGGACATGGAAAGGCTTGAACACATTTGGCTGGATGGCAGGGCTCTGTCCATCGATGATGAGGCACTTTGGGGGGGTTCACACACAAAGGAGAGAGAGGGGGACCTTGAGAGGTCGTCAATGAGTGTGGTGGCGGCCAGAGATGTACAGTCCATGGCTGACAGTTGATCAGCGGTGTGTGGCTGGGAAGGGAAAGCACTGTGAGTTCTGGCATGGGCCAGTGTTCTTAAGCATGTGGATATGCACCGATTTGTGTGGGGGTATCATTATGTTTCAATCAATACCCTTTTGCATGGCAGCAGGGGCTTAGCAACCACCTTTGCCTACCAGTTGTGGCACCTTGTTTGCAGGGTGGCAGTTTAACACCAGGGGGTGAGGGAGCTACAGTGGTTATTTATCCAGCATAGTGGGCAGGAGCACTTGGTGCAACTTACAAGGATACATCCCAGGATGTAGGGTCATTGGGACCCTCAAGGGACTTTGTACGTCAGCCACACCCTGTTACTATTTATACCACTTGGCCAAGGTCTAGGGCTGAGGGCTTGGGCCACTGGGCATCGTCAATGTCCGATGCATCTCCCAAGGGTGTTGATTCAACTAGTTAACTTTACTAGCATGGCTGGCACTGCATGAGTAGATAGGCAGAGGCTGCAACAGCCCCTCAGGTCGCCGGCCAGCAAGCATATCGCCACAGTCTGGCTGACTAGTGGTAACACCCTGCTGACCGCAGAGCAGACAAGAGCATATCTTCATCATGCTTACTGACTGCAAGCAGGTTTCCTCCCTGCCAAGCAGGTAGAGGACATCTGTTGGCTTCCCCGAAGGTACTAGATGCTTGAGTCGCGGAGAGGCCAGAGGCCAGGCCACCACTCCTTGATCAAGGGGAAGCCAAGTGGGTCTTGGCCAGCTGTTCCTCAAGTCTGATAACAACCAGGCATGGTGCAGAGGAAAATGGGGGAAGAGGGACAGCAGGCGCAGGAAAGGACATAGCAAGCAAGTATATATACAAGCTAGTACACAAAGGTATGTACAGGTCGGGGAAAGGGGTAGCAACAGAGGGAGCATGAGTGACAGCAACAAAGGGGGCAGCAGCGCATGTGTGCAACACATGGGAGGCATCAGCGTGTGCATGGGGAGCAGAAGCGTGTGCATGAGCACATGGGCACAGGGGAGCAGATGCAGCACAGTACATGGTGTACCATGAACAGGCGCGGGGGGCGGCAACAAAAGGGGGGAGGGGGCATGGGTGCAGTAAAGATGCATGGGAGCAAAGGAGCACAGATGAATGGGATGTGTCAGGCAAAAAAAGGAGTTGGGGAGGGGGGGAAAAAAAGGGGAAACTGTCAGCCTGTGTGCTTTGGGAACAGAAAAAGAGCTGTACCAACCTTAAGACCCCTTCCATGCGCCTTATGTTCCAGAGATCAGCCTGATGGCCTCGACGTGCTTTACGTTAATGACGCTGATATCAACTGCAGGCTTGTCGTTGGCACCACAGAGGGACTTATGCCACTCATGCTGGACCTGAGCCTCATAGTGTAGCAGTACCGTATCGCCATCGACCTGCAGCCACATGGGGTGGCTTTCGAGATTGAGGTAAATCCTGTGAGGGCGACGACAAGTGGCTGGGGCCAACCACTTTTGTGACATGTGGTGGAGCAAACAACTCTTGGTGATCGACATCTGATGCCATGTCAAATCCTCATCCAGGATGACCTTGTTCGAAGGCTTGTGCGAAGCCAGGGGTTTCAAGAGGAGGGTGTCGTTCGCCTTGGCAAAGGTAAAGGCATCTTGGGCAATGGTCCGGTTGAGCCTCACTGCCTCCAAGCAACCCTCCATCATGAAGGAGTAAAGCTCCATGTAGTTGCGCTTGTGTGTATCGTGTAACACGAAGGGGAGCTGCATGTTGTCCCTCACAGGCTTGTTTGCAATGAAGCCCTTCAGCTTGGGCCTCTTCTTCTCCTTCTCCTCTGCCTCCTCTTCCTTCCTGAGCTCCCGAAGCCCGCCCGCCTCATGTGCGAGCCTGGCCTCAGCCACTGCTGCCTCATCCTCTCTTACCTGTGCTGCCCAAGCCTCTTTCCTGGTGTGTTGTCCGCAACCCAGGCATCGGCTAACCGAGCAGCAACCACCACTTTGTCTATACCCTCCGCTGTGGTGAGGGCCGTGCAGACGGCATCAAGAGCCGCAGATGTGACCTTGGGGCTCACCTCCAGATTGGGGTCTTGAGTGATATGTGGCATTGGCGACACGAGGGGGTTTTACTTGAAGTGTGGCACAGAGATGGTGTCTTGAAAGGATTGTGCGCTGCAAATGTAGATATGGAGAGAAAGGAAAAGAAAAAGAAACGCGAGCACCATGTCCTCAGAGGGGCAGTGATAGTGGTATGGAAGAAAGAGAAAGTGATTACGTACACAGACTATCACACGCCCTGTACAAAGACAGCACCCTATCTCTACACTCGTGCCTCCCTGTGCTCTAGGGCATAAGCTTTGGGTCCATGGGTAGCTATCACGGGGCTGTTGGTGGTTGGGATGATTTACTTCGTGATGATAGTGAAGATGTTGATGAGGTATGACAAGGAAGGGGATGAGATGAGGGCGGATGCGGAGATGAGTTTGGCTGCTGTTTCTGTGCAGAATGGGGAGCTGGAGGATTAGGGTTTAAAGGTTCAGTTCAGTCCGGTTTTTTGCCCTGAAAATGCACAACTGTGGACCGCAACCGGTCCAGGACCGACCCAGATATTGAGGGAACCGAACCGAACCACCTAGGACCGGTCTTTTGCGGTCCATGATACCAGTTCAGACCGATCCAGACCGGTTTTTTTGCGTATAATTTATTATATCAATATAAACCATTTGTATCTCAACCATTATTACTCTGAAAAATAAACGGGTTATATAAAATAGTAAAGCATATAAATACCCGTCATTCTACCAATTTTCAAGAGATTTAATGAAGATTTGACATAGCTATGACTGAAACTGAATTACATCTCCTAGAGACTTGGGTAAAATATGGATTTGGTTATATCTTTCTCAATTCTTAACCGTTTTTGATGAGACAAAAACCCAATAAAAGGCAATAAACGTGGTTACAAGGCTATGTAACGCACGTGACCGTTTAACTGGTTTCAACCGATTAAAACCGGTCTTTGAACGGTTTTAAAAGATTTTCGAAATGAGGCAACCAGCAACTGGACCAACCCCAAATTGGGGCAACTGCAACCGAAAAAAAGACCGGACCATGGTCCGGTTCAGTTTGGTCCACCGGTTTTTTGTGGTCCTATGGACTGAACCTTTAAACACTATGGAGGATAGGGGCAGGGAGATATAGATTTCGATAGCAGAGTACATGCAAACAGATTTCTTGAGGTAAATTACATTTTGGACATCACCAGGACAACTTTCTTTTATTTCATTCAACTGTATGAAAAGAACTGTATCTAGTGTAATCAACTTGAAGGATGTCTGCAATATGTTTGGAGGTCATCTAAACGACATGTCAAGCCTTGCAAGCAAGTTATTGGTGTCTATGTTAAAGTTCTTGGGACTCATCACTGGCATATACCTAGTGTGATAGACAAAACTTCCTTACAACTACATAGAAGAATACACATATTGTTGTTCCAATTATGACCACTAGAAGCAGTGTGCCATGTTTGGTCCAATCATGAGGATTATGACTTCCACAAAGTCCTATTGTTTGCGAATGTTTATGAATTATGAAGCTGGGAGACCTAGCTAAAGCAAGGTGACATATAGAAACTTACTTGAAAAATATAGGGTCAATTTGAATTGTTTAAATACTTATCTGAATGGATTCAACATGTTATTAATATATTGTATCAATATTTGACCTTCATTCATCAAAAACAATCTTTGAAGATGTATTACATATTTCTTGCTAGAGAAGAGAGAAAAAAATGAGAAACTTTCAAAAGATATTTTTAGAGTATTCCAACACAAATTATCTTGTCATGTGTCCAGTGTAGACATATATTGATTTACATTGCCTATATATATAACCATATTCTGATCCTTCCTCTCCAAAATCAAATTTCAAACCACAACCCTTCAAATTTTGCTTAGATTGAGGTGTCCAATGTGGGTTGGAGACATTGCTCTGCATGTAGATTCAGAAGTTTCAATTGCAACATCTCAGCTTCCTCAGACTTTCCTTGCTTTGCCAAAATTGATGCAAGATGTTTGATGCTGGCTAATGTACCTGGATGTTCTGGCCCCAACAGCTTTGTACACAAATTCAAAAGTTGCATGTCCATGTTCTCAGCTTCCTCAAACTTTTCCTTGCTCTGCAAAAATTGATGCAAGATTGCTCATGCTGGTTAGGGTATCTGAGTGTTCTGGGCCCAAGAGCTTTGTACGTAGATTCAAAAGTTGCATCTCCATTTTCTCAGCTTCCTCAAATTTTTCTTGCACTTCAAAGATCGATACAAGATTTTTCATGCTGGTTAGTGCATCTGGATGTTCTGGGCCCAAGAGCTTTGTACGTAGATTCAAAATTTGCATCTTCAATTTTCTCAGCTTCTTCAAATTTCTTCGCTTTTTCAAAAATTGCTGCAAGATCTCATGCTGATTAGTGTATCTGGATGTTCTGGGCCCAAGAGCTTTTTACGTAGATCAAAAAGTTGCATGTTCAACTTCTCAGCTTCCTCAAACTTTTCATGCTTTGCAAAAATTGATGCAAGATTGCTCATGCTGGTTAGTGTATGTGGGCATTCTGGTCCTAATATTTTTGTGCGCAGATTTAAAACTTGCATGTACAGCTTCTCAGCTTCCTCAAAATTTCCTTGCTTTGAGAAAATGAATGCAAGATTGTTCATGCTTGTTTGTGTAGATGGATGTTCTGGCCCCAGAAACTGTGTATATACATTCAAAACTTGCACGTTCAACTTCTCAGCTTTCTCATATTTTCTTTGCTTTGCAAAAATGGATGCAAGATTGCTCATGCTGAGTACTGTAGCTGGATGTTCTGGCCCTAGCAGCTTTGTATGCAGATCTAAAAGTTGCATGTTCATCTTCTCAGCTTCTTCAAATTTCTTTCCTTTTTCATAAATTGAGGTAAGAGTCTTCATGCTGATTAATGTATCTGGATGTTCCACTCCCAGCAGCTTTTTATGCAGATCAAAAAGTTGCATGTTCAACTTCTCAGCTTCTTGAAATTTTTTCTGCTTTGCAAAAATTGATGCAAGATGTTTGATGCTGGTAAGTGTATGTGGGCATTCTGGTCCTAATATTTTTGTGCGCAGATTTAAAACTTGCATGTACAGCTTCTCAGCTTCCTCAAAATTTCCTTGCTTTGAGAAAATGAATGCAAGATTGTTCATGCTTGTTTGTGTAGATGGATGTTCTGGCCCCAGAAACTGTGTATATACATTCAAAACTTGCACGTTCAACTTCTCAGCTTTCTCATATTTTCTTTGCTTTGCAAAAATGGATGCAAGATTGCTCATGCTGAGTACTGTAGCTGGATGTTCTGGCCCTAGCAGCTTTGTATGCAGATCTAAAAGTTGCATGTTCATCTTCTCAGCTTCTTCAAATTTCTTTCCTTTTTCATAAATTGATGTAAGAGTCTTCATGCTAGTTAATGTGTCTGGATGTTCTGGCTCCCAGCAGCTTTTTACACAGATTCAAAAGTTGCATGTTCAACTTCTCAGCTTCCCCAAATTTCCCTTGATTTGAGAAAATTAATGCAAGAGTGATCATGCTGCCTAGTGTGTTAGGATGTTCTGGCCCCAGCAACTTTGTACGCAGATCCAAAACTTGCATGTGTAACTTCTCAGCTTCCTCAAAATTTCCTTGATCTGATAAGGCCGATGCAAGATTGTTCATGCTGCTTAGTGTATCTGGATGTTCTGTCCCCAGCAGCTTTTTCCGCAGATTCAAAACTGGTATATGCAACTTCTCAGCTTCCACAAATTTGCTTTGACCTGAGAGAGTTGATGCAACATTGTTCATGCTGGTTAGAGTATCTGGATGTTCTGGCCCCAGCAGCTTTGTGTGCAGATCCAAAACTTGCATGTTCAACTTCTTAGCTTCCTCAAATTTCCCTTGCTTTGAGAAAATGAATGCAAGATTGTTCATGGTGATCAATGTATGTCGATGTTCTGGTCCCAGCAGCTTTGTAGACAAGTTCAAAACTTGCATTTTCAACTCCTTAGCTTCCTCAAATTTTCCTTGTTTTGCAAAAGTTGTTGCAAGATTAGCCATGCTGCTCAGAGTTGATTGATTCATTTCTCCATATCTTTTTTTCTTCTTCTTCATTACTTGATATTGAAGATCCTCTGCATCTTTCCACATGCCATTTTCCTCCATTACATCACTGAATCTAACATATTCAAGTTCATCAAATTCTTTTTTGATGTGGTTTTCCTCTTGAAACTCATAATTGGCTTTGATGTGCACTAACAGAAGCCTGCGCAATGCAAAGTCTTCACTTGCATCACCTAGTGGAATAGAATGCACAAGTATCAATTTGGCCACTTTATGCATCACTTGCATCTCTGATATTGCCATTCTATCTCTATTCCACTTATGCATCAAAGGATGAACAGTATAGATACCAGAGGATGAGCCTTCTTTGATCAATGAGAATGATCTGAGAACTCTAATTCCTTCATGAAAGAGCATCTCATTCCAGGACTGATTCTCTCCAAGCTGAAGCAATTCACTGATGTGCTTTATAACTTTTCTATCCAGCTTTTTGTGATATTTTGAACTGAATGAAGTGGAGGCTTCTCTGAATATCATCTCAAGTATATTCTCATGATGAAAAAAGGCAGCAGTTTGAAGAATAAGAATAGCAGCATGGGCAGCCTCTCCATCTTGGCTGCTTGTCCTTCTTTTTGCCCTAGATTCAATTTCACAAAATGACAAGTCCCAAGTTTCATAGACTGTACGGTTATATTGAGATGCTCCTTTAAACACAGGATGGTTCATAAGTCTCACTCGATGCTGAGAAAGGTTCTCAAGATAATTATCAATACTGCAGAGACCAGTCTCAATGGCAGCCCCAGCCTGATCAACTGCCAGAGGTAAACAGCAGAGCTCATTGACAATATTTTGTGCCAAATTATGCATATTTCCAGATGTATCACTGAGGTGGCTAGCCTTTAGAAGAAGCAAGACAGCTTCATTCTGTGACATTTGGCAAATTTCCAGAGAATTCTCATAAGTTGTAACCCGTCCAAGAGATTTGTTTCTACTTGTCACTAGAATATTGCCCTTGGAGCCAGATGGAATGAATTTCTCTACAACTTCAGGTCCACCATCAGCATTATCAAAGACCAGAAGTCATTCACTCTGCAGTGAAGAGATCCATGCAAGGGCAGACTGAGAGGACACAGAGCTCAAACTAATAGCAGCTTTAGCATCAGGATGGAAGCAAAGACCCTTCAGACCCAGAGTAATTGTATCTTCAGAAGATGCATCAATCCAAAAGACATGAGAGAATCTAGAAATGGTTTTTAGAGACTTCAAAAGCCAGTAAGTGAAGAACATATACCTGTCAGCCATCTCCTCCACAAACTTCAAACAAATCTGAGACTTTCCAATACCTCCCATACCATAAAGTAGGAAAGACTTCCTCTCCCTATTCCCCTGCTGTGCAAAATGATTCTTCAGTTTCTCAATAATGTGCTCGCGACCTGTAAAGAGAGCACTTGAATTTGGTATCTGGGGAATGAAGGGTGCATCATGCTGAACACTGCTGAAGTGTTGATGAAATTCCATCTAGATCAAAGATTTAATCATTATCACACCCATGATAGCAGAACATACATTTTGGGCACTATAGAAATTGGAATCCTTGATAACAAAGTTGTGAGCTCCCTGCAATACATTCTGGTGTCCCATGAAATATGAGCAGACAAGTCTGATCAAACTGAAGTGGCAACACGCACCAGAGCCGCGGCTCCTGCCATAACTCCAGACACTCTTTGAAGACCTCGTCAGAATAAGGATGCACAAATCTGAAAGTAGGCCCTAACCTTGAACCAGTTGCGAGATTCTCATTGGATGAGTGGGGTGACTCTGAGAGTCGATCGTATAATGCCTGGAACTTGCCTTTCAGACGACTTCCGAGAGGGCGACCAGGATCAGACATGGTGGTACAGAAGGAAGCGACAATGCTGTGCGGCGTCAAAGTTGGCTGACTGACTCGATTGTGGCTGACAACGAGGTCAGCTGACGTTGACGTTTAACTTCTTGTTTTCTCAATATGTAGTGGATTCATGCAGCTGCCATCTACGCCCTGTCAATGCTGTTGTAGAAGAATGAAGGAATGAACGTGTCAGAGGAGTGATGTGGAGAGAGAACCGTTGGCGAAGCTTTGAGTTGGTGACGAAGATTTGAGGAGATCTGGGGTGTCATCGGGACTCGGCACGAACTTTCACGCAAACCGCAGTGTTTGGTATGAGCTGATGAACCGAATCGGCACCACCACTCTACCGAACATCGCCTCTGACGACTTGCTAGTGACCGAGCTAGCTTTTCGTTCTATGTCTCGCATAGTAATGCATCCCACTCCATCAATACCGCTCTCTACGCCCAGGTCTTCCATTGTTCAAGTGGTCAGCGCGGCAACTCAAGTTGGAGGCACACTCTGAGCGGTATGTGTGATAGGTTTTTTGATTACCTGCTTCTTCCTGACAAGGAGTCATCACTGGCAGGCAATGCCGATGTCCCAATCTTCACGAATCTGTACCTCGAGTATTATATCTTCGAAACCCTTACTTCCAAGCGACCTCGTAATTCAATCCCCTAATCTGAACCCTATTCAAGACGGACGAGGTATCTAAAGCACACTTTCCACATCTGGCTGGCTCATTCAATGTTCAACACACCTCCGACTGTCCAAAATCCTGAGCATGTCACACTCCGCAGCCTAACCTTCCTGGACAATTACTTCTACCCTAACGCGAAGCCCCTTTGCTTTGCCGATGGGCTAATCTGTTGACGTTGCACAGAACTGGCATAGAATGCTCTCAAAGATCGAAGTCATCATGACCAGTGCGGATGTGGGGAATACTTGTTGGGAAATAGCCCCTCAGCCTTTCATTGGTTCCGACCACCTGCGTTCTTGTAAGCGAAGAAAAATAAGAAGGGGAAAGAGAGTGGGTGAAAATGGGGGATGGACAACAGGTTCACGGTAGATGCGACTTCATCGTTTTCGCCCCATGGAAGGGGTCAGCGATGACCAATACTTTGGATTGGATATGAAGGACGAGATCAAGCGAACCACATCAGCAATCGCAAACGTGGACCAACAAAGACGTGGGTTCACCTCTTTCCTTTCCCTTTTGATGATGATCTCACCCTTTTGTGCTATGCAAGGTAGTTCTATATGCAAAGTGTAACCAGGGAAGGCCAGTACGTACCGCTCATTTTGTAAGACGATGTGATTTTGATTCAACTATCACTAGTAGCGCTAAGTGAACCCTCTTTGGAATGCCACGGGCTCGCAAAACGCCCGCGGCTATGGGTTGATTCCAATCGACGCGAATGCGGGTATCTCTCATCGTGCCTGTGTGGTATTCACATAGGAATCGGATGACGAGTCGATATACGCTGCTCAGTACCCCCGACCGCCTGTCCTTTGAAGCATAATGGCCATGAACTCTGCCTCCTGTACAGCAATGCAGGAAAGGGAAGGGGTGTAGGGGAACTCGAAGTAGCACGCAGCCTTTCCTAACCACAACGTCGGGCTTAGCTGAAGTTGGTAAGTAGATCGTCTCGAATCCCAATGGCTCAAGCTCAACACTGTTTTTCTCTTGCAGGTGTCAATTGAAACAACCACCGTTACAAATCCAACCCCCATAAGCCTATACAGGCGGATCTCAATTCGCCGCGACTGAGCCAAATCCCTCACCCCTCCTTCATGCTATCCTCGCCGTCATGTTCAAGTATCCGCCAAGGCGATTTGAACGCTTGGAGACTTCGACGAAGTGTAGACCCCCAACTTCTTCTGGTTACTTATGGTCGGCCTCTAACTTTTTCCGACGTTGATATTCATCACTCTTGAACGACTTCGGACGCTCGTTTCAACATCTGCCTCATTGAAGAGCCCACTACGAGTTTTACTCATTGACCTTGGCCGCATGACCGAGCATTCTGAAGTATCGCAGTGTCTCGCATAACCAGCTTTGCTTTCTCGATGCTGTGTATTAGCCGTGGTCCTCCATTGACTCATCATTCAGGCTACCGTCTTCACGCCTATTCTTACCAAGGCGCACGGTTTCAAATTGATCTCAAGCCAACTTGACAGTTGCAGGAGCGAGCGTTGACTCGATACCAGCGGCCCTGTTCATTACTGGGTGTACGTCGAATCTTTTTAGATTATCCTGCCCTCCCCTTGATCAAACTTTGGGACGGGGCGGAGCGTGTCCGTATTGCAACCGTATTGTTGATTTCAATCGCTATGTCGATTACATAAGCGTTAGCTACTCAACATCCTTGTCCTCGTTCATCGCTCGACGCGCGACGCGCGACCAGTGTTGGCCGTGACCATGCTCCCTATTTCGCAACATATGTGACACACACACACACCTAGCGCTCAACTCACAATTCCATGGCGTCCTTTTCCCAAATCCTCATTCTAAGCAGTTCAATCCACCATCTCCATGACCGTTCCATCATCAACGAACAGTACATGAACCTGCTCCTCAAACAACAGCGTCTTCGATCCCTCCCATGTTCCGACCACCCCTGCTCCTCACCAATCAACGGAATATGTATCCCCCGCCTCTGCAAATGCGACGACTTTCCCTTCGGACTGGGATATGGTCCTGGTGAATCACTGCCACCCCCCTAAGGATCTTTCTGCTCAGACGACGGTAGCGACTGTTGGTTAGCGTAGGAGCACCCTGAGAGCCGAACCGCGACGAGCAGTATTCGCCTCCGTTGCATAGGCAGGACTTGGGGAGGTTCCAGAGTTGTAATGGTTTGAAGTGGACTTGTAGGTGCGTATCGGATTTCGTGGTCGTTCCATTCTAGTGTTGAAAGAGCCACCCACAGATACGCTAATATTACTTTTGGGCAGAGTTGCGTCGCAGATAACACGACTTACACCGACATGGCGAGCAATACATGTTCACCGTCACGAAAAATAACCTCGATTCTGCTGCAATCGGGGGTCTTCCGTCTGTCGATGGACTCTGGGTCCGCCGCTAAGGCTCCATTGCGCATGTTGCTACAGTGAACAATAATATTTGTCCATGCACTGGCAAAACATAGACAAGAAACCGCCTAGTTATGTTACAGTTTGAACCCGAACTAAAACTGCATGGATCGCGAACGCTGCCGTCACAGCAAGCGTGAAGTCATCTGGACAGCAGTGAGCAGTTGACAGCATATTCATTTAACAGTGCCTTACTCAATCATTGAGGCCTCGAATCAGAAATTCAGCAGCTTTGGAGCGAGGCTCGATTGTGCAGTTGAAAGGTAGGGGATATCTATACGGGAATGAATGGATACTCATAGACTCCATAGAAAGAACACATACGACAGAAACCCGCTTGTGTAATTCGCCTCAAGTCGTTTAGGTTTTCCGAGTTCATCCACTGGCGCATTGACATTGTATACCGCCAAGACAGACGAGACGATAGAATATAGAGAATTGTCGCTCAAGTACCTGCCAGGACACATCCTAAAGCCCCGCTGTTAATGACTCATTTCGATGCCATTTTCTCACTCACCTCCTGCCAAATCCGAAGGCCGCGACTACTGGATCCCTAACGCCTGGGTCTATTTGACCATCTTTAAGGTAGCGCTCCGGCCTGAACTCTTCGGGGGCCTCGAATACTTCAGGATCGTGCAAAACTGACCTATGCACAACTTTTCTATAAATAAATTTTTTTCACGTATGCGAAAAACGTAGCATGCAGCTCCGATGACGGCAGTACCTTTTGGAATAAAGTATCCATCATACTCATCATCCTCAGTAGCCATGTGTGCAAAACCTGCCTTTATGAACAGCCGGAGGAGGAGATTGAAAAACCTCTTACCGAGGGGAAGAACCAATTTCCAACGCATCGTTTCCTTGATTATTGCGTTTACGTATGGCAGATATGGGCGGTCGTTAAAGTCTGGAAGGCGATTTATTCCGACGACTGCATCGATTTCCGCCTGTGCCTTTCGCAAGACTTCCGGATACATCGCCATGGCCAAAAAAAAAGTTTGAGCGGTTGAAACGGTCTAATAGAGAGTGAGTCGCGTCAAAAGAAAATTTGGAGAAAATATGACGAACAGTATCGGCTCCAGCTAACGTCCAAGTGATTGACAAAATCAGTTCGGGTACAAGAATATGATTGCTCACCAAGGTATGCTATCGCAGCGGTATTTCGAGAGATAATCTCTTCCTCCGCTCGGCCTAGTTCTTCGTTTCCGGGAAAATCCTCCAACAAAGACGTCAGAACGCAAGGTATCGCCGTTCCCTCCGCCTAAAAATACGATGTTCAACTTGTCCGATTAGCAAGTGATGTGGAACTAAGAGTTTACCATTTTCGTTTGTACAATTTTAAAGGGTTGATTGGCCACTTCGGCATGTATGGCGGCATAGTGAGCAGCTTTCCGCTTGAAGCCAGCTCCAGGAAACCAGCTTGGCACATATTGCAAGAA
Organism: Laccaria bicolor S238N-H82; assembly: GCF_000143565.1. NCBI lineage: Eukaryota > Fungi > Basidiomycota > Agaricomycetes > Agaricales > Hydnangiaceae > Laccaria > Laccaria bicolor. The sequence goes on from NW_001889879.1 coordinate 1,071,635, forward strand.
TGGGAGCAGATCCACCCAGAAAGTCCCCTGAATGCCAGCCTCGGCAGCGCTTTGCAGCGCCTCCTCAGCCAAAGTGATATAGGGGTCGTCAGATTCCAAGACTGGTAGGCCATAAGTGACACTCATAATGGTTGATGCAAAAGTCCTGGAAAGACATTGGTCAGGCTATCAAATATGAATGATTGCGGCTTACTGTCGGATGTGATGCATGAAGTTTTGCGGTGTCGTGAGAAGCCGACGGAGTAAGGCTTGAGTTTCTTTCACCTGGATTGGTAGATATTTATGGACGGTGTTCGCGTGAAAATGTTCGTGAAAGGCACGGCGGTGCCTTCGCCACATAGTCCCGTAAGGCATGTTTGGTATAGCGTAACCCCAACCCATTCTGTGTAGCAATTTAGCCTGCTCGTAAAATGACATTTGGGCTGGGGAGAACGTACAGCCTCAACATAGGCATGATCAATCTGTCCGAGTAATTTGACGATCTCTTGTCTAATATATCGTTTATTCTTTTCGGGGATCCTAAAACTAGAAATGGCTGGCCGAGAACCTCGAAGCATACCATATCGCCTGGTAATTAAATTAGTCACAAGCCTCAAATATTAACCGGGGGCGCACCATATTTCTTAAACATTTTATCGTAAGCCAGCCACGGTTTATCGCTCATTGACGGCACTTCCAACATGGCCCCCAGAATGGGGAGTCCCTTGGGACCTGGGGGTCGGGGAAGGCAGTTGGGATTTGGCTTCTTCACGCCGATATGCTTCAAGCTCCATAGACCCAACAGCAAGCCTGCGACAGTGAGGTATGAATGAAACTGGAGCGTCTCCATCACACCCGAGACTGCAGTGTTGGGAAAGTCTGAAGCGAGTATGTCGTACATGATGGTCGCACTGCCGATGTAGCAAGGGGGAAGTGATTGCCTCACTGGCACTCGTCATGTCGCTTTTATTGAATATGTTCGACACATATCCTGGAGTTCAGAAAATCAGACCCAAGGATAAGGTCCTGGTCAGGGTGCTTCTTATCGTTTCCGGTAAATCCGTTTTTTCGTCATCGGCATGGAGCTTCGAGTTGACATCAGGACAGGCGCGCGTGGAAGTTCAACGGGATAGAGGCATTTGCTTAGGTTCAGCATACTGGAACTATTAGTGAGTTGAGTTATAAACGTTTGGCAGGGATGGTAATTTGAAGTAGTGCTATTTTTCGGAGTGTTGGGACCAGCTGGGTTTCGTGGCTGCAGCAAACGCCATATGACTCTAGGACAAGCGACGTCAAGTACTGTTGTACTGTGGGAGTGGGAGTTAAGCGACTCACTGTAATAGGACTAGTATATCGTCAAACCTTCATTGTAAAGTGTTGACCAACTGAACTTTCTTTGAGTCGATAGATGATGTCCTGTAAGTACCGAAATCATGCACTTAGAGAGAGTCTTTGAAGGAGGGTCTCAATCACAGCCCACGAGTAAGCGATTTAGCAGCCTTGAAGCGTGGCCCGACTCTAGAATTGAAGGTGCAGGATATCTGTGGATACGTGAGTGATCCGGTTTGGCGAGATAAATACACGTACGACAAGAGCCCGCTGATATGATCCACTTCAGCTCCGTCTGGATAGTCCAAATTTATCGACCTTTACAGTGGAGCCCATATGCACCTGTCAGTTTCGATGCTGATGCCTCAGGCACAACACTCACCTTCAGCTGCCGACCATATTCCCGACCACCGGATCTCTATAATTCTCGAGATAGCACACCGTCGGATGCGATCTATGAGATTGTCGAGCGTTACGTCGAAGCAATGCATGCCTTTCTTTCCTTCGCTAGGGTGGGTTAACACTTGAATGGCAGGCGTTCTGGTGGGAAATGTTGGTGAAATGCTCGGCAGTGTTGCCCCATGCAATGCCGTAAGGCATAAGCGCCTCAAACGGAGATCAGCGTCTATCAGCGTGCTGCCATCTTGTCCCAACGGTCAGGCGTCGATACTATGCGTTTCCGCGGTTTGTCGTTGACTGGTCGTTTAGGATGCTACAACTTTCTTACCGAGGTGCACAATCTCAAATTGATTTAAAGCCATGAAAACCGCAGAGCGAGCGTCACTTGAGTGTACTTTGAATCACTCCAGGTTGCCCTGCCCTCCTTCAAATCAAGTTTCGAGACTGTAGCGGAGTGTTGTTTGTATCGTTGATTTATCGTGGGTTATGGAAAATAACCTCGATTACATAAGCGATACCATCTCCGTGATACAGACCATAATTAGCCGTTTTTCCTATTCTTACAAGTGTACCACATCCTCGTCCTCATCGTTCATCGCTCGACGTCCACCAGTGTGTTAATCATGTCTTGGCAAGGTAATACCTTCATCGGTGGCATAAATCAGCATATCGACGCCCTATTACGCAGCATACGTCGATTCTAACCTGATCGGGAGTGGCAAGGTCTCAAAGGCGGCGATTATTGGTTTGAAGGGTGGTGTATGGGCAACGTCGGTGGGGTTCACAGTGAGCAAGAGAGATTATTATCTTTTCGCGTCGTTCTAAGAGATCTGTCACAGTTAAGCACAGAGGAACAGAAGGCGATCGTTGACGGTTTCAAGAACCCTGACGCTATTCTGGCAAGCGGTGTTCGGCTTGGAGGTCAAAAGTTCTTCGCGGTCCGAGCCGACCAGCGTAGTATTTACGGGAAGAAGCAGGTACGTCCTAACGCGCTTCAGCCTTTTGATCTACCCGTGATACGTTTTTATGCACAGCTCGACGGCGCTGTGATCGTCAAGACCACACAGGCTGTCATTGTCACTGAATACCTGGCGCCACTCCAAGCCCCGGAGACGACGCCCATTGTGGAGGGTCTTGCGGATTATCTGATCTCTGTGGGCTACTAGATGTCTGCGTTTGTATTGTTACCATCAGGTGTCGTGTGCAGTACCCCAAGGGATGATGAAGTCGGACAGTCCATATGTATCACAAACACACTGCTTTACTATCCATTGAAATTCGCTATCTGCTTTGTCCAACATTCAAGTAGAATAAGCATCCATCCATCCATCCATCACTCGGATCTAATCTACTGCGATTTTTCTTTGTTCCACCAGCTTGGCACGGATTACGACATTTACGGTACCATCCTAATGAGTCAAAGAACGCTGACGAAGCTGTTGTTGCAGAACAGACACCGATGAACAGCCTCCAGAAGCTCTTCAACTACCCATCCCCGAGCTGTTGGTGGTAGCCAACTGTGATCAGGCGAATTCGGCGCCGACACGGGGAGGAACGCCTTCCGACTGCATCCTACGCAAGTTCGGACCCGAGGAGTGGATAGAATGAAAGTTGTTATGGAGCATCGGGCTGAGCTCAGAAAGATCAGTCTCACAAATGGTTTTCAGAGTTCAACGGAATGACAGTACCCCATGTGTGGCCGTTGGGACATACAGCTGTTGTGATATCTTGCAGTGGAACCTCTACTTTGCAAGCCGGGCACACTTCGTTTAGTTCGTTTGATATTGGAGACGATGGGTTGCTTGTGAGGCCCTCCACAAGTGCCGCCAGGTCTCGTCCTTCTTGTGATAGATCCGGAGGGCTACCAGGGAGAAGAGACTGAACCACCATTCTTAATGCAAATGGGACGTCGTTGGCTATGGGCGGAGGTTAAGTCTAATCCTCTCGGGTGTCAAGATGAAAGCGACAAACGTTGGAGGCAGTTGGTGACAGAAGCCAGGTGCCGAATTATCGTGCGTAGCACACGATGTGAGATGGTGTTGAGAAGTCCTTGAGCAACATGCCCGCAGTCTGCTTGTTGTTCCGGGCTTATGGATAGTTTCTGGAGCATGATTCCATCATAATGCTTTTCAAGAGAACATGAGACCAACCCAAGCAAAGTCGGCCAGCGAGAGCCGCATCCTAAGCGAAAGCAGTACATCCCACCCGAATAAATGCCTGGAAAGACTCGTCCTGAAATCCCGGCGGAGTTCGGGCGTCATTTCTCCAGTACATTGTGGAATATGAATGTCAACCGAGTGGTCCGCGAATGTCGGCTTCAAGATCTCGAGGAAGTGGGGATGTAAGGAGGCGAGCTTTCGTTGATTCCGAAGGTGGAAGAGGTATGGGCGGAGGACGTGGAGGGGCTCGGAGCCGATGGCTGTGGGTTGCATGACTAAGGAGTTGTTCAAACAACAAGATAGTGGTGATAGGTTTACCTGTCCTGACGCCGTTCAATGTGTTGGCAAGGCCTCTGAGAAGCACATCGTCTTCATCGTCTTCCCACATTTGCGCAGCGATCAGCATGCTACTATGTTTCGCATCGTGTTTGTAGCTAAAGTCTGAAGGGTTTGCTGTCCTAAATTGACTCAATAAGAGCACCGAGTGGCAAATGAAAAAGAGCTCACTCGTAAGCCCACAAAAAAGTGGCATGATCGTCATAAGATATCGTCCCAGTAATCCGGTTCATATCGTTCTGATCAACGGCGCCTTGCTCTGCCTTGACGAAGACACTGCGAGACGTTTTAGACAGGTTGTCTGAAGTAATCTGGTCATCCTCCTTCTGAGATGTCCAAGAGGGGTCTTTTGAGAGGTTATGGATAGTGTGGAATGACCCATCGGAGAGGATTACACGAGTATGTCTCGTAGCCGAAGGTAAACAATTCCCGACACTGATGGGAATGCGGATGAGACTGCGGATATCTTTTGTGTCTTGATTAAGAGAGAACGAGATCCCGTCCAGCCGAATTCTTCGCCAGCTACAGTCCAGAGGTGCACGATTCCAGGTTTGCAGACGACCAGAATGGGCTGTGTGTGCAGAATGAATCAAAGGTCAGAAGCTTGGAGAAGGGCAGGACTCACGCCTCTTCCAACGATGTCCACCCATATCAAGGCCGTAATTCCAGTTTTATCAGGACCAAATAGTAATTCCGGGCCGCGTTCAACGGTAACCTCCAATACAAAGTTTTGAGCAAAATGGAATTCTCCATCTGTTTCTTGTAGGACCTGGGTGATCTTGATAAGACCCACAGAACCGTCGGCACTTCCATAAGCGATGTATCCTTCGCCTGAAACAGTCGGTAACTCTGGAAATTTCTGAGTTCACGGACTCACAAACACCGGGGGATGCGAGGCTCCATGCAGATGGCGCTAGTTGTGTTATCCACCTGTCTGCGACTGAAATAGTGTGAATGTGTTCAATCTCTTTGTGAGCGTGGTACCTAGGCCGGAATAAGCATGACGCACAGGATTTCATCGATAAACTAACCGGAGAAGGGTGATAGAACCTGCTCTGCTGCCGATTACGAGAAAAGAGCTGTTCACCAAGGGCGTCGGGCAAACGTTGAAATTGGCAAAAGGAGTCCAAGCCACGCCTCAATCGGCGAATCAGACGCGGGATCAGAATTTTTGGCTAAAAACACGTACTGATGACCTGTGATTTCAGAATATCTTCGGATGGGTGAGTCTCCAGAAGAAATGGTGTGACGTCGGCGGCCTGCTTTGGGTTAGTTGTAACACAGATCCGAAAGGACGGTATAAACTTTCGGCCATTCTCCTTTCAGATAATTCTTTCCGGCAACCCAGAGAGTGAGGTCCATGTTAGAGCTGAGCATTGCTAGGACGCAGCTTGAAGTGACGTTCGTTTAATGTCTTCTAGATCGGTAAGGGGGTGACGACATACCCGCCATCGGAGGACAAACCGCTTGGTGAAATTGCTACTGACGAGGGTGACAAGTCGATTGACCCCAGGGATGCAGCGCCCCATGCTAAATCAGAAGGATTGATCAGCTCAGAGAAAGTGGTCAAGTTGGCAGTATAGCGCGGAACCTTGAGAATGATCAGGCCACCGAATCCCTTCAGACTTGTCAAACTGAATAATGGTTCTAAACCACCCCAGCGCTTGAGAGTCTTCGCGACTTTCTTTGTTCAAGGAAGACTTGATCACGGAGGTATTGTCAAAGTTGATTCCGTGATCTGGGGTCTACGCACATGGAGTCAATTTTCCGTTCAACAAATATTTTTGATAACGACTCACAAGGATGTAAATCGCGGTTTTTGTCACGAAACATAGTTGCCCATCAGAAGACCACTGGAGGCAATTCACAGAGGGGTAGGAAGTAGCCGTTGGGACATTGAGCGCGCTGGAGACAAGCGGTGCCGTGGAGGAAGGTGGCGGAACGGAGGTCATCAAGTATTCCAAGTATTCCTTTCGGTTGACAAAGTCCTAGAAACCCAAAGACATCCCAAGTTTGCAAACCAAACGCAAAGTTAACCGTCGGACAAGAACCAGAGTGATGCCGCCTGATGGAGTTTGGGAAGACGCGCCCTTTGGCGCTTTAGATTTTTATGTTTGGCGCTGTCCTCGAAACCTCACAGTCTCATCTCCTCCGCCAGGCTCCAGGATCCAGCCAAATTGCAGCTCGAAAAAATGGCCAAAGGCTCCAAGAAAAGGAAGCAAGGGCCAGAGAAACCTCAGCCGGTTTTGAAGAAACTAAGGCAGGATGTTGTACCAACCGCCGTTGAAGCTGACCCGTCGAACATGATCGGCAACCTGCTCTTCCTCGATGAACTGGAAACGACGACCGAAACTCTGACTCTGCTTGCTCAAAACCCTGGCTTGATTGGATCAAAGGTGTTGAAACCGTTTAAGACTGCAGTACATGACTACTGGCGAGTAGCTCATGAGACAACGAACACAGGTGAGCACCCGTTCATCATCACTCTACAATGAATTCTAATTTTAGTGAGAAGGAAGTTCATTGACGTCAAGGATATCCTCCGCACTTGTTGACCAGCGCCACGTCGATGCTCTCGTGCTATTAGCGGAGATGGTCATCCGGGAACAAATGCCGAAATTGGGAGCCTTGCAGCGATGGGTCAGAGAGTGCGATGCCGTTTTGACACCAAACATGTTACAGAAGGACGAAAGTCGGGTGTGGCAGGTTCTCGATTCCATCTTGAGGACTACGCAGCCCGAGATGATCTCGAAGAACCAAGAGGAGGGTGGGGTGTTGAAAGAAGGAAGTCGATTGCGATGGTACGAGCCATTCACGGTGAAGCCTCCTCCCGGCCGTGAGGGCGGCTCGATAGACTCGGACATCATAGCGGAGAAAGCGGCCCTCGTGTTGAAGCCGCTTCAAACTACCCCAGGTCCAGAGCGGCGACCACCTAACAAGCACCCTGCTGTGATCTTCTATTCCCCACCTAATACATTTCCTCTCCTCCCTTCATCCGAACGGACACGACATCCGCAACGACACGAGCTTCCTGGTGTGCCT
>NW_001889879.1:1081238-1137294 GCF_000143565.1 Laccaria bicolor S238N-H82
TATCAAGTGTTAGATCCGAGAATACTTCTATATTTAGTAGCTTCTTCGCCTCGTGGTCTTCCACATATTTGCTGCACAAATATGGACTTGCCTTTTGTGGAAATATTTTCTCCAATATCTTCGACATTTATCCACCCCCACAAATTCTTAATAACTCCGACAGAAAAAAATGGATAAAATGAAATAAAAGATTGTAAATATCTTTCAACTGATTCCAGTAGATAAAAGGGAACATTATGATTAATATCTACTCCATTTTTCCACATTATACCCAGTGGATATATAAGCCAGGGCCCGCAGTGCAACATGCCTTCAACGAAGCATCATAAGTGGTCACAGGGCTGGTCAGCCACACCTAACATAGCTGAAGTTCCCTTACATCTGAATGGTTGTCTTACGATGCATTTGAAAAGTGGTTGTGCAATCCTTTGCCCCTTTGATTTCAAGGTAAAAAAATTTGACATCTCCTATGTTTGTTCAGGAGTTTGAAACTTTTTCAGTGCTGCACAATTTCTGGCTCACCACTTCCTCAAGTCCTTCAGATTTTTTGACCACTCAATCTAGCTTTTTCTCTTCTATATGAATATCTAATTTTTATTGGTGTAGATGTGTTGTATTCGCTGTCGGAGGCGTTCCGATGCTCAGGGTTCAGGAGATTGAAACTGCTGTCACGCAAGGTCACAATTACTTTGGCTGACAGATGAAGGTCATTTGACAGGCAAATGTCACGCAAATGTCACGGTTGGAGAGCTGTTTGCAGACAAAATTTGGTATTTCGCCCTCCCTTCCAAGAGCACTTCATGTATCTCTCTAGAAATTTGTATGTAGACTCTCAAATGCCAGTTGAATGTACTTGGAAAGTTTCAGAATAAACAGTCTGCCCGATCTGAAGGGATCTGAGAAAACATCTCATTACTTTTGTTTGGTTGGTGTAATGAAAAGCACAAGGTCATGCCTCCAGCACACAAATCTTTGAGTCTTCCTCTGAAATTCTGGAATAGTGAATCTAATGCATAAATACATCTTCTCTGAAAATTTCAATATCCTAGGGTAAGCGAAGGGCAAGATAATGTGCAGTTTCAAACTCCTAATGGGTTTCAAACTCCTGAACAAACATAGTATATCTTTGTGTCGCATTCTACTACCCTCCTCATGACCATGCAGCTGGTCCTCTCAATCATTGTTCTACTCAGTTGGGGGTTTTTGGGTACAACTGAGTTGACCTCACAATCTGCCTATATTCTTCATGAGAATGATCCCACACTGCTTTGGGATGAAATCTGCTTCACCGATGCCAAGCTTCTTCCATTGTCCCGCTGTGGTTTGGTTGGGATTTGGGCTCAAACAATCAAACATAGACAAGTTAGAAGACCTGTTCAAGGATGATATCTCTCATCCTGACTATGGGAAGAATTGGCTGCCAGCTCAAGTCGCCCAGACCTTCCCTTCAAGGTGAGAAAAAAAAACTCAGGGTTGAAATTTTGTGTGGATGGCTGGATGGTGCTGAATTTTGTCTTGACAGGGTGAAGCTCGTGCTATCGCAGAACAGTGTCACTTACTGATAATGATTGTAGAGTGCATTCAAAACTCAAGTACAGCTACATATGAAAAATAGGTCCATGTTGTGTCTATAAGTTCAAGGTCTGAAAGCAATCCACCATTAGACATGCAATGGGCCCAGGTTTCAACATCAGCTGTCCCCTGTGAACCACCTGGCCATCCTTGTGAACCACCCAGCCATCCTTGTGAACCACCCTGCCCTCTGGAACCTGACACAGGGGAGAACTGGCTATTTAGCCAATGGGCACATGAGTAAGCATATGTTGATTGGAGGCATTAATGCTCTCCCATATTCTTCCCATATGCCTACCATGCACATTTGAAATTTAATTGAAGTAAGCTCCAAAATAGAAATATTATGGGATTCCTAGTTACAGGAAAAATATGCCCATAAAAATGGGCTATCATATGTGGCTGATTTGTTCATTTAAAATATGACCACAATGTGCCCAATAGGTACATTATGGTCACATGCTTGTAGGCTCGTGACCAGCCGTTACCTTTCGAACTCCGATGTTCATCTCAAGGTAACGGCTGGGAGCAACGAAGCACTTTTAGTAAGGTCACGCTTTGTCACATCTGACTTAGTGAAAATTCGTCGTAATCGTGTTTGGCTACTACACACATAGTTCATTCCTCCTCCTGTACGCCATCCACACTCCCCTCACTTGAGCTATCAGACCAGCTGTCATCCTCGTGTTCAAACATGTCATCCATATCTAGTGCAACATCCTCTGCACCAAATGTGGTCAAGGTGCGATCCAGGATGCCATTTTCAAGATCCTCGAGAATTCTCGCCACCTCGCTAATCACCTCTGGGTCTTCTTCTTCCGGAATCTTGTCTTCTTGGGTTGAGTTTACAAATGGATCTTCTTGGCTTTGAGGATCCTGTTGTCCTGAAGAATGTAAGTCTATGCCTGTTTCCATTTGAGTTTCAGCTTCGGTTGCTCCTGCACTTGAGTTGGGAGATTCTGGGATGCTTTTTGGTTGGTTTGCGACAGGGACAATCTTCCTTCTTTTCTGAAGTAGAGCAAAGGCTTCGTTGTAGTCGGAGAGCGGACTCTTAGTACCTGCTGTTAGACTTTGCAAACCTGCCGTAATGGCATCTTTCACAGGCCCTCCATCATCGTTGTTTAAGACCCGGCCCCGCTGAACACAGTAAACGTTATGTGCATCAAGGCTTTCCATGAGAGTCTCTATATCACTGGAGAGATCAGCCGGTGCATGGCGTGTCCCTTGATCCGCGCCGAGAATGTCATTGAAACTTCTTGCAAGCTCTCGGAGAATGTCGACGCAAGGAGCAATCTGCTCCACCCATTCCCATGAAGCATTGGAACCATGAGCTTTATAAAATACCTAACGTTTCTGTTAATCTTTGGATGTTGCAGGATGTTACACAAATACCTTGATCCAATAGTTCAAGTGTTCCTGCATAAGATCAACTTCAACCCAGCTGTTTGGCTTTCCTGTTGGGTTAAGGAGCCAGTTGTTCAGTACAATGCTCCTAATAAATTTGGAAAATGTGGTCAGTAAACCTCTTTGAAATATGGACCAACTTTACCGAAGTTCCTTGCTCCAAACACTTGAGAGATTATGGATTAAATGAAGCATCTCATGTGTGTACTTGGACCTTCCATTGCCTCGAAAGCTAAGAGCCCAGATTTTCAGGACAAGGACAACTCATCCAGAATCCCCAGCTTTGATGGCATCAGTCATTTCACGAGATATGAGTGCGTCGCGCATGAAGAGAACAGCATTCTCAAAGACCAAGTCACCATTGGTAATTTTTTCCCCAGCTACCTCTTGTGCTTGACGCTTTTGCCGCAGGTCTTCAACAACAGAGGAGCTTGCATATTGACTGTAGATAAGCTCTGCATGTGAGACAAGAGCATCCCAGTCTGGAAATTTGCTGAGGTATTCTTCTTTTGATGTTGTTTTCGAAACAAGTTGAAGGCAGTGAAGCACACGAGCATATAGCGAGGTAAAAAAAATATCGCGGCTGACCCGAAATGGAGGAAGGGAGGTCAGAGTAATGGGAAGTCGGTTTAAACGTGTGTTGTGATACCAAAGTGAGCCTGGGTTTCTTTCACCAGTGTCAGGTTTACCCCAATGCGTGAATAGGTTGCCATGTACATCTGTGATCTTTCCATGAAAGAGCCCCACAAGCCAAGTCGAACCAAAAAGGGCATTGAAACCTATCTCTTGACCAGCACGAATATTTTCAAGTGCACGAAAGCGTGCCAGGGAAAGCTGATCTCCACCATGAAAACGCAAATGATCTGAGGAGTTTGGTATTTCATTGAGTTTGAGCTCATTTCTAATGGCCTTGTCAACCTCTGCATTTCCGACGATTGAGGACTCATCAATTTTCCATGCGGGTAAAGGGTGAATATCTGACTTGTGCAATTCTATCTTTTCATCGGTGAATGGTTGATGGTCCTCGAGTTTCTTTTCAAATTTGATGAAGCCTTCACCACCATGCTTGATAATGATACAAAGAATGGTGAATATAAGATTTTTCTTGAAGGCCTTTCGCTCTTGTGTTGTGTGAAGAATGTCGGTAAGTTTCAGAGGTGGAGTGGCAAGAAATCGGGCTTGATAATCTGCAGTTTTCAGGTCTTCGATACGGGCTTTAAAAAGTGGGATCAATGTGGCACAAGTCCCATTTTCTTGAGTATCTATAATTCATAAGTATGCAGCTAAATTGTCAAGAACCAACAGCATACTGTGGCGGCCAATAATCTGTTCCGCATTGTGAAACATCATGTTTATATTGTCATAGACGGTTGAATACAGCCCAGTGGCTGCTATGACTCGTGCTCGAGCACGCATTGAGTCAGACAATTGACGCAGTGTACCGGAATATTGGGTACGGGGAGCTGTATCAGCTGTGGTCACTGGTGCCAATGCGGAAGGATCATTTGCAGCGGTATTCAATGATGAAGTTCCTGGCTGAGGTTCAGGGACTTGGTACGCCGGGGTAGCGGTTTTTTTCTTGCGTGCACGGCGCTTATTTTTTGTAACAATATTTGTGTAGCTCTCGGTAATCCCCAACGTTGAGAGCACTGTCATAGTCTGACGTTGAGCACCTGAAGCATACAGATACAGCCCTAAGATTTTTTTGGATGTATTGTTTGAATGGCTGTATTCCCCAAGGCAGGTGAGGGCGGCTGAGGTGACGACCTAAGTAATTGTAAGCCCTTTGATTACAACAAAGCTGAAATGACAGATTTACCATCTTTGTCCTCTCCCTGCGTCTCTCCGTGTGTTTTTCTTCAGCGTGACGAGATGTTGAAAACTTATCGCTTGCCTTCCTGCGACGTATAGCCTGCCTCTCTTCTCAGGTGCCAACAACTGGTGAACTCTGGACAGGGCCATCCGAAGTATCGAGGAGCGGTAAATTGTCCTCAATATCAGAGGGCGCATCAACCTCAAGGCCTGGTTGATCTGGTGTTGGAGCCCGACTTGCAAGATATGCCAGGAGAGAGTTGTCAAGACTTGGCAGTGGATGCAAAGACAAGTCGGCAAGGCATTCTTCCTCGGATTCTTTGTCGTCATCAGTAAAAAGCTTGGGAGAGACGAAGCGGTCTGGCATAGTGAGATAGATACAGTTGAACTACACTAAAAGAAATCCAAACATTTTCGATCATGATCGACAAGACAGATTAGGAAAGGAGTCTCTCCTTGCTTTCGAAAACTACCCAGGTGTTTTACCTATGCCTGATCTTCCTCATCAACAGCAGTCCAAGAACAAGAAGGCCCGACGCGCTCAGGTAACAAGTAAAGCCTGGAGTGGCCTGCGAGCAAGAGACCTTGAAGGCCCGGGGCTTGAGCAGAAGATTCGCGAAAAGTTCAAGTGGGCTCACTCACCTTGTGAATTCCAACTGGAAGCTATCAAAGCCCAACTCCTCCACAAAGATGTACTCATCCACACAGGAACAGGCTCGGGAAAAACCACCATTGCAGCAGGACCACATGCTGTAATTGAAAAGTCAAAAGGAATGATCACGTTCATGGTTTCACCGCTCCTCGCCCTTCAAGAGGAACAGGTCAGTCAGCAGTTCTATCCAAAGCATAAAACTCATCTTGAGCCCAGGTGTTGACTTTTCGAAACGAGTTTGGATTGATGGCTACAGCGGTCAATAGCATACACGGCGGTTGCACTTCAGAGGTGATGACAGTAAGTAATTGTACGTTACACCAAAACACAGCCTTACCATGAAGCAGAGGATATGCAAAGGGGAATGGCAGATTGTGTTGATCTCGCCTGAGATCATCCTATCTAAACCCTTCATCAAAGACGTCCTACGCAATCCGGCTAAGGTCCCTAGGATACTTTCAATTGTCGTTGACGAAGCGCATGTTGTGTCGCATTGGGGCGCCGGCTTCCGAAAGCAATACGCAGAACTTGGCATTCTGCACGCAATCCTCCCGAAAGGCACCCCATTTGTGGCTATGTCAGCTACGTTGGCCCCACAAGTATGGCACAATGTCCTGAAGAAGCTGCAGATTGATGAGAGAAATTATATCAACATAGACATTGGGAACGACCAACCAAATGTTTCCATCGTCGTTCGCGCGATACAAAATCCAATGAACACCTTTAGTGACCTCGACTTCGTCATACCCAGTGATGTAAAGGCTGCAGGCAACATCCCCAAAACGTTCATCTATGCAGATCAGATTAGCGCGGAGGTCGGAATGGAGACGCGACTTACAGAACACTTACCACCAAAGCTCCGTGATATCGGCCTTATCCGTCCTTTCAGTGCTGCTTTCAGCCCCGAGCATTGACAAATGTTGCTAGAGTTGTTCAAAGCTGGCGTTATACGAGTCTTGATCTGTACTGATGCTGCGGGAATGGTGAGTGTTGCCTGTAAATCAATTATACACATTGATCACACAAATTAACAGGGGTGTAACATACCGGATGTCGATGTTGTTGTCCAGTGGAAACTCCCAGCATCTGTTTCAACGTTTGTGCAGCAGGCAGGCAGAGCTGGTCGTGATCCAAAGCGAACAGGTTTGGCGGCTCTTCTCGTCGAAAAATCTGTTTATGAAGCCGACCTTACGAAACTGGATGAAGCGTTGTCAGGACACAAGAAAAAGAGTGTTCGTCAATCCTCAACATACCCAAAAGCACCAAAGGGCTACGCAATTCGGCACAATGTCCAGCGTGGATCATTTGGCGGGTTGAGCAATGAGAATGTTTGGAAAGAAGATGTGCCGCTGGATACAAAATCGTTAGACAAGGGCTTGTACAGTCTGGCACAAACAGGGTCTTGTCGACGTAAAGTATTGACAGTCATCTATGGGAACGATACACCTTGTGAGTCCACAGCAACATCAACAAAAATCTTGTCCGACAACTTACAAGTTTCGCAGATCTGACTGTTCCATGCTGTGATCTATGCGATCCAACACTGCTAGATCGCACACGCCTGGCTCCTAGCACCATCCAACCCAAAGCGGCAGCACTGAAGATGGGCATAGTCAACGAAACCGTTCGTTCAGCACTCCAGCAATGGCGGTCTGAAATCTTGAAGCGTGACTTCAAGGATGCGCTATTCGCGCCGTCAGGTATTCTAAGTGATGAGCGTATCGACAATCTGTCTTCTGTTGGGTCCATTGGCAGGTTGAACGAATTGGAGCGAGTGGTAGGGGCGGACTGGCCATGGTTTGGTCAATATGGCGACGCGCTGCTTGAAGAACTCTTGAAACTTGACATACCTCCAATGCAGCCCAAACAACAGCAGAAAAAACCCGAAAAGCGAACAGTCCAGGAACTCGAAGGACAAAGGGAGCCACAAGGTCAACCTGCGACGAAGAAAAAACGAGGTCAGAAGCAAGCCGCTGTTACACCAGCTCGGAAGTCAACTCCCACAACTGTCAATCCTTCCAATCCTTCACCATCTCACGTTGCCACACCCGGGCCGTCAGTCCCAGCTTCCACGCCGCAATCTTATAATTATTCAACGCCTCGACACTACGCAACGCCACAGCGCCCTACCTACAATCCTTACTCTTTCATGTATACCATGCGCCCACTGCCCCCATTTTACGGCTATCTACATAGCCCAACTCAAGCTCCCATCCACACCCCACATCCTTTGTCAAACGCTGCATCGAGGAATCCGAATATGCCTTCGTCATCAACGACGGGTACTCAAGATGTGGGCCATACTTAGGCAGTACTTACTAGTTGGTTTTCAGTCAAAAAATCTCTTTTTACAAACCTATTTCAATCAATTCCAAATGTAATGAAACGTACAGAAAAGTTATGTTGAAAAGAAGTATTTGTGGAAAGAAGTTAAATGTTTTGACAAAGTGGTTGGGCGTTGAATCGTGAAATTTCACTAAGTCAGCGTCACGCAAGGGGGGTTCCCCTTAAAATGTGTCCGTTGCTCCCAGTCCTTCGGTGGTGATCCTCCTTTTCACACTCCGCCATATGTTTGCCAAAACAACAATACCACAACAACGGATAAACAACCACCACCGAAGGACTGGTCACGAGTCTAACATGCTATGAGATAACTCCAGCGTCCTGTAGAATATAGGGAGGAAGGAGTAATTAAATATAGCAAATATTTAAATACAAGAAATCCGTAGACACGGATAACTTGTCTGTGCCTAGGACTTGCCCGGCTCGCTCAAGTCAGATCTAAAATGAGAGCAATAAGATCCGAGAAGGCAGGCAAGACCTGAGCGTCTGGGAAGCTGTGCAAAACCAACCAGCTATACCAACCAGAGTGTAAGCTCACAACAGGCAGGTTGGTTCAGCACAGAGGAACTACCCAAAGAAGCGTCACTCTGGGAGAAAGTTTATATGTTGGAATACAAATACAGAATAGACAAGTAAATACAAGATAGCATTGTGGGAGAGGATTTTGTGGGTTAAGAATACAGGAAGAATAAATCAGTATAATAATAGATGCTGGTGATCAATATAAATACAAGTAAAGATGAGTGGAGAATTACAAGGAGAGGTTCCCATTAGAGGCAACAATGAGTGCTGAAGGGATTTTGTTATGGATACGGAACTGTTCAAAAATTGCAGCCAACGAGTCAAGATGGGACTTGTTGTATGCTTTTGAGGTGCTCATTGGCAAAATCTCCTCCATGCGGCGCCAGTAGAGCAGGAAGGCCAGAGAAGTCCAACCACCTGTCGCAGCAACAATTTCTGGTGGTACACCAGCAAGGAGAAGCTCCACAGCACCGCCAATACGAAAACTGTGACCAAGAACATGTGCAAGCATAGCGGATGACCAGATCTGGGTGCAGAAACTTAGAAATTCATGTTTGAGAAGGGGTTTTGACTGAGAAGAAGCAGTGGTGTATGCAAAAAGAGGGGCGGACTGGTCAACGGATGAGTTAACAGAAAGATGATTTCTCAAGGCAGTTACAGGACAAAGAATGTCATTCCGCACAGTGAGGATCACAGAAGCACCAAGTTCCTTAGTGGTCTTGGTCCAAGGAATATGGAAGTTTGCAGAGGAAGAGCCATCCTGCAAGGTACAGAAAGTGATCATAACAGAGCGAAGGACATGATATTTTTCATCGAACGCCGCTGCAGTAGTAACCGCTAGCTCACCTAGCCGTCGACAACCGAAGAATGTGCACAAGGCAAGAGCCCAAACTGTGGCATGGAAAGGAGTAGAGATATTAAGAGCACGGCAAAGAGCTAAGAGGTGCTCGATGGAGACAGGGGCACGCAGAGGGCGTTTATGTTTTGTTCCCTCCTTGTTTGCAGATACACGGGCAAGCTGAACCCATTCATCATCTCCAAACCAAGGGGCATGATGAACAACATGCCATGCGTGGATACCAGAGAGCCAGGAGCGTATGGTATTCCCAGCCTGTCTTCCTTTGTACTCCCCAATGAAGGCGCAAAGAAGTGGGTAAGAAGCAGGCATTCGTGCTTCCTCATCGATCCCCCACCTATCACAAAATTGGGTGAAGCGCAAGGTGCCAGCTGCATACGTGGTTTTCGTGTTAGGTGCATATGCGCCACGGATAGACATCATGGCACTGTTGACTAAGTGTGGAGGGAGAGAATCAATGAGGTATTGTCTGTGACGAGCAGCATGGGGTGTTTCCCATGCGAATAGGCGATCCGCAGCAGCGACATGAGGGCGTAGGGAGTTCTGGGAGATTTGACGGCCAGTGTGAGGCTTCCTGGGCTTGATAAGTCGAGATGAGAGAGGTAAGATATCAGGATCAAGGTGTTTGATAGGCAAGGATGATGGTGGAGTAGCTGTGGGAAGTGAAAGGGTATGCGACGTTGAAGAAGGCGCAAGAGATGTGGTAGAACGAGGCTTAAAAGGATTCAAGAAAATAGGACGACGTGTGGGGCGCGGAGGAACAAAGGATGAACCACCCACACTTGTCTCGACGACATGTGTTGCCGGTTTGAAAGGATGATCTAAGCTAAATAAAATATTAGAGTAAGGCGGGAGGAAAGCGATCATAGGGAGAAAAGGAGCTAACCTAGGCATGAAGAAAACAAGGAGATAGCTCATCAGGGAGCTTAAAGGTTGGGAAGATTTGCTTCCCAGCAGGTCCTGGTTCCCTGCGCGAGATAGGATCAGCTGGATTAGTGTCAGACTCAATATAGATGGTTTTGAACACAAGAGATGTGGACATAAGAATGAGGTGTGTTCGGCGAACAGCGAGATTAAGATAGATATTCCCGCTACGGCCCTTGTCAAGAGCACCAATGGTGCCTTGGTTATCAGAATGTACAAGTAAGTGAGCATCACGAAGGCCTTTGGCCTCTAGGAAAAGAGCCAAGAGTTCAATAGCGACTGTCTCAAGCCAGCAAATGTCGCGGCCTTCAATCTTCCAAGAAGGTGAGAGCTGGAAGGCGGCCCATTCACCGCTGATGATGATACTGATACCCCATGATGTGGAGGCGTCGACATACAGCCCAAGATCTGATAAAGGACCTAAAGGGCGAAGAGAGCGGTACACCCCTGGTAAAGTAAGCTTTACCAACCACCAGTTCAAGTCGGTGATCAGCGAATGTGGAGGATACTTTGTAAGGAATTCGTCGCTGTGGAAAGTAGACGCGAAGTTGGAAAGAGAAGGTAGGTGAGAGCGACCATCCAGATAAACGAAAGCGATGTGACAAAGGGATCCGTGAATCTTCTCAACATCACGTAAATGACAAGGTCGACCATCAAAGTCGATAAGAAACTGGAGAACGCGTTGATGAAATTTGTTTCTCTTTCCTTCTGGTAAGCTAACGCGCTTCCGAGGAATATCCCAGAGAAACCCAATAAAGGTTGTTACGAAGGAAAAACGTTCATCGCCCTTCTCGTCATGCCAAGGTACTCCCAAGGAAGAGATACAGCAAAGCATCTCATTCCTATCATAGTCGTAGCGAAAGTCACCATCAACGAAAGGGCCGGATGATGAAGGAAATCGGAAAGCCTTGAGATCGTCTTCGTATTTTGGTACCGGGAAGACCCCTTCTGCCCTCCAGATGTCAACAACGGCATTCGCAATCATACCAGCATTACTGCTGGTGCAAGCGGCCCCAAATGGGTGGGCATGATTGATAAAGAAATCATCAGAAGGCCCTTGGACGACGAGCCAAGGTTTATGAGAAGGAAGTACCAGACATGTGCGATGGAATTTCTTGATGTCAAGAGTGCATGCCTGTGTTCCAGGGGGTGCATGAGAAATCTGTAGAAGGATCAAAGGCATAAGCAAGGTGCAGGAGATGAGGGATAGATCAAACAGGAAATGAGGAGGATCTATGTGCATGATATGTAACAGAAAGGACAAGAAATGTGTGTATGTCGTGCATGACAACTCCAAAGATAATGCATGAAACATTATCACCCTCAACACAAAAGAGAAAGATCATCACACTCGACGTGTGGAAGAGGAGTCATCACACTCGATGTGTGGAAGAGGAGTCATCACACTCGACGTGTGGAAGAGGAGTCATCACACTCGACGTGTGGAAGAGGAGTCATCACACTCGACGTGTGGAAGAGGAGTCATCACACTCAACGCGTGGAAGAGGAAGATAATCATCGTGCGAGGGGCACAGAACAGGAAGGATAATATGAGAAGCCGGGTAACTTGCACAGAGCAAAAATACCCAAAGAGCGACCGGACGCGAGGCCAGCACTAACAAAAGAAAACATCTCCATGCACAAAACACAAAAGAGATGTGTAATAGGAAAGGGAAGAAAGGTGGGAAAGGAACGGAATAGAGGAATACTCACAATTTCAGCGACTTTAGATGCGGTGTCGAAACACGTAGGAAAGTCGTCCTTGTGGATGTACGAATTAATGGAGGCATGAAGTTTGGAAGCCTTAGAGAGGTGTTGACAAACCCTCAGCTTGTCAGGCACCCCAGGTTCCTGTGGCTGAACAGAAACAATAAGAGACAATGATTGAAAGGGGCCACGCAAAATCCGCTCGACATCCCCCCGAGTAAAAGGGCCTGAGAGCCTTCCGGTGTTGACTTCTTTAGTGAGGTAGTCAGAGACGGTGTCGGGGTAAGAAAGAATGGAGGGGTTGTTGGGCATGATAACGGTGTGGGGGAGTGAAGGCATGTGCCCAATAGGGAAGCCGAAACAGAGGTTGAAAGGAAGTAGAGGATAGTTGTCGAAGAGGTTGTGTTTGCGCAATAAAACTTCGAAAGTGTCAGTGTTGTATGGATGCAGGACTCTGTGGAAAAGAAGAGACTCGTCTGGAGAAGTAGAAGACAAAGGGGGGCGAGGGACAATGGAGGCGGAGAAATCAGAATAAGACAGAGGGAGGGAAAGCGACGCCTGAACGAATGCATCAGTTTGAAGGTTGTGGACGACAGGTCCATGAGAAGGCATGGTGGCGTTTGCTGCCACAGAAGGAGCAGAGATGGGCGCGTTCGTCTTTATGAGAGCATGCGTGTCTGTGGTTGCCTCTAAGATTCCAGCAGATGCAAATGACCCGGTTATCAGGGGTAAGGAGGTTGTGGTCGCTGTATTTGGACCATACTGCCTTCCCGTCGGATTTTGAACTTGACAATCACAGTACTGTCGGCGTGTTGGGTTGCATCGTGGCCTTGCTCAGCGCAGATGAGGCAGTCGGGTGTCGAGGAGGAAGACTTGCTGCTGCCGGATGAAAAGGGCTGGGAGGGACGTGTCTGAGATGAGTGAGGAGTGAGTCGTGGCATGAGTTTCCCAGCCATCACAGTGAAAGAAGCCCTGGTGGGCTCAGACGCCATCATCCCACGAATGTCAGTCATCATTTCCCGCTGTTTCTCAGAGAGCTTGTAGGCCTGGTAGTAGTGGGAAGCATCGTATGCACCATATTTTGCCCAATGTTCTTGACGGAACTTCAACTCATCGGCCTTCCAGGCATCGTAAAGGTCGTCTTTAGTGTCCTGGGCCGTATAGAAGCAAAAATGGTCATTATACCAGTTGCTATGAGCCTCGGCAGTCCCTTCTTCATCACGTTCCTTCTGGAACAAATACATGTTACCAGCAGCCTCCGTCCACTGACTGCAAGACAGAGAGAGTTCCTTTCCGAAGCGCGCAGAGAGCTTTTCGATATCAAGAATGACAGTGCCCTTTGTCTCACCAGGATTCGGATTTGTCTTCGTCGTCGGTAGAGTGGAGGCCTCAACATTCAAGATGTTTAGATTCTTATTAAGAAAGAACGGCAGAGGTACTGCAATGCAGATTTCCGTATCAAAAAGACTCTGAGGGAAGGTGGCCTGCCATGGGACTCCAACAACCCAAGGCACCATTTTTTGCCCATTCATGCAGCACCGCTTGGCAATCCTAGCTTCTTCCGCAGATAGCTTAACATCATCAGTAGTCTTCCTCTTGACCTTCAGCTTTTCTTTAATCTCCTCATCAGCAATCCATTTAGCAAGCTTAGCATAGATCAAATTAGGGAAAGAAGCTGCAAAGGACGGGATTCGGAAACGGTTCAAATCAGCTTCATCAAGAGAAATCAGAGAAGCCTCGTCGGATCCAGGCTGGGTATGAACAATAGGGTCAGAGATGTGGTCAAAGGTCTGCCGAGACCTGGCCGCATTTTTCTCTTCGATTTCCTTGTTCATCTGAAGAACCGAAACCAAGGGAAGCTTCTTCAGCATTTGAATAACCGTCGGTGAGGTATGAGTACGAGGAACGCCAGGGGCAGGAAGAAAAGAGTCAGGTGGAGCCGCCGTCTGAACAGGTGTAGCGGCTGTCTGAGAAAGAGGTGTAGCAGCAGTCTGAGAGCTCCCAGCGGTACTAGCTGCAGTTTGAGAGTTTTGGGAAGTGTCGGCCATCGTAAAAGTTGAAGAAAAAACCGTCGAAAATTCGAAAAATCACTGAGGTTGAAAGGACTCTTTTTCCCGCGTCAGAACGATAGTCTGAGGGACAAGGATAAATGTAGTCTCCTTGTCTAAGATTCGGAGACATAGATAAGTGTTTGTACTTATAAGTACAAACAGTTGGTTTCGTTCTGACGCTCAATCGTTATCTTATCCGATAATGAGCTTGCACTCGTTCCTCGTGCTTGCTCATCGCGGATGATATACTACTGTGCTAAAGTGAATATGCACACACAAATGCAATCAACATGGGACTGCTAGACACATGTATATTGACATGTCAAATAAAATGCTTCCAATGTAACCAAGGGGCAAAATGAAAAGCCACAGATGAACTGTATCCATCATGCAGGCTGTGGGTGACATGGACATGCTGAGGGTTGAAAGCAATGTTGGGTCACGTGGTCACGGTTATGATTCGGCCTTCGAGACGGAAAAAAACAGATTTTGACGCAACGCCTCTTTACAGATTGGGAAATCTTGAACACGATAAAATTGCGCGAGAAAGAGATCCCGTCTAAACTACCATGCAACTCACTTACGCAGGCAGGATGCGAGGGCAGGCTAAATTCTTTTCTGTTCACCAATTGTCCACTTATTTTTATTTAACCATCGTACTATGTAGTCCTAGTAATCGTAATGTGGGTTGTCCCCCGTTCGTTCTGTTATACATGAATTCAATATCTACACCCATTCTCGCTCACTGTCTTTGCCTTGTGACTTCAAAATTAATCCACATAGCTGAGTTGACTTTGATCAACATACCGTATATACTGTTTATTTCGTCCTAGCCACAATACCGCGCACCTTTTCCTTCTGGTGTCGAATCGGCACAGGCGGGGCATGCTCAAGGAAGTCCGCCAACGACGACAAGCTGCGAGCAACAGGCTTTGTTACCCTACGCTTGGTAGTACCCCCCTCCTGCGGTTCCATCATCTCATTAAAGAGCACGCGGAGACCCGGACGGAGGCGCGGATAAAGACTAAGGGCGCCGCCAACAGACCCGGCAACGGACTGCAGCTCGTTGAGGGTGTAAGGTTTCCCTGCTTGAGCGTTACTCCGAAGTAATTCAACGACCTTGGCCTTCTTCTCGTCGGGGACTTTGACTGTCATGGCCTTAGCATCGACGTGATAGCCTAGGATGGGAAGGGAAGGGCCGGAGAGTTGTTTTTCCTCGTCATGCGGAATACCGAGTTCGTCCCAGAGCTCAAGGAGTCGGGCTTGCTTGGTAGGGAGATGTTTATTGTACGGCTTGTAGAACTGTTTGTTTCGCTTGAATTCCCAGCCAAAATTGTCGTCGACGTATCCCAGGAGGCCGGATACACCTTTTTTCTCGGTGGCAATCCAATTGACGGTGGAAATAAATGAGTCCCAGTTCCATCCACCGCCTCGATTTCCAAACGTGTTGCACCGGTCTATGTGGTACTGACCGTTGATGGGGACGGCCTGTTTAATCTGCCATAATGGATGCATTGGCAGCTGTCGGTACGCGCTTTTGACATCTGATTTGAACAAGCAAAGTTCACGGTTAGGGTATTTCTTCCGAGCGGCTAGGAGTTGATCGCCGAGATCGTGTATATTGTCGAGCTGGACCTTGACTTGGGACTTTGAAATCGTCGAGTTTAGGGCGTGCGGCCCCCTGCTCTGGTCAACAATAAGCCTGAACTTTCCCGGAGTGCTTTTCGGCACAGCATTGATTGGGGCGGAATGCATCCCAGGCAGTAATTTACTGCCAAAAGGTTTCGACCATCGCTCAAGCGCCATTTCGTCTTCGCACTGCTGTCGAATAAACTTGACTTTATCCTCGCTGGTAATGCGAGAACCCTGACGCGAACCGTCATACGTGGTAGGAAAACTAGGATCACTGGTGTCCGCCCATGGCCAAAATCCTTTCTTGACCGCACGGGCAACAGATTGGACGAATGATTGGTTGGGGTGGTCTTCGACATACTTTTTGAAAACGTCGACCTTGATCGGTGAGACGACCTTAAAGAGATCAGGATTCTGGGAAATTGTTTTACGAGCAACTTTGTTCTGGAACTCGTTCCTGGGAGGCGATGGGAGCGGCGCAGCGCTTAAGGTGGAGTATGCTGAGATGGTCCTAGGGGTATCGGATTCTCGCCACCTCAGAGTGGGGGTACGTTGACGTAGTAAGTCTTTGCGAACAGCAGCTTTCTTTTTAGGATCATGCTGAGATAATGCTTGCGCCACGATAGAAAATGTCAGTCATTGCTAGGATCACGGTGACGTTGAAGGTATACCTTTGCTAGAGCTCGATCGAACTTGAAATTGTTTTAGCCGGTGCACAGCAGCTGCCTGAGGCTTGCTCAACATTGGAGAGCAATCTGCGGCATGACTCAACGCGGCTAGATATTTAAGTTAGTCCATGCGATGGATAAAGAGCACGGGGCTTCATTACGTTTCACAACATTTGGTCCTTGCTTCTTCGCAGCTCGAGGGTGGACAGACCCACTACCAACAGTTGCAGAGTTGTGCGTCGCTGAGAGAAGGAAATTTAGCCGTGTATTCATGGAACAGTGGAAGAACATACATCCAGGAGGAATCACGAAGTTAACCAATTGGTTCCCAGTACCGTTTGCTGAAAGATACACATTCGGTTAAATAAGTAACGGACAATAAAGATGGGTAACTTACATCCAGCAAAATGATTTGATGGCGACACTTTCGGTGTCGGCAGCACGCTCTCGGTAGGGAACTGCCCCTGTGGCCGGTCATTCATTGGGGGCCTCAGAGGGGTGTTCTTGTGATCTTACATTTACATCAACTGACTTGAACATTGCAACTACAACATCGAAACACTTGCCTTTATTGGCTATCTCCTGCACGAGGCGCGAGTGCGGGGGCGCTGCCAGTGAGACAAAAATCAAGTATCTGTATGGATAGATACACTACCGAGGCTTACCTCTGTGTTGCTGCGCTTGCTGGGGCTTGTGCGATGCCGATTCCCAGAACCTTTCGCTGGAGGATACATATTCAATTAGATAAGGAGCGGACCATGAAGATGAGCAAGCTCACATTCAGTAGAGAAGATCGATGATAATACTTTTGGCGGCATGCTTTCAGCAGGCGGATGTCCCTGGCGCTCGTTATTTTTGAGGGACTTTGCAGGGGTGTCTTTGTGGTCTTATATTTACATCAGCTTGAACACGCAATTATAACATCGAAAATTTTGCCTTCATTGGGTATCTCCTGCACGGGGCGCGGGTGTGGGGGCGCTGCCAGTGAGACAAAAATCAAGTACCTGTATGGATAGATACACTACCGAGGCTTACCTCTGTGTTGCTGCGCTTGCTGGGGATTATGCGATGCCAGATTCCCAGAACCTTTCGCTGGAAGATACATATTCGATTAGATAAGGAGCGGACCATGAAGATGAGCAAGCTCACATTCAGTAGAGAAGAACGATGATAATACTTTTGGCGGCACGCTTTCAGCAGGCGGATGTCCCTGGCGCTCGTTATTTTTGACGGACTTTGCAGGGGTGTCTTTGTGGCCTTATATTTACATTAGCTTGAACACGCAATTATAAAATCGAAAAATTTGCCTTTATTGGGTATCTCCTGCACGGGGCGCGAGGGTGGGGGCGCTGCCGGTAAGACAAAAATCAATTATCTGTATGAATAGATACACTACCGAGGCTTACCTGTGTGTAGCTGCGCATGCTGAGACTTAAGCGACGGGTTCCCTGGAGCTTTTGCTGGAGGATACATATTCAATTAGATAAGTAACAGACCATGAAGATGAGCAAGCTCACATTCAGTAGAGAAAAACGATGACAAGACTTTTGGCAACACCCATTCAGTAGGCGGTTGTCCCTTGCCCTGGTCGTTCGTCGGGGTCTCGGCCGGGGTGTTCTTGTGGCCTTATATTTACATCAGCCGACTCAAAAATTGCAATCATAACACCGAAACACTTGCCTTTACTGGACGTTTCCTGGGCTAGACGTGAGTGCGGAGGTGCTGCCAGTAAGACAAAAATCAGTTATCTCTATGGATAGATATGCTACCGAGGCTTACCTCTGCCTTGTTGCGCATGCTGAGACTTAGGGGACGGATTCCCCGGAGCTTCCGCTGGGGGAGTGGACAGTCGGTTAAATAAGTAATAGATCATGAAAATGGATAAACTCACATCCAGTAGAAAAAAGTGAAAATACGGTCGACAACGCACTTCCCATAGGCGGCTTTCCCTCGTTCGTCGAGGGCTTTGGAGGGGTGTGGCCTTCCATGGTCATCAGTCAACGTGAACATTGGGGTTACAAGGTCGAAACACTCGCGTTTACCGGATGTCTCTTGCATGAGACGCGACTCATGCGGGGGCGCTGCCAACAAGACAAAAATGGACTATCCATATGGACAGATGCACTACCGAGGCTTACCCTTGTGTTGTTGCTGAGACTTAAGCGACGGCTTCCCAGAATCTTGAACTAATGGTGCAGACGATTGACCTAGCGCTTCGAGTTTAGATGGTGTGCACACAGGGGGAAATGACACAAGCTTACCACCACGCGAAGGGCGTTGAGCTTGCGTTGTTGCCACCTGGACCTTCGGGAAAGTGTTACTGGCAGTATCTACACTTCTTCAATAAAAATGAAACAGCGACGGGTGTAGGACGGCTCACTTTTTCCTGATTGCTGTTGATGGGCTGGCGATGCTGAAAAGAAAGTAGGATCTATGGAATAAACATGAGCGACCAAAAATTTAAAAATTGGCTAGAGCTCACCCTTTCGGGGGGTCGGAGTATGGTTCTGTGCTGTTTGAGCACGAGGTTGGGTATGGCCACTCTGTTTTGCTGCGACGCTGATTCAATCAATGGTAAGACGAGGGACAGTAGGGGGTCTTACACCTCGGCGATGGGTCTTGGAACACCTTGTTCCCGGATATGGTTGCTCCATTTACTAGTTTACGCGATTTTTAAGTTACACGACGACATCTGAATAGGTCTAATGGGATCACCTTTAGGCACATGCAAATATTGGACGTTTCCGGGACGGGGTGGTGAAGGCCTGGTGCCAATACCTTCAGTCCCAGTTACAGACGAACAACAGGTTAATACTTACGGCGCTGAGTTGGAGGCCGAAGACTGACCTATTAGAGCCGTTTAATTGGATGGCGTAAGGACAGATGAAGATGATAAGCTTACCTCCAAAGAAGGCCTGAGAATGTTTCGGCTTCGGTGCTGCGTTTTTCGAAGAAATGTTGGCTGTATGACAGGAACCTCAGATCACGCGAATGAAGACAAGGATAAGTCTCACGTTGAGGAGAAGGCCTTTGGACTTTCTGAGGGCCATTGTTCAGCCCACTTTCATTACGTTTAGCTGATGAAAGGTTCTGTTAGTACTGGAAAAGAACAATATACTCTGAAGAACTTACGCGTACCCTGATTTACAGATCGATCTTGGGATGCCCTGTGTCCAGAGGTTGCTTCGGCTGATGATAGAGATACTATTGATAAGCAGATGTCGGAGGTGCTCATCAGGACTTAGGGACTTGCTGACACGAGCCGTGTAGACCAGTGTAGGCCTACAAAGTTCATGTACGCAAGCTCCGAATCCCTGATGCTTACCTCTGACAAAGTTCGAACCGTTGGCGCCTTGAGATTTGGGAGCCCCGTTATCAGGATTTTGATCTGAGGCAAAGAATGGTTTGCTTACGTTTAGTCCCATTTGATAGACGGGGTGCGTTGGCTTGTGGTTGTGGTTGTGGGGGTCTAGGTGCAGCAGCTGTACCTGACAACGCGCAATCATATTTGGGGGGTGGGGAGATTGGGTTAAATATTTACCTGATGATGCTGGAGGCTTTGAGGAAGCGTTTCCCATCATCTTGGCTGAGAGGAAGTTAGCAATGGACGACGATGGAAGAGTTACTGCAATCACGATGGGCTGCAGCTACAGATCGAGGCTTATTGGTAGCTTGGGGGTTAGGGGACTGAGATGCCCCTCCTCCTGCGGCTTGCTTGGGTCCTTGCGATTGTCCACCGGACTTAGACTTGCGATTAGCCATGACTAGACGATGGCGGCAGGTTGAGGACTTTATCTCACGAGGAGAAGATACTTATACCGCTGCGGCTAAGATAACATTGACAATGGTGGGAAGGGTCTGGTAACTGCGCAGTCTGGACGAACGGTCCGAGTGGACATGCTTGGGAAGGCAAGAGAAAATGATGGTGGGACCATGACGGCTCTGCGGTCCGATTAATTCTTCCTAGTGGCTGCAAATGGCGAGCTTCAGCTTGCCTGCCGTTTTTCATAGGTTCCTCAGGTGTTCACATCAATAACAGCTACCTTGTCAACCTTATGACAATGGTGGATAGAAGGGAAGATGTAGTCAAGATGTAGTTCGTGTTTACAGAAGCTGACTAAGCACTGGACGATCGTTGCCACTGCCGACTAGCACTGACTCGACACGTCGACCATCCATCGTCCTCTAAGTACCAACCAACAATGCCCTCCACGGCCCTCAGTCGCTCACTCAGCTTTCCAAAGTCGCTGCCTATATTATTCCACTTCCGAATCAACCCAAAAGAAAGCACAAGACACGCTGGCGAGTGCGCAGAAAAACGCGAATAAACTCTGGGAGAGCAACAAAAAGTACTTGGACCCTCTTGCTAATGGAAGATGCGAACAGCGTACAAACAGCCACTACTATACAACCTCTCCGTAACCAAAGAAGTTCTCAAGCAGAGCTACGTCGCTGAACGACTGCAGCCACCGACCCTCTCAGCCGTCCGATAGGCTTACGAGTCGATTTGGCACCAAGTCTCTCGCACCGGCGCTTTTGGCAAGTTGGTCTGGGATGGCGAGGCTGCGCGGGTGGGTATCTATGGATTGCAGGCGTATGGGATATTTAAGGTGTGTTTTCGTTGCTTTTCAGCGTTGGAGATGAGGAGGGCTGATCTTTTTGGGTTGTGATAGATTGGAGAGATTGTGGGACGACCGTGAGTTTTGTTGGCTATGACCTCTATTAGATGTGGTGACAATGGCGTAGATGAATAGACTCTCTTACGTTTTCGCGTGCGCGTGTGAGGACGCATACCTCAGACTCCTCAATCTGCATTCCAGCGCCGTGGCCCTCAACAACCCCCGTTCTGGCGCTTTCTCTCACAATCAAAACCACACATCCACCCATTTGCAGATCACACCCATCTACAGTGTACCCCTCGCCTCGCATCGCTTTCCATCTATCCTCGCCCTCGCAGTGCCTTGTTCCGCGCCTACACCTGCGGTAGTCGTATTGAGACGAGGTCTTTGTTGGACCAACATTCTTTCTGGACACCGATATCTTGTCTACAAGATACTCTGCCGAATCGAGCCCAGTCGAAGGACCTTCCCAAACCTAGAAGTCCTATGCTCCGGATGGCGATATCGCAACCAATCCGGTGATAGCGTCGGCTCTGTTGAGGGGGGGGAGTTGTCACTAAGGTGGCTTTTTTATGTCTCACACGGCTCGTATGATGTTCAGTTCAGTTCAAATGTTGATCATACACTTCCACAGTCCGTTTCTTTCGCTCAAATTTGTAGAGAAGAGATTAGTGTGGAAGGGAGGGAAGGCCATCAGATCTGATGATGAGGACCGTCAATGAGGTAGGTCTTTCCTCGACATGACGCGCATTCCCTCACATGCAGATAGTACCTTCTACGGCATACTTCCCCTACCGAATATTGCAAGCCTTCCTCCAGTCGACGTTAGCCAATCGCAATAACTCATCTAAGTGTCCTATCGCAAAGTGGGTTCTTCCTTAGGGAAATTCATGACTTCATCGTACCTACCCATCAACAGCATCCCTCTTACGTTGTCGCTCATATTACGAGCTTCCGTCTCGGCGCGGATAAAATGGATGCGGAGAAACAACGTCCACCGATCTGGCAACAGGGCGGTCGGGTGAAGTGATTGTACCAGTACTCGTCTAAAGAGTTGTCTTGCCAAGCTGAACGCAAGGCACGGTATGAATAGTTGCAGGAGTGGCTAATGTCGACAACGCAGCGACAACGAGTAGAGTGCTCGCACAGGCGAAACCGATATTGTCGATGCCCCGCCTTGGCTTCGTCAAGTCACTGAGCCTGAGGTCATAACGCCTTTTTTGTCGCTCATACGAATTAACCGTTGCTGGTGAAGGGGAAAGAAGAAAGAAAAAGAGAGAATACTAACCGGCTTGGCCACTCCTTGTAACTCTTAACGGCCTCACGTCTTCGATAACCACAATAAGCAAGAATACATACAGCGCTATGATACATTGACGATGGATACAGAAACATACGATTAGGCATACTATCGACGAAGAGTCAGGGTTAAAAATGAAATCAAAACCGGAGGGAAGACGTACTCTAGTAAAACTTAAAAGTGTCCATAATGAAAGTGTCCTTCCTCTTCGTCCCATTTCCCATACAAGCTCTTTACAACGTCACTCATTTCTGACTTGCGCTCCGCCTCCTGCGTCGCTAGCCCACTCACCACCGCCTGACTCGCCGCAGATATTTTAGTCCTTGGTCCCACTGCCCCCTTCGGTGAATGCTCTGCGTCGTCCTTGGGCGAGTTGTTCTTCCCCTTTTTGACGACTTAGACTTCTTCACGGGTTCATAGAGGCGCTTGCGCTCCATTGCTTCACGCATGGTGTCTTCCTCGTCTTGAGAAGGGTTGAGCAGGACGACGTCCTCGTTCCGGGAGTACTTCTTCCCGCATCGAGGGCAGAGCTCGAGTCCGGCGTCTGAAGGGTCCGTTGTAGCCGCTTTTTCTTTCCCTTTGTCGTTCTCCTGGTATTTTGGACAAGACAAGGCAGAGACGGTCTTCAGCCCTGCCTGGGAGAAGACGCAGCCGCAGGTGGAGAGGCAGACGAAGAACTGGGCACCGTTCATCTCCTTCTTTTTAAGTAGGCAGACGAATTGTGGTCGTTCGGCGTCGCTTGGTGATGGCTCGGACGACTGAGGTGCAAGATTGGGGCCAAGAGTCAGAGTTTTCACGTCCTGTTACATCGCTGGATTAGCCTGCACGCAGAAAATAGCGGCGTTCGGACTCACCTTCAGCGACCAGATATGACCAGATATTCTCTTCCCGTCTCCATAGGCCGCTTTGTTGAGCAAATACACTATTATCGAGTCCTTATTGTACAACTTGCCTAACGCACATGAGACGATAGGTTCCTGCGGTTTACGCTGTGATTGAAGAAATATGAGCTCGTCGTCGTTAAAACAAAAAATTCCGCTCACCTTTGACAATGCACAAAAGAACCACCGTGCCCGAGTCTGGTTGGCCTTGTCAGCTTACTCCACCTAACGCTCAGTCAGCTCCATATCTCACAATATGTAAGAGTTTTATCACCTTCGACTTGTTTCTAACGAGATCGTGGCGATCTGGAATGCTTCTACCGTCACTACCATGATTTCGATACGAGGTGGTGGAGGTACAGGAGAAAGTGGTGACTACAAAGTCCGACGTGACAATCTTCACACAATCCCATATCGTGGGCAAGGTCCTACCCAGCAGCGCAATGCTGCAGGAACTATCGCATATGGACAAGGTAAACTCAGTTTCAAGATGAAATACAGCAGGTATGCGTTTCATCTCAACACGAAAAATTCGAGCACTAAATGAACAAACTTTAGTCGTCTTCAGCTTCTCCTGATCATGGCGAACAGCATCAGCTATCTAACGTCTCGGTCAAACTTCCTTCAAGTCAGCCGGGAGATTCCCGTAACGAAAAAACAGAACCCCGACAAGTATGACCCCCCATGTGTTTGAAGCTGAGTGACCCGCCTCGTCTACTTTTTCAACAAAAGGATAACGCATTGCGTCGGTCAGCGAACAAGAAAGAGCTATTAACGGACTTGATGGTGAAAGCCAAGCAGATAGAGTATCTTATCAACTCTTTGCCAGAGCCAGAACCGGAGGAAGAACAAGTGAGTCCATGTCGATCCTCCCAATTCGATTTTTCGCTTACATTCATACACCAACCAGGCAAAGAGAATACAACAATTAGAGGAGGAGATGACGCTCGCGAATGAGGAGTACATGTTGGCTGTCGGTCGTGCTAGTAAGCTCCTCCCTTGTTCCCTTCTTCAGACTTCAAGTTGACGCTGTTTACGAGAAAATCTTCACTCCCAAGTTACAGAAGCCCTGCAGGCCATGCTTGTAGACAACGCGGCTGATTTGCTACAAGGTAGACCATTCGTTCCCGCAAGTATCCACACCACACGACCCATAAGCTGATGGTACGTATCGATTCGCCCATCCGTCATTGTGTATATCCAAGGGCCCGTTTCCCTCAGAAATTTGATACCTACCAACAAACAACACAAACCCAAGCATGATGTGTTTGCCCTCCTCGCTTGCTGTCCCCTTCCAACTCCAATTTTAATTCCGCTCCCGCTGTGATATTCACGCTCTAGCTCTCAATTCTGCTTACCCAAATATGTGGATGGGACTGCTCAACGTCTTTGGAATATGAACAGAGCGTGCCCTGCCCCCACTTTCACCCCTTCTTCAACTCCATTCCTGCCTCCAATCCTAGATTTCCAACACCCGCTTTAAAACAAGAATCTCGACGTGGGGATTCCCGCGATCCGCTCTCGCTTCCTGGCATCCATCTTAACGTCACCATGGAGGTGACTATACCTGAGATGCTCACAGTCATCGGATCAGGAGGAGGCGCGTCTTCGTTATTTGCTTGTACCTTTGGGGTTGACGACGATTATGGTCGATAGGCAGTGCTTGATTGCTGCTTCTGGAGGGATGACGACTGGCTGCTGGGAACCTCCTTCGGCTTCTACAAATGCGGATTTGTGGGATACAGAACTCCTCCCTCCTCACATTGCGAGACACGTGCAAATTGGGGACTGGGCAATTTTTCTTCAGCTCCAGCGCCTTCAGTTCCACAGCTTAATTTGCTTCTCTTCCTCTCTTTCTTCTCTACACCGATTCATTTCCTCTACATACTTTCTAAAACACTAGCATTTCGAAAAAAAAAATTCCCCACCCACCAAAGAAAGATTCCCGTCTACTAAAAGGCAAGGCCTCCGGCTAAGCAAAGGAAAGAAGACTTCAAGCTAAAAGAAAAGATGAACGCTGGTCCGACGGGGTAAGTTGCAATAAAAATAAAAAAAGCGTCATCCCCTTATAGAGTAGGCGGCATACTGATATCGACGGCAGACTCAAATTTCGTTGTTTAAAAATTCTTTATTCGCCCGAATCAGCTTGAACAAATGGGGGCGTACGTATGTGGAAGCGGTGTACTCTAATCGAATTCAGTGGACGAACCGGCGATAAGTTACAATCTAGTAGATAAAAACGGACCGGCGAGCCTACATCAGGTAAACCGAGCACAGGAGCAGGGCGTTAGGAGGACATGAGTATTCGTGGGGATTTAGTGCCAATGGGGGATTGGTTCTGAGGGTTAGACAAGTATGCAGAGCTGGCCAGAGCTGCCAGATCATTTCAATTGGAAAGTAGGGCGTTGGTAGTCCTGGAATGGACAGGTAAATTGTTTCCTGCTCTGGAAATCCGCGAAACTCTGACATGAATGCACATCTCGTAAATTCGGTCAGGTGGACAGTAGCATATTTCAGATGGCTCGAAAAAAGTTTAGAGGATATCAAATTGCGTTAGTTACATGTATCAGCATCAGACGGGGTGTAAATTTGAAAAACGAACTTGAAGAGAATCGAGGAAAAAGCACATAACTGAGGACGCGACTGTACACATTTACATTAGAGATTCACGGGCGAAACCGAGGTAGATGTCTGTAGAGTAATACTGAAGGAAGAGAACCATGCGATGCGGCGAGAGGTAAATGTTGCAACAAAAGTCTCGGTAAGATCCAGTTTTGTGAGCAAGATCCTCGACGACCAGAAAACAGAAAACAGAACATCGAGGAGAATAGAAACCAAAGCACGTCAGAGCATGAAAGGCCGGTAGCACCCGAAAAATTAGTGTTTGTCTCCGTAGCGTGAAAGGAGGTGCATGTAAGTATCCGAAATCTTGAGTGATCAGAACCGGGAAAAGGTGAGCAACAGTTTCCGCGAACAAATACAATGCGAAATTCGCATGCAGAGACGCACCTTCTCAGCGCGTTCCTTGCCACCTGGAACAAATCGGCAAATGCGAGTAGAGGTTTCGAACCATCTCTTTGTTTCGTCAAGGAGTGAAGCGCTAACGAAGCGTGAAACGAATTGAGTTGCGGACAGGCAGTAGAAAAAATTGAATTGATAACAGACTAAAGGCACTCTGTTCCTGTATTGTATGCAGTGCCCAGCAGCCATTGCCGTTCGTCCATGGGGTAAGGCTGTGACACCACGCGCATATAACGCGAACGACTCTCTACTGAATTGAATTTGAATAGCTCCAATTGCGATTGCTAGAAAATTCTATCGGATCTTGAAAAGTGTCTACTTATGGGAATACTGTGTTGTCGGATCTCAAAATGTTACCTGAGTTTTCCGGACGAATCCATGATCTTCGTTCGGAGTCAAAAAAGTCAAGAGATGTGTCTGAGATTGGAAGTAGAGTTTGAGCGAAGGTTCTGGTCTGTCCTTGATCTGTCCGAGTGCCTTCGCGTAGCATTCTATGTAGATTGGAAACGATGTAGGCAAATCGCATGTGGCACTCGCGTAGCCAAAGCGGGCTTTTAGTGGGCGATAATCATGCTTCAAGTTCGTGTTTGATAGCTACGACAGAGATTTCGAAGGACAATGTATATAGGGTGTTATCTTTGTATGTACAAAGTAAGTCAATCCTCGTGGTTGCTGTTAGCAGTCAAGGCAAGTATGACGTCGTCGTACGTAATAGCCTTCATTTTGTAAGCTCTCCATAGTTTGCGAAGCCGCTTGGGAGTTACAATGGCGAGGCCCGTTTGAATGAAGGCGGGATTTTCATCGTTTGGATCTAGATCTTGCAAGCTCGTTCCGTGGATGTCGGTTGGTTTCCAAATGACGAGAGTGTTGGCTGCAGCCTGGATGCGAATCTTGTAAGTGCCAATGTAGAAATGGCCTCCTGCATCGGGAGGATGGTCTCTTCTGACCGTCCAGGCTATTGCGTATTTGTGAGGCTGGTTTTCGAAGTGCATGGCTCTAAGAAATGGTGAAGATCAGAATGTATCTTGCAAAAGTAAGTGCGGACCTTGCATAGTTTCGACCAAACACTCCACAGGGAGGGGCGAGCTCAACGTTCTTGAAAAGAAAGCTTTCGTCACCAATTCGAATGGTATAGTCGCCTGTGACAGCATGGTGTTTGTCCTTGGCGAAATCCTTTGCTGCTCCCTCCGCAGGGTTCATTCGGAGGATGCCGTCTTTTTCGAAGAAAGCATTGAAGTCGTTGATGATTGGTTTGGGAAGAACGTCCTTGCATAAGTTCCAGAACAATGCGAGAGCAGAGCTGGAACGATAGTTCAAGTCGGCGATGACCTGATCTGGGAGATTGCGGCGTGTTATGTTTCTGACCCAGTGGATCTTGGGAGCGTTGCGAGAACCCGCAGAGAAACCAATTTGGACGAGATCACTAGGATCGTCCATCTGATATCGTTCGTCAGGAAAGCTTGCCTTGAGATTGACATGCTAAAGCTTACTCGGCAATTTCGACGGATATCAATAGATTCTTCGACGATGTCGTTCACCGACGCGAGTACTGGTTTGCTTGGGCAAAATTCGCGGAAGACATAGCAAACTTCCTCTCCATCCGAATCCCGAAAAAGGCGGCTATCGTCGATGGGTATATCGTGGTCGAGGAGAGCCGGATCGACTTTCATCAGTGGAAGGTAAGGGTTGCGGGGGTCGTGTCGGTCACCTGACGAGAGATGTTCCTCCCATCGCTTTTGAATCGCCTCTGTCTCGTACACCCAGTGCTTCAGAGGTGGATAAGCGTCGGTAGCGCTGTACCTTCTGACACACGTTTCGACGACACTGGCGAATCTCGCGGCATTGATCTTGCGGGCATGGGCTGTGAACCTGAGACTTTGACTCAAACGCCTCTTCGTCAATTTGTGACCATTCGTTTTCTTCTTCCGCATTTTGCAGGCTTCGAAGACGCATGAAGGAACAGTGGGTTTTCTGATGTTGCATTCCCTACTGATCTCTCGCAACCAATCCTGCTTTATCAGCT
Source organism: Laccaria bicolor S238N-H82 (assembly GCF_000143565.1). NCBI lineage: Eukaryota > Fungi > Basidiomycota > Agaricomycetes > Agaricales > Hydnangiaceae > Laccaria > Laccaria bicolor. The sequence continues at coordinate 1,109,226 of NW_001889879.1, forward strand.
CCTGTTTGGGGTATGAAGACGACTTTTGGACGGTGGGCAGGATGTATGCGACGAAAGAAAGGCGGCTATCGTCGTCGGTAGCTTTTTTCAACAAGGACAGAGCTTTCTTGTCGGAAGCGATAAATGCAAGTAGGTGTTGAACGGATGCTTTGATGTCGTGTTTCTTCATCGCGTAGAGGTTGCCGCTAAAGTCGAGTAGACGTTGGCAAGTGTTGTGATGAAGTGTCATGTGATCGTGTTGAAGTTGTCTTCCTGTGACTGTGACCCTAGCTGGCAGCAGTTCTTTACTCTCTACCACCAGGGCAGTTGGTTCTTCGTATGACGTGCCAGACACTTTAGTTAGGCTGGGCCTCTACACGCATGCAAAGTCTGCCCGCTTCTGGTGGCGCCTCTTTCTGGTTGTTGCTTCTTGCTCATCTTCCAAGCTTCCTGGCTAGCGGTCGTTGTGCTCGCGGGGTATGTTTCTTTTTTTTGTTTTTTGAATTTGTCTTTGATGTTTTTGGTTAGAGTACAATAAGATAAAATTCTGTCGTAGCGGCGTCGTCGGTTGGAACGATTGATATTTGCATTGGCCGCGCACGCCAGACGCTTTAGTTAGGCTGAGCCTCTGCGTGTGTGCGATATGTTTCTGTTTGTGGGAATGCACCGCAGCCATTCAACATATTCCCGAAATTGGCATTGACGACGTCGGCACTACTGTTGTTGAGATCGTAGGTGTCCATTTTGACGTTGAATGGTTGTATCGCCATCCGCTCTAGGGGGGTACATCGACTATGCGCAAGTATGTTAATGTTCAGAATGGCGAAGGAAAGAATACTAACTTACCCGCGCTAGCTAGCTGTCCTTGTTCCGCTGATGCGCTGTCGACTCTACCATGTCGCCCAGGGAACGTATCGTATGCCGCAAATCCTGTTTACGCTGGCTAAAATGATGCGACACGAATTGTCTGCGAAATGGACAGACGGCGCTGTCGTATTCGTCTATGTCGCTATGGATCTTCTACGCCTCAACGCGGCGCACAGCCGCCCGCTAAACACCGTCTTTAGGGGCGGACTGTATACGGATGTTGGATGGCGTTGACTGCTGCTTGGATAAAGGCGTTCGTCAAGTGTTGGAAGACTCTCAGCAGGAAGAAGTGCTTACTTGGATTGTTTAGAGCCATACGTCCGCGCAATCTATCGATTTCCAGCAATTGGTACACCAACTGGTCACCGCATTTTTGGAATGCTTTCCGCTGATGCTGTGGGGTGGAAGAGTATGTGCGGCGAGATATGTCAAAGGATTCGATGTACCTTCGTCATCTCTGAACGACCATGGTACCGCCGCCCGCAAACTCGTTCTGCGACGTTGATGTTGTGCACACGGGTTCCCTCCTGGGGCTTTTGGATGTCAGTCTTTCAGTCAGTGAAGATTCTTGCAGCGACCGGTGCGGCATATCGCTTGCAGGATGTGTCTTGTAGGTGGTACAGAACAGTGAGGGAGGCTTGGTACGAAACTGGTAGTCATTGGGTTGTAGTTAAGATATATATCATTTAAATAAGATCTTCATTATCGTTCACATTGATTGCTGGCTGTTGAACTGGGGGGGAGTCATCAAGAAGATAATCTGAAGTGACTCCAAATGGTTCGGCAGGTGGAAGAGATGGATCAATTGTTGCTTCCGATGATGGGAATGCAAGCCAGATGATACTTTGAATGTTGAAAGTAAGCGACGTATTGACAGCTTGATGTTTGATGTGACTTTTGAGTTTGTCGTATGGGTATGTACTGAGAGTGAAAATGACGGCGACGGCGGAATTAGGCGAGATTTCGTCGCCTACAATTTGCGAAAGTTCTTTGTATTGTCCGAGCCGAAAAGGGCGAGTTCCATTGTAGACAGGAACTGTTGGATATCTTTATCAGTTTTTCATCATGGAGGAAATGGAAATAGCAGATACACCTTTTGAATCCCATGGTAGAAGAGCTTCGATGGTGGTGAGATTGCGTACGAAAGTGTGGTTGTGAAAGACTTACCAGGATCTGGCAAATTATAATCTGCAGAGCGTTGGGAGGAAGATGTGAGACCTCGTATGGTTGCAGGACTCGTACTCGTCTCTTTCAGAGGTCGTTTTGCAGTGGTGATGCTGACTCCCTGGTGAAAAGATGGAAGGAATACAGCTTTTTCTGCAAGCACGTCGCCGACGACTGCCATAGCGCGGGGAAAGGAGCGATTGGAGAAACAAACAGATATGTTGCGAGAAACATCGCCACTAAGGAGAGAGCTGTTTGTCACTTTGCCGAGCAAGAAGAAACAAGTGGGCGTGGTGCTGGAATCATCGCGGTGACAGAAGAACTTATTCTTCATCTGAAAGTCGCTGGGATCAACCAAAGCGAGGTTCTCGATAATTCCTTTTGTGCCTGGAGTGTCTTCAAGAACTCGCAATCGTTTGACCACATCAGAATTGAAACACGCATTGAAGTTGGCGAGACGGATGTGGGAGAGGTTGGGTGCAGAACTTGTCAGTTGGCATTTCATTGGAACGCCTTTTAAAACTTGAAGATTTTCCAGAGTTCTGGAGATGATAGTCAGAGATATTTCCATGTTATAGAAACGATGCTTGCTTTTCACGAAGAGTCTCGTCGCTTGTTTTTGGTCGCTTGCCTGGAGGTGCATCAGACAGTTTTACTGATTCGTCGTCTTTTCGTTTTCTAGGTGTTATGTGAGGAATCAGTTTGAGAAGAGTAACAAAATATACTTTTCAGAGTGCGAAGGCATGGTTGTAGTAGTCAAGAAATGCCTTGAGACTTTTGACGGAATGGCAGTCATGCGAGCAATGACATCACTTGTTGATTCATGACGTACTGGCTTCTTGGCCGACGCTTGGTCTGATTTCAATCTTTCATGGCTGGTCTAACTGCAGGTTTAAAGATCGAAGTGTTGTCTAAATCTTGGGAGTGCAGTAAGTTGTTATATATTCTATGTTTTGTTGTGTCGTTGAGTGATATTTTTTCTAGATACAAAGTTGAACACCCTTACTGATGCTCGTGCATGGTCGGAAGAGCACCGATATGTTCAACTCAGTGAATACGACGATGACGAATTGATTCGGGATCAGTTCTGTGTCAAAAAAAAAGGGCGATATAGTTATGTCGTCTGGAAAAAAGAAGCTGGGCAGCCAGAAGTTGTATTAAATATCTCAGGCTTTGTTGTATCGTCATTTTTTGGTCCAATCAATCGGTGAGTGATTCTTACAGCTGTAGAGGAAGTAACGTACATTGATGTCGGTGTTAGACATGTCAATTTACGCATCACGAGGCAAAACATTACTATCGTTGGATTGGGAAATCCTGCCTTTAATTCGGCTCTGTCGGTGTTGCGACGAATCTATCGCTTGCTTGACCAGAGCCATCCCATCGGTGCTATGCAGCCTTTTCGTTCTACTAAAGTCTTGGACACACCAGCATTCACTGCAGAGGCACGATTCTTGACGTCTATTGAGGACGTCGAAGCGTTTGCAACTGATGGTTATTCTCTTCGACATTCGCAAGATCCTCAGCATATTTTACAGAGTTGTGTTGGGAGTGGGAAGTTTGCGTACACTGAAGATAATCATGTCGAACTTAGTGAACTTGGCGATGCCGACCCAGACACAGGGTAAGCTCTTATTTATTGTTGACGTTGTTCGACTGACATGTGGTTGTGGCAGAATTCAATTTCCTAACAATATCGACAATCCTTGCTATATTCGTCCAGGTGATTTGGTCGAGTTGTCGTTCACATTGCGCTCCATCACGCTTGGAAAGGTTCAAACCAAGGAAGCTTTCGTAACGAAACTTGATGCAGTTGTCATTATAGATAAGTTTGGTGCAAAGGTATGTCTATTATTATCTAAGATTACTTCGAGTTATGACAGAGTTATACTAGCTTTTATATGATCGCGACTGCCAGGATGATGAAGCTCGTCGGGCTGAAGCAGCTCGTCTTGAGAAATCAAAGGATGTTTCTGCACCAAAGAAACTTCGTGTTGGGTCATCAGTCAAACTTAGCGATTATGTTGATCAATTTTTGGAAGTTGGAAGAGGCAAAGACTTGGATGAAGTTTGGGACAAAGAGTCGGATGAAGTAGGGCAGAAGGAACAAGGTGATGTTGGTGAAAATTCAGCTATGTTAACCTAAGTATCTTGCTTCACATCTTTCTTCTTTTCTCATTTCTATCGTTCATTTTTACATCGTCTGCCTTCCGTTTCATTCGGTTCTCACTTTTGCTCAAAAAAGTAGGTTTACCTACATGGATACTGTGTTTTCTTTCATATTCAGGCTCAGGTATCTGTATGATATCACCATCAATAAATTTATATGTAACGAGTGTATTATGTTCCATCACTTGTTGTCGCTGGTCTTCTAAGAGAAGATCATGAGGTAATGGCTGATTGAGGTCATCAAGAGTGACAGGTTGAATAATCACAAGTCCATATCTCGTTCTTGTTCTCGATGCTGAAACATATGCAGAGAATTTACCATGGTGTAAGAATGATAGTACTACTGGTAATGTCTTTCCTTGTGCACTCTGACCTGTGACTGCAAATCCTGGCTGAAAACCTGCTTGGTTGCGATGTAATTTATGTTTTTCAGGGTTTGAGTGTTCGTTTTCGGGATCAATGTTTATTGTAAGAGTGGCTGACCATGTCGTTGGTTCCAAAACACAGAATTGTGGAGGTAACTCTGACAGTTGAACTTTGCTGTTTGGAAGTTCAATAATAGCAGCTTTCATACATGTCATATTAGCTGAATTGCGGTAAGTTACAAGTTTTCTCAGTACTCCCTGAGCTCCATTAACAATGCCGAGATCTGTAGATATATTTTTATAACGTAAAATTACAGGCATCCCTTCATATAATGGAAGGAAGCCAGGCAATGCACCATCATTTGTGAAATGTGAAATGTCCATTCGTAACAGATGGCTGTGAGCACTCTCACTAAGGCTATAACCTTCAATGATATCATCAGCAGCACATACTGTCAACTTTTCTGTATTTTGACAATTGGCAACTGCTTTTTTCATGTTGATTCGTTCTCTCAAGAGGTTAGTAGATACAATAGCAACTGCATCATTGTATGGTGGTTTGCTCATGTCTACACCTTCAGGGTGTTCCGCCGATTTGATAACACGTGTATTAAATAAATCTACATCAGCTTGTGTACATTTTCTTTTGCGAAGATGTTCAACTGCAATGCCATATTCAGGATCTTCTTTCATTCTTTGCTGCTCATCAAGACAGATAACATCTGTTAATGATTTCCATGCCAAACGTCCAAGCCTGCGCAATAACTCATAATCACTTGGTCGGTCATATTGATTTATAGGTGTATATAATGGTGTTTGATACACAGGTGGAAATTGAAAGAAATCACCAGTAAAGATGACTATTACTCCACCAAAGTACTCATTGTTATTTTTGGCATAACGTAATGCATGATCAATTTCAGCTAATAATTGCTGTCCAAGAAGAGACACTTCATCTATAATGATGATTTCAACATCTTTCAGATCTTCTCTCAATTTTTTCCTATCATTGACATTAATAAATACTGTATAATTCTCATCTTGGTCAAGTCTTTCATTTTTAGTGTGTTTTCTGACTTGTATAGAAAACCCTTTATGAATTGTGGAACCATCTACCAAAATTGCTGCTGAAGCAGTTGGTGCAAAAGATTTCATCTTATGACTAGCACCATAATGTTGTAACACTTTTTGAACAGCTTTGATAACATATGTTTTTCCTGTTCCCCCAGGACCTGTCATTAACATTCTCAGATAGTTTTTGAAAGCAGGACTTCTTATACAATTATCACTATTTTCTTCAACACGTCTTATAAATGTTCCTGCTATAATGCGGAATGCAAGAGCCTGTTTTCTATTTAAGGCTGTTTCTTTTATAATTCTATCTAAGAGAGTTGTTGCAGTTTCTTGTTTTATAGCATTTCCACATTCCGTAAAGAGAGGCGTCTTTTCACTACTATTATTATTGGAAGAAAAATGTTGTATATCACTTGTAGAAGGTGCTGTTGCACATTGCATTTCGGGATGTTGCAGATTTTGTCGATTTGCTTGTATGACATCCTCTTGATGTTTCATCTCACATGTCCACTGCATAATTTTATTGTGAGTAATGTCTGGAAGTGATGATGTTGAAGTTGGACATGTAATATTTTCTTCAGGTGGTTGGAACCAATTTGAACTTGCAAGTTTGAATAATGTTGTATTGATCTCAATATCCTTTTTGAGATTTCTTGTGTCACATAAAGCTACATCATGCAAACTGACTGAGCTATTATCATTGGCTAAAGAATTAGTTAATGTAGAAGATTCTTGTAGATATGCAGCGCGTTTTCGTAGCCTTTCAGCATCCCTTTCATCTTCACATTCATGGATTGCTTCCCAATTATGCATTATTTCTTGAGCTGCAGCACTGAAATGAAACTGTTTAAAGGCTTCAGTAACACCTATATTTTGGTTCCACAATGGACATTCTTTTGAAAAAGGCTTGAAATGAGCCAACATAAATAAGTGATAGGACAGCGAGTCATATCGTGGAATGGACATTCCTATGACTCTAGGTATGCAAAGATTAGTATTATCCCTGCCAACATTTTTTGTATGTTCAACAAGAACATGAGTTTGACATTGTGGATGAGGATACTGTAATTCATATCGTGGGTAAGTGCCAAGTCGCATACTTTCAGAATCTTTGACAGCAATATCTCTTTTCTTTGTAACTTTAAATCTCCAAATAAAGTCATAAAACGAAACATCTTTTAGCTTTCTATCTCTATAAATATAGTGATCAATTTGATTGGCTTTGATAAATTTTCCTGCATTATCAGTATGAAGTTGAAGTCTAACAGGCTCTATAACATCATTATCATTGACATTTTCAGAGTTACTTTTGCAAGTATCACTGTCACCATTGTTATCGTCACTGTCGCCATCTTTATTGTCTAAAGAAGTATTGTAGTACTTAGACTTTGCTGTATTGTCAGGAAATGCTGTACAAACAAAGTCAATGACAAGAGATGAAAGCATCGGAAGTGTTTTATGAGATTTAATTGTATCAGTCAAGCCACGTATGTATCTTGCTGCTTGTTGGGCATGAATTTGTTGCTGTTTTATAAACTGTGACAAGCACTTATGCAGTAAAGTTTTAGCACTCTCTTTCGTACTTGACGATGCTACCTCTTTTGCACGAAGAACAGCACGTGATAAAAGAGATAGTAATTGATAAGTTTTCATTTCCATTTTTGTAATATAATCAGTTATATAAAACATACCTGCTTTTGCAGCCTTTCCTGATAGGATGCAGCGTAAGTCATGATTATGATGACAATAAATTAAGATGTATGGATTATAATAATTAATCATTGGATCTAAACATTTAAGAAAGATGGAATTAGTGTCAGAGTCAAAATAAGAATGTGGAATGATATCATGAGGGAATTCAAAACGACAAGTTGTAGAATGAGTTCTATATTTATGACAAACCTCCCGGCAATGATGTCTTTGCATTTTTTCACCACATTTTTCTACTTCAGTATTAAACAAACTTTTTCTATCTTCATTGTCAGTAATATGACTGAAATCTGGAGGACGACATATTCTTGGCTCATAGTCATCTTCAACGATCACACCTGTTTGTGGAAGATCATGTTTAATTATATTTTCAAGATATTCAAAAAGATGTGTATCATATTCTTTTTCTGACTTCAAGCATTCATGAATTTCAGTTGGGTTTAAAGCACCTGCCATCCATATTTCAAAGTGAGCATGAAGTCTTCCACGTTCTGTATTTTCGACTCCACCATAAAATGCCTCCATATGCCCTAATATTCCACCATTCTTTTTACTTTTTCTAGTTTTGAAGTCCCATCCAAACAAATGTTCAATCATCTCATCAATACAAATTTGAAAGAAATCTGCTGCTGCAACAGGATCTTTTGCAATGCGCAATCCACGAACTGTAGAGGACACCATTTTTGGGTAATGTTCATCTAGATTGACAGAAGTGTCTCCATAAATGACTTGAAATAATGGACTGTGATTGGGTTCTGGATTGGCAGTAAAAAAAAAGAAAGGTAAGCCAAAATAGCCCATGTAGCTAATAATTTCATTACGATTTTGAAGCTTTATAGCTTCAGATCCAGGTATTTTTGCGGCAATAGTTTTGATTTCTTTGAGGACTGTTAAAACCTTTTTGTCATCATCATTATCTAGTAGTGCTACATTTTCTTCCTTCTCAAGTAAATTAGCAACTCTAGCAATCACATGAGGAGAAACTGTTGCTAATTCTTGTGCAATATGTTCAAAATTTGGGTTGGCGACAGTAAGTGATGTGTGAAGTTGTGCAGTATGTCGTTGAATAATATTTAATGCAATGAAAATGAAAGATTGATGATATCGGAAGGATCGGTCAGATATGTCAAGAAAGTAATTTGCTTGAAGTTGAAAACTGATTTTTCTAGGCCGATTAGGATCCTCAAATCCTCCATATCCAAGGGGAAATAGTGTTGGATACATTCCTGGAAACAAAATAGGATTATTATATTCACAAATTGGTTGAAGACCTCTATGTATAATAAGATCAGGACGGTCAGATGGATCCTGAATAATGTTTCTTAAAGCATTTGCAGTAAAAGTTCTACCTTGAATCTTTACTTGTTCAGGATCTGAGACACCCATTTTCTCTAAAAATACTGTTATGTCATTTTCATCACTGTTTTGTAATACTTGCAATGCAGGATGATCATCAATACCTGCAGTTTCTTCTGCAAGAAGTTTTGCAACATCAATATCTTTTTCATATATTACTCTATTCTCAATACCAGGAATAGCATCACTATCTGGATAAGCATTTAAGTTTTCTTGTGATAAAATTATATCTTTGTATAAGTAGTTGTGCTCTTTTAACCACAGAAGAAATGCCCATATTTTATATTTTCGCACATGAAAAATCTGCTTCAAACATTCTTTTGAGTATTTTCCAGGACCAATGAACACTACTGATATTAAACCTGTAATGTCATCAGGTGTTAGAGGTAGTTTACATGCTGTTGAAAATACATTGACATCATGTGCACATGTATTTCCACGAAATACTCTTGGCTGATTAGTTTGACTTGAATCATACAATCGGGTTACATATGCAGTACTTCTATAAATGGCACAAGTCATTTCTTCAACCCATGTCAAATCTTTAAATGGTTCAGGTAGTACACCTCGAAATAGATTATTTGCTAAAGAAAACTTTGGAAGCTTATTTTTTTTTAGATCAGAAATACATTCATGGCAAAATATGATACTTTCAATGTTTCCAGTAACATCAAAAGTGAAACCATTTGAATCTAGCATAAGTCCAACTAAACTTTCAATAGGCCATTGAAAATAACTCCGAAATTCTTCTTTTGTTACAGCTAGTAAATCTAAATGCAAATCTTTCTGAAAATCACAGTTTTCACTCAATTTTACAACACTCATGTCAACATCAAACCGTTTTCGTGAACAGCAACAACATGTATCAGGTTGGCGTAAATTTGTTTGTTGCATGTAACTATTTGTACAATGTTGTATGACATCATCAGGGATATTTGGAGGCCAAGTCGATTTTAAGCTTTTATTGAAAGCAAGATCCTCATTCATTCTTGATTCCTTTTTTAATAATCTCTCTTTCTTTCGTTTCTTTTGTAATTGCTTTCCAGGAATTGACAATGATAGCTGTTCAAGAATATTCAAGCTATACTCATGTTTTAAAATCTTATATACAAGGTCAAGTCCTGATTGAGTTTCAAGATATGAAATTTGGTAGCAGTCTAAAGTAGAATAGATATCACTTTGATTCATAAATTGGATGTTATAACACCTATTTTGGAGACTTTGCCACAGTGTATTATATATGTTACCATTGAAGTAAGCTAAAGATTTATCATATTTTCTGCAAGGGTGCATAGTGTTGAAAACTTTCTTAATATCTCCATAATCAATGTCTTTCAAACAGATATAGAATTCTTCTTCAGTATGGCAAACATAGCTCTTTAAGTTATATTTATAAGGGCAATAACATTGAAATTCATCTTGATTTGGTGGTGTCATTAATGATAGAAGTATTTCATTACCAAATGATTGTTTGAAGAACTCAAACATCATTTTTTTCCTGTCAGCAATCCCAACAGATATATGCAATCTTTTACAGAGATTTTCATCTGAGACATTACTAACACTGGCTACAACTTTGAGAAATTCGTTAACAATTGTAACACAGGCTTCCTTTTTTGTTACATGGCTGTATTTGAAATGATACTTTTGTAAGAACTTTGACAATGTTGCTATAGGCAGAAGTTGAAGTGAACATATGTAGTGATCTTCAGTGAATGAGAACCATAGTGGATTTTTATATTTCTCTTTGTTATTGTTATTTAAGTCAATGTCATCTTGTTGAAATTTCGACAGATACATACGCGGATGAAATGAAGCACTTGCAACTGTATCGCTAGACAACCATTGGTGTTTATTTTCAGTTAAATTAAGTATCAAGAAACCATTATTTAAGCTTGTCGATTCAATCTCGCACTTTTTACCACTCAAAGAAAATTCATGTTGAAATAAAGACGACATCCATTGCGTTATCTGAGCTTGTGATTGAAATAATGCAGCATATGATTGAGGATTGTACAGAACTTCATATGGATGAGTGGTAGGAAAGTTAATATTCGCATCGGTGACATCTTCATCATCCATTCGAGTACACTTGCATGGTTCCTTGACTAACAACATCATAATTCAAGTATGTGGTAATGCACAAAGTTTAGTGTGCTAGAGCACAAATTTTAACGTGCTGGGGCACAAATTTTAACGTGTTACGGCACGAGTTTGAGTAGTCGATGTGTTTTGCAGCCAGCACGCAAAGCAAATGGGTGCGAATCAGTGAGACAGTGTTGACGAAGACAACAATGGCAGAGTCGAAACCTTTTTTTTTCAAACTCCGACGTTATTCTCTACCGACGTCGGCAGTCAGCCGTCAAGTAATGTATCGGATCTGGCATTCGCATAGCCAAACCGATAATCTGGCAGTCGCATAGCTAAACATGACATATCTTAACTGTCGTCCTCGTGGAAGTCTGGTCTGCGAGAAGGTTTATTGTTGTTATGATTGTACATCGGACCTATTGTTTGCCATACGAAGAGTGTCGACGTTCATACAGAATAACATTGTCGTAGCTATCTATCAAACACAAACTCGAAGCATGATTATCGCCCACTAAATAAAAAATAAAAAAAGAGTCGGGGACCGGGCGGGCTCACCCGCCGCTAAAGCATGGGGTAAGGCTGTGACACCACGCGCATAAAAGTCCAAATCAGGATATCAGCAATTTTGACCACAAAGACGAAGCACATATGACAGTGACCCTAGCCCTTACCAAATGGACCAACCGAACCTGACAATGCTTCATACCATATGGGGCCAGCGGACTCGGCCGACATCTCAACAAATCATCCATAGTGATGGCTGGGCCGAACAGGTGTGCACCTGCCAATAATGGGCGCAGTGCTCCTATTGAAAATGATTCACAGTTTCACGCCAATAATGGGGGCTCCTATTGGAAATAACCCACACTTTGCACCAATGCCATTATTATTTTGCACTCTACAGGTGCAATTATTTTGAGCTCCACAAGAGGCACAATTCTTTTGCACTCCATGAGAGGCGCAATTCTTTTGCGCTGCACAGGGGACGCAATTACTTGTGCTCTATGGGGGCACAATTATTTTACACTCTAGAGGTGCAATTATTTCAAGCTCCATGAGAGGCGCAATTCTTTTGCACTCCATGAGATGTGCAATTCTTTTGCACTGCACAGGGGGTGCAATTATTTTGTGCTCCAGGGTGCAATTATTTGCACTCCAGGGCACAATTATTTCAAGCTCCATGAGAGGCGCAATTCTTTTGCACTCCAGGGTGCAATTACTTGCACTCTAATTCTTTTACACTCCATGAGATGTGGAATTCTTTTGCACTGCACAGGAGGTGCAATTATTTTGTGCTCCAGGGTGCAATTATTTGCACTCCAGGGCGCAATTACTTGCACTCTATGGGGGCGCAATTCTTTTGCGCTCTAGAGGTGCAATTATTTCAAGCTCCATGACAGGCGCAATTCTTTTGCGCTGCACAGGGGGTGCAATTCTTTTGCACTCCAGGGCACAATTACTTGTGCTCCTAATTCTTTTGCACTCCATGAGATGTGCAATTACTTTTGCACTCATAGGGGGCGCAATTCTTTTGCGCTCTAGAGGTGCAATTATTTCAAGCTCCATGAGAGGCGCAATTCTTTTGCGCTGCACAGAGGGCGCAATTCTTTTGCACTCCAGGGCACAATTACTTGTGCTCTCAATGTTTTGCACTCCATGAGAGGTGCAATTCTTTTGCACTGCACAGGGGGCGCAATTATTTTGTGCTCCAGGGTGCAATTACTTGCACTCTATGGGGGCACAATCATTTTGTGCTCTAGAGGTGCAATTATTTCAAGCTCCATGAGAGGCACAATTCTTTGTGCTCCACAGGGGGTGCAATTCTTTTGTGCTCCACATGGGGCACAATTCTTTCAAGTGCCACTGTATGTACCTTGTGCTGTTGATAGGGTCACAAATAGTCTGTGTCCAGCATTGTTTCAATGTCAGAGTGCACCCATCAGAGTGTGCCCATCAGAGTGCACCCAATGTGAATGTGCACGAAATATCAGTGCGCCCAATGTGAATGCATGAAATATTGGAATGTGAATGTGCACAAAATGTCAAAGTGTGCCCAATGTGAATGCATGAAAAGTACACCCAATGTAAATGTGAACCAACTGTCAGAGTGCGCCCATCAGAGTGCACTCAATGTGAATGTGCATGAAATATCAGTGCGCCCAATGTGAATGCATGAAATATTGGAATGTGAATGTGCACAAAATGTCAAAGTGTGCCCAATGTGAATGCATGAAAAGTACACCCAATGTAAATGTGAACCAACTGTCAGAGTGCACCCATCAGAGTGCACTCAATGTGAATGTGCATGAAATATCAGTGCGCCCAATGTGAATGCATGAAATATTGGAATGTGAATGTGCACAAAATGTCAAAGTGTGCCCAATGTGAATGCATGAAAAGTACACCCAATGTAAATGTGAACCAACTGTCAGAGTGCGCCCATCAGAGTGCACTCAATGTGAATGTGCATGAAATATCAGTGCGCCCAATGTGAATGCATGAAATATTGGAATGTGAATGTGCACAAAATGTCAAAGTGTGCCCAATGTGAATGCATGAAAAGTACACCCAATGTAAATGTGAACCAACTGTCAGAGTGCACCCATCAGAGTGCACTCAATGTGAATGTGCATGAAATATCAGTGCGCCCAATGTGAATGCATGAAATATTGGAATGTGAATGCGCACCAAATGTCAAAGTGTGCCCAATGTGAATGCACCCAAAATGTCAGTGGACCCAATGTGAATGTGCACCAAATGTGAGTAGGCGCCAAATCACTTATACCTGCACTAAGTATGCATCTGTGTCTGTTATTTTCCAGTGTGTATTTCCACCCATTATCTTTTTGCATGACATGTCAAGTGGGCGCCAAGTCACTATGTTCCTATGGCATTTATTTTGCACAAAAAATATGCACCCCCCCAATTGTAGTAAATGCCTGGCCCACTTTGGCAGGGATTTGTGGCACTGATGCACTGGACCCATTGGTCTCATTGGTGAGTCCTAACCTGTGCAATTATTTTGTGCTCTACAGGCGCAATTATTTGAGCTCCACAAGGGGCGCAATTATTTGCACTCTATGGGGGGTGCAATTATTTTGTGCTGTAGAAGCGCAATTATTTCAAGCTCCAGAAGGGGCGCAATTCTTTTGTGCTCCAGGGAAGCACAATTACTTCAAGCTCTACAGGGGGCACAATTATGCAATTATCTTGAGCTCCATGAGGGGTGAAATTATTTGCATTCCATGGGGGGTGCAATTATTTCGAGCTCCATGAGGGATGCAATTCTTTTGCACTCCACGGGGCACAATTCTTTCAAGTGCCACTGTATGTACCTTGTGCTGTTGACAGGGTTACAAATAGCCTGTGTCCAGCATTGTATAGTGAATACAAATGTGAGTGGGCGCCAAGACACTGCCGGTGTCAGATTGTCATGCCCATTGGTGTATCTGTGCCCATTATTTTTCTTCATGAAATGTCAGAGTGTGCCCAATGTGAATGCACATGAAATATCAGAGTGTGCCCAATGTGAATGTGCACCAAATGAAATATGAGCCCAATGTGAAGGTGCGCCAAATGTGATTGGGTGCCAAGTCAGTATATACCTGCAAGAAGTGTGCATCTGCACCTGTTGTTTTTCAGTATGTATTTGGAGTGCGCCCAATGGGTATGTGCACCAAATCTCAGAGTGCGCCCATCAGAGTGCGCCCAATGTGTTCTATTCTGACTTTCTAAGGTGTCCAGACATGGGTAGGTGATGATACCTCTCATGCTCTCTCCTATTCCGCATTTTTCACTGCCATCCCATTCTCTTCCCATTTCCAAAACATTTTATGGTCCTATCCTGACTTTCTAAGGTGTCCAGATATGGGTAGGTGATGATACTCCCAATGCTCTCTCATATTTCGCATTTTTTGCTGCCTTCCCATTCTCCCCCACCCTCTGGGTCACTCCCAAATCACATTGGTGCCTCCCAAATGCCCCATATTTTACTCTCTTGGATGGTACAGGATATAGGCTGGGCTCTGGGCTCTAGAAGTACACTTCCTGGATTAATCTACAGGAATTGAAGATGGAATTCCTGGAATGGTGGATGGATTTCATGAATTTTCAGGATGGATTCCATAGATTTGCAAGATGGCTCTCAGTCAGTAACCTACAGCTACTTTTATCCAATATATAGTTATCTTTCTCTGTAACTTTTGGCTGAACCTTAAGAACAGAAGAAGAGCACTTTAAAGCTCTGGACAATAATCAACGCAACATGCTTGACAGAAAAATCACACTTGTGAGAGTGTCACAGCCTAGACAAAACAGCTGAGTATTGAATTCAGCTGGCCACAGACAACCGTTGCTCTTAGAAATGGTATCAGTAGATGCCGAATTACGTCTGAATTATGATTCCAGCTTGTTTGAGCATCCAAGTTTCTTCCCCCATGTTTTGTAGCATGAACTTGTAGAATTATCAGAATGTTTGCCATTGTTTACTTGGCCCTTCCAACATCCTAGGTCTTTTGCTGCCTTAAAATATTTACACAACTACTGGTGCTTTTCTAATAGGCATAGATTGATAGAGGATGTTTATACAATTCTAATGATACTAAATTTGTACATTCAAGCTTCTTCCCCCACCCCCTGAGCTTGAAAATATACCGGACATGGCCAAATTTTGAAAAAGTCCAAACATCATTTGGCGCAAAAAGATTGTTTCAGTGGGGCACATGGTGGCATTTAGCAGGGCAGCTACAAACTACTTTGGTCCACACATTTACTACCGTTGGGGGGGGGGGCGCATATTTTTTGTGCAAAATAAATGCCATAGGAATATAGTGACTTGGTGCCCACTCACATGCACATTCACATTGGGCACACTTGACATTTTATGCAAAAGAATAATGGGTGGAAATACACACTGAAAAATAACAGGTGCAGATGCGTACTTAGTGCACACATTTGATGTGCATTCACATTGGGCATACTCTGACATGACATTTCATGCCCATTTCACATTGGGGGCACTCTGATGGGGACACACTGACATTTCATGCACATTCATATTGGGTACACTCTGACATTTGGTGCACATTCACATTGAGTGCACTCTGATGGGCGCACTCTGACATTTGGTGCACATTCAAATGGGAGCTTGGAATAATTGCACCTCCAGAGCACAAAATAATTGTGCCCCCATAGAGGACAAGTAATTGCGCTCTGGAGTGCAAATAATTGTGCCCTGGAGTGCAAAAGAATTGCACCCCCTGTGCAGCACAAAAGAATTGCACCTCTTGTGGAGTGCAAAAGAATTGCGCCTCTCATGGAGCTTGAAATAATTGCACCTCTTGAGGACAAAATAATTGCGCCCCCTGTGCAGTGCAAAAGAATTGCGCCTCTCATGGAGCTTGAAATAATTGCACCTCTAGAGTGCAAAATAATTGTGCCCCCATGGAGCGCAAGTAATTGCGCCCTGGAGTGCAAATAATTGCGCCCTGGAGTGCAAAATAATTGCAAAATAATTGCGCCCCCATAGAGCGCAAGTAATTGCGCCATGGAGTGCAAATAATTGCACCCTGGAGTGCAAAATAATTGCGCCCCCTGTGCAGTGCAAAAGAATTGCACCTCTTGTGGAGTACAGAAGAATTGCGCCTCTCATGGAGCTTGAAATAATTGCACCTCTAGAGCACAAAATAATTGCACCCTGGAGTGCAAAAGAATTGTGCCTCCTGTGCAGCACAAAAGAATTGTGCCTCTCATGGAGTGCAAAAGAATTGCGCCTCTCATGGAGTGCAAAAGAATTGCACCTCTCGTGAAGCTTGAAATAATTGCACCTCTAGAGCGCAAAATAATTGCACCCCCATAGAGTGCAAATAATTGCACCCCTTGCAGAGCTCAAAATAATTGTGCCTGTACAGCGCAAAATAATTGCACAGGTTAGGACTCGCCAATGAGACCAATGGGCACAGTGCATGGGTGCCATAAACCCCTGCCAAAATGGGCTGACCCATTGTATGAGGGGCTTTTTTTTATGCCGCCCATTGTGGAAGTGCATCTTGAACCTTTCATGACGCCCTCTTTTTTTTCTATTTTGGACTTTTATTTTTTATTTTTTATTTTTTTATTTTTTATTTGTGTTTCTTACTAAAGTTTGAGTGTTTGGAGTGGTTGTGTTTTTTTTTTAGGGTTTTTGTTGCGCACTAGTAAAGGCGCTCCTGAAGTGTTCCTACAAGAATCACCATCAAGTGACGCAATAACCGGCGACTTACTGTAAATGCTTCCCTCGTATGACATCATCATCGGCAACTTCTTCATTCGGCTCTTTTGGTGGAATTTGAAGGATCGGGACTGGACTTGTTTGCATGTGCACGTACTTTCTTTTATTTTATTTTATTCTTTTTTATTATTATTGTTCTTTTACTTACGGCGTATCCCCAAGAGACCGAAATCGCACCCGAGGGCTGGATGGTAGGGTCGAGCTACCGATGGCTGGGAAGTCCGCGCTGAGGGCGGCAGTGCGTTCGTAAATAGACTCCCCAGCGTCGAACAGTTCCCCGAGAAATTCCCAGTTCGACGGTTCGGTGGAGGAACTCGACATGACATGCCAAAAGTTGTTTTTATCTTTAATTGTTTGTCTTCTTATTTTCTTTAGAATGTTTTGGACAGGCAGCACGCGAGAATGTGTAGATGCCTTGTGATTATGATTTTTGTACTTAAGGTGTCCTCCCACCTCACAAATGGAGTTGATTCTTTCCCCTCAAAGTTTGCTCTCACTTATAAGAATTGAAGGATTACAAGTATTTTCAAGAACGACAACTTAATCAACTCTCAGAACTCCCTCAACGTATGCTCTCACGCCACTCAACGCCACCTTCAGTTTGGACGACGCGAGCGCATAATACGCTCTTGTGCGATCTTTCACCGTTACGTAGCGCTCGTCCAAGCGCTCTCTCACGCCATCCGCGCTAAGTCCCCCTTGTTCCTTTCTTTATTGTCCAAACTCGTCCTTCCCTTTCTTCCCCCTTCTTTTTGTGTAGACGACCAGTTTCCGTCTCCCTTCGTTGAACTTTCGTTCTTCCACACCATCCATGGTGAAAAATTCACCTTGTTGTTGCCTGCAGGTGCAACAACGAGGCTGCCGCCAACACATTCAAATCACATATGTACATCAGGTAAATAATACATCTATTTAACTTTCTCCTGCATGGTCCCCCACAGTGGTACTAACGAGGCAGCACTCTGGTTAACTGCATGAAAGGCTGATGGGCACCAGGGGCAAAGTGGGCCGATCTGTCCTCTATGGGCCTCTGTTCATTCGGCCCACCCATGTCGCATGGCCTATTTTAGAGTCTCGGCCCAGTCATTGCCAAGGCCAAATTCTTGACAGCTCGGCCGAGTCCGCTGGCCCGCTGTTGATGGGCGCCTGTCACACGCCGCTGGCCCATCAGTGATGGACCCATTTGACTGCCCTAACTGGATGAAGCAACGTGACAGATCAGACCTGTTCGGTGGCATCATGGTCCTCAATCACGATGAGGGTTTGTTTGACGTACCCATGGCCTTAGTCCTGTCTGCCACAGTATTTCGAGCAAGGAGGATGGTACAGATCATGTGTAACCACCGAGAGAATCTCTCCACTGAAAGGGCTTGATGATCCAAGCTTACCACCATAATAGCCTAGAATGGAAGAGTGTAAACTCAGGGTATTTCTTTTGACCGAAAACAGATGCTGACTGAGCACCTCAAGGCATTCATGCAAAACTACAACAGATCAGGCAGTCGGCTCATTTGGGCGGCATAAAGTGGGAGTGGCGTACTTACCATTTACGGGGCAGTCTTTATCCACCCACTGTAAGCACATTTTTAGATCGCCGAAATAAAAGCAAGCCAAGGGCTAACCAGTATGTCAGCAATTGCTTCATATGTGTCGACAGCCAAGGGTCCTGACTTGACTATTTCCTGGTGATTATCGGGCAACCAGCAAAGCGACTGCGTGATCGATATTGTGTACCTGGACGATTTGGGATATCTGATTCCACTCTTTCAGGTGAACTAAAAATTCAGTTTCAAAAATTCGCAGAGTATGGAGGAAGTATTGGATGCGGTTGCCTTCACCCTCATCCAATGTCTTGGCCTTGTTCAGAATATCGGCAATTCTATTTTTGGAGGTTTTAATGTCGGCAGTAATGACATGGAGTCACTCAACCTGTGGTGATTCAGAAAGTATTGAAATGCCGTAACAGCAAGGTGGAGAAAGGAATACCTACATCAATGGCCCCTGTCGAGGCAACGATCTCACGAACAGAGAAAACTTGTGATTGATGGAAGAAATTAGAAGCAGATGAAGGACATTGCAAATACCTTACCCTGGCCAGACATTGCAGCAAAGGAGGCATTCACGAGATGTAAACGCGACTCGGAATCAACATCCACTGGCGATGCATTACAGCACGCTTCCAACAGCTGAATTAAACCAGTAGAAACAGTTCGGGTGTAACACGTGATCAGGACTTACCTCTCTTGAAATGTCAAAAAGCTCTGAGATTTGTTCACCAGCGTTATCCTGATCTGAACACCCTTGGACAGCACAATTATACGCCGTCTGCCACAACCAAGAGACATCCTTGAATATTAGAGATACTGCTCTTTGCTCTGACACAGCTGCCATTAGAATTCTTGCTGAACGATTCGGGAGTATCAGGTGGCTGTCGGCAGGAATTGGACAGCAGCATACCCGTGCGGTAATGATTTACCATGGTGTCAATCAAAAGAGGCCTGGAGATGATACAAGAGTTAGCCCTTTTTCGGCAATGACAAAAATTCCTGACTTTTTTGCAGTGGGCTCAACTAGGAGCTGGCTGAAGGATGAGTTTGACGATGCACCGAATCAATGTCATCGCTTGAACTACCACATCTCCACTGGACCCCATCTTCAGCGTCTTTAGCAGGCCTTCCAGCACTGAAAGCAGTACGGTTCGCATCTCGGACTGATGAGAAATATGCGTGGCTAGCATTAACATTTTGCAGTCAAAGTCCGGAGCTTTCTGCATATCATTTATGGCTTGAATCGCTGCAATGTTCCCCATTAAGGTAAGACGGAACCTGAATCAATGTCTTTACCTTCATTCTCCAACCCTTACAAACAATCCAGAATATAATTAGCCCTGATCATCCGAATTGGCGTCGTTTACACACCTTGATGAACAGCAGTAAGAAAAATGACATAATGGGTTGTCACTTCATTGGTGGGGCAATGGTGGATGACCGTGGATTCCTGGGCGTACTCTCTCTTTTCAATATAGCAGAGTGCCGCCTTCCAGAAACACTTCGAGCTGCTTAACAAACCGTGACTTCCGAACAGTTGGTGGCTGCCAGCAATATACCATTCGGCGGCTTCCGACCATCTCTTGGCCTTGTAGTGGCATCCCCCATATTGCCAGATCAGCTAAGAATGTCGAAAAGGATCTACGACACAGGTTTAGAAATGAAGGCATGAGATCATGTACAGTTAAGCATGCTGTGGTGGATACAGGTGGCAGCTCTACCTCAGCTTCACAGATGGCTGGAACAACATGGGTCATATGGGTCAAATGACAGGTTTATGCAAAGAGCGATGGCCTACATGCGAACATGGTTTCAAGGGTTTTCATCGCCCTTGCATGATTGTCGTCCTTGGAGCAATGGAATATCAGTGACAAGACTAATCAGTCGACGTGGTCTGTTTCGAATTCCCGGTGCCACAATGCACGACTTAGACAGTGCAAGTTGACATTGGTAACAAGGGCGCTGAGGACATGGGCATGAATCCCCTAAGTTCACGACACCCTAACTCCGATCTGTTGAAAAACCTACTGTTGATGGCTGAGCGTTCTCAGATCCTGAAGGACACTAGCATTTGAATTATAAGCAAACCAAGGTAATTTCCACATGGAAATCGAAGACTAACTCTGTGATATTAAGTTCGGTCAATTCCATGCGGTCGATAATAGATTTGAAAGCTGTGTATATCAGCGCAATTCAGTCACATAGAAGTATCTGGAATACCATCAAGGAGAGCGGGATCGCCAGCTTTCCTCCTTTTCAAAACAGCCAACCTCAGCCACCGTAGTTCTTGATATTTGGAACTTGCCTTGATTAGGTATGTCAAAAACGCCTTATCTTCTAATGAAGCTATCAACTTACGTGATTTGTAGATGTGTCTATGGTTGGCAGGAGCTCGTTTAGAACAGCCTCTGCACGATCGTAGGATTCCGATACAAAATATGCCCTAGCTAAACAAGTCTGGTCAATGTCAAGGTATACGCACAGCTACTCCCTCGTGAACGTACCCACCGTGCGTAATAGAGATATCTTCGGAGTTGAAATGTCTGTTAGACGATTAAAAGGCTGCAGAGCAGGCGCTCGCGTACCTTGAGTTCCGCAACCCCCGAACCCGCTGTATCGTCCAATTGATCAGCCATAGAGAAAGCCGTTTGCAACCACTTGACCGCATTGGCTGGCTTAAGGCCATCCTGAGCACTTGGCTTCGTGGGCATTGTCAATTTACCAATTTGATGGAGTTTGTATGCCAGAAGTTCGCGCTGATTCCAGACCCTTAGTAACTGATGGGACCAGTTGTACATTTCGCTTAAGGTAGTGGACAGCCATACCTCGCTAACATCACGTGATTTGTCTCAAAGCGGTCATTTTTTACAGAAACACTCCCCAAATATTTAACATGCAGTTTTTAACAAATCAGGCTTGAACATATTGTAGAGAATGATGTCGCATTAGTTGCTACTGCATAATTTTGGTTGGAAACTAAGTTCTCGAGGAGGAGTTCTGAAAATGGTGTTCCATGTCGCAGCGCATCACGTGAATTACAGTGCATTCTTATATTTGAAACTCCTCCTTCAGATTTTCGAATCAAGTTCTGAAAACTTGCACAAGCACTCTAGATACAATTTAAAATAGAATGTTCAGCTTGGTTTTGCAGCATTATGTACATTTTGTTGCTTCATTTCTGTCTACTTTGTAGAATGTCGCCTGATTAGGGCTGTTCACGTGACGTTAGCGAGGTATGGCTGTCCGCTACCTTACGATGTGGAGGTAGGAGGGCAAGACATTGATGATCGCCTGGAAAGTTCACATGTGATTTATTTTGATCTTAAACGAGAGTGAATGTGCAAGACCCACCTGTGATCTTTTTCGACATAAACTCTGCTACAGTATAATTTCCTTCTTTCCACACCTGTGAAATGAGGGTATTATCTCATGACCGGCCTGTGAACATACGGCTTCCATTCTACTGGAGTGACACACGATGGTCGCGCATGCTATGGAATATTGATGCGTACTGTCTGGGTCACCCGCATTTCTCAACTGTTCTTCAAACTGTATCCTGACATCAGGCGTCGATAAGGGACCTGTGACATTGTCAAAACGCAACCAGCTACAATGTTATTTCCAACTTCTGATGGGAGTCAAAGAACGAGGTGTGTTGCAAGACGAGCGGCCATTGAAACGATCTGACACACCAGAAAGGGTTACCCCAGTCTTGCTTGCCAATTGAAGCTCATGCAGGAGACCTGTAGAAGGTGCCTCGTACTAAACCCTAGTAATCAATCGACAGGAACAACGGACTTACTATCCCAGGCTTTGTTTCCAACCCTGCCTCGACAAGGCGAAACACCGCAAGCCTTACTAGATCCAGTGGAATGATCGTTCACCATTCAGTATCTCAGGATGTTGGTGGTGGATCTCACAGGCGGCAAGATGGACATGAGCATCGTCCCCTTCACACTTTCCGATCAAACCTGATATGTTCCATAGATTAACGCCTTTTTTATTTCATCCCTCAGTTAGCGCACGCACCAAGCCCCAATCAAAAGCAACACACCTTCCTGGTCCAGCGAGTTGGTCAGATGGCTCCAGCTCTTGCTTGACCTGGGGCGTTGGTCCGAAAATGACTCTGCCAAAGAAGCTACCTAATTAAGGTCCTCAACTGCAGCATGCCAATTCTGATCCTTTGGATTATCGAGCGTGGGCTTGACCTTCAACAGCAGTTCTACAACGAAGGTTAGCTAGTCTTAGTTGTACGCCCGAGTGTCAACTTCACCCATTATTGAATCATAGATCTGCTGCAGGCTTGTTATCGACTTTTTCTTGTGCGTCAACATTGTGCTAGGTAATTGAAATGCACACTTTTCACCACGGAGTCGGAGATGAACGACATTAGGGAGGCACAAAGTTGGCCGCCGTCTGCCGTCGCTTTTCACTTTCACGCATTTGATCGCATCATATGATCATTTTTAAAGTCCGCTTTGTCATGTTGATACAATGCTGAATAGATATCCAGTACAATCCTTTCCTGCCTGTTGAAGGATGCCTCAACTCTCCGTGCACCAGGACTTGGTAAACCAGTACATCCTCTTGATGCTTATGCATCAGACTTTTACACCGGCAGATCGGCAAACAATTGAACAGAGGCAGAAAGAAAATGATCTGGATATCAACACCTTGCTCTCAATCCTCCTTGCTCTCAATCCTCCTTACACGCTATCTGAATGGACGGCCAACCATTCCAAAGTTAGGGAACATGGGCCTTGCCTGGGATTATGCAGAAAATCCAGCAAACCATCACCGCTTTGTCAACATGCTCCCTGTAACACCTCTTGTCTTCCAAACCATCCTCACTCTGATTGAGGATCATCCTGTTTTCACTAATGGCTCAAACAATGCCCAAGCTCCTGTTGAGCAGCAGCTAGCCACCACTCTTTTTTGAATGGGAAGGTATGGAAATGGGGCTTCTGTGGAGGATATTGCACAACAAGCAGGCTGTTCTGAGGGGTCTGTTGAAAACTACACTGACCGATGTTTTGAGGCGATTGAGTCTCTTCATGATCTTTTTGTGCAGAGGTTAACCTCAGCAGAAAAGGAAGTGGAGAAGCGGTGGATGGATGAGCATCTTGGCTTCAAAGGAAAGTGGCGAGAGGGTTGGGTGATGTATGATGGGACCATTGTTGTTCTCTACAAAAAACCTGGACTCAACGGTGATGCGTATTACACAAGAAAAGGGAATTATGGTCTTAATACCCAGGTGGGTCTTTCTCACATGTTCTTTTCTTTAACCTCACATTGGTTTAGATTGGAAATATCCATTGAATCTCCGTATCGTCGATTATTCCCATGGAATGACTGGCTCAGCTCACGACACCATGGCATTTGAGCATACAACAGCTGCAAAATATCCTGACTGGTTTTTCGAAGGCGAGGAATTTGCCTGGGCAGATTCTGCATATGCTGTCAATTCTCGTACAATTCCAGTCCACAAGAAACCTGCATCAGATGATCCTGCAAATGCATTATTCGACAAAGCTGTTGCTCATCTTCGTGTCTGATCAGAGCATTGCATGGGTGCTCTGAAAGGTCGATTCCAGTGTCTTCGAGGCCTTCACGTCAGCATCAATTCGAAACAAGATCATCATGATGCATGCCATTGGATTATAATTGCCATCATCCTTCATAACCTCATTATTGACGTCGAGGGCTCAAAATCAGCAGCCCATTTTGGACAGGACCATGGCCATGCTGAAGAATACATCAACAGAGGTCAGTGAGATGCACCTCTTGAAGGCGAAGATGGTGAAGATGTTGAGGCAAAGAGGAAAGAGCTGGTTACTGAGTTGTTGGCATTTTCAGAGATGTAACATGGTCCAGAAACATATATATTATTCAATAGCTCGATGGGTATAATTGGAATAAGGAGAATTACATGTAAAAAGGAGTGATAAGGATGGGAAAATAAGGATGGGAAGAAATTAAAAAGATAGGGATTAAAGAGATTGATCAGCAGTGTAAAAATTGGCATCATCCCAATCAGGAGAGAACTGACGCATATTCTGACATTTTGCAGGAGGACTACCACCCTCGAGCTCAGCCTTCTTCTCAAGATATGTCTCCCTATCATAAATCCCAAGCTTGAATTCATCGAGAAGATGTGCTCGTTTCTGGATGAGCAGCTTCTCCTTCGCCTCATCACTCCACATCTTGTTGTTCTTCCTGTGAAAATAAATGAGGTTTATTAAATATGAATGAACATTAGAGCAAGAGACTTACTCCTGCATGTCGAGAAGGGTATCAAGAAGGGTATGTTTCTGTGGCACCTTCTCGATATTCAAACGAGCCTTGTTAATAGCCTCTTGTGAGATCGCTGAAGACTTGGGAGCACGTTTGCCAGCAGAAACGGGAGGCCGTGCATCGGTGGAAATGGGAGGCTGTGTGTCGGTGGAAACGGGAGGCCGTGTGTCAGCCTTCTGGGGCAATTCCACAGGAACAGGTGTCCCGTTGGCATTAACAATTGCCTGGGTGACATCTGTACCAAATGTATGAGTGGGACGGCAAGCTGGGGTAGACAGAGGAGCCAGGTCAACAGCTGAGCCAGCTGTGGAGTCCGCTGTGTCATTGGGAGGCTGGAACCACACTGTCTTTCGACCTTGAGGACCAAGCACAGTGGTTACAACAATAGGAGTGACATTGGGACAGGTGGCAAAGATCTTGTGGAGACGGGGAAAGAATTTAAAGTCCTTCTCAATTTGCTCTTTTAACAAAGACGTCAACGTGAGTATGAAAATTGAGTTTGATCAGAAATACGCACGCCAGAGGTTGAGAGCATCCACCGGAGTTGTGTCATTTGGACCTTCACCTGGGATGTAGTATTTCATGTGCTCCTCTTGCGAATTCTCGCAGTTCTCATCCTCAAGACCACCCCCTGTCGAAGTCGAGCAGCGTGCTTTTGGTATGTTTTGGTCAATCTTGTCAAGGAAATTAGCATCGGAAAAATAGAAAATAAACCTTTACCTTTCGAGCTGTCCTTTGAGTCAGTTACCGACTGTAGTTCCGTCGACAGCAAAGAGATCTGGCATGATAACCTTTGCGATGCGCTTGAACATGGTTATCTTCGAGTCTCCACTGGTGTTCTATGTAATTTTAGCATATTAACACGAAGATCAAACTTTGAGATAACATATACATACCTCTCTGATCTCCTTCTTCCCAAAGAGGACCTTGTAGTTGACATCCTTCTCACATTCTGTGATGAATTCCCAGACTAGCCTGTCGTCGTTCTCTGCCCAAGGGATATCCAGGATCTTGGGCTTAGTGCCTTTGGCCATATTAGATAAAGAGCATGGTTATTCTATAGTAGATGGGAGAGTAAAGACTGTGGTGCACGCGCAGGATCGATGCGCGTGAGGGAAGGGAGGAAGATAACACGATCTGTCACATTTTGGTCACATCGGGCTTTGAAAAAATGATCATATGACGCGTGAAGGCGAAAAGCAACGGCGGACAGCGGCCAACTTTGTGCCTCCCTAATGCCGGCTATGCACATGACTGCATCTCATTGTCAGCATCATGATTCGTGATTCATCATCGTTGCAAATGGATCTTACTTCTGCTTCTTCAAATTCTTCTTCCCATGGCGTCTTTATAGACCCTTCATCAATACCCTACCAGCCTCATTCGCACCATATCCCTGGGATTACTTCTCAATAATAATAATCCCTTTGTCTTGGATGGCACCAAACCAAAGCTGATTGAAGATGGCTTCACACACGCTATCCACGTAGGTTCCGAGCCTAGCGTCAAGATAAGCGCCGTCATCCCGCCGATATTGCTGTCAACGACATATAAGCAAGGGGCTGTAGGTGTTCATAAGGTGAGAAGTCGTTCGTTACTCTCTTCATCTGTCCGTCGGGGTTCACTTGGGGCACTGGGGAATAATTATCTGATGCAGACGGGTGCTCCATACTGAGTTTCACAGACTTCCCTCTCCAATTCACCCCAATAGTTTGCCCAAAATTACATCTTACCCCTTTGATCTTTTTTTTCTTTACCGCCTCTCTTTGAGATGATCTCTCTTGTCCTTCCCATAATGGGCGATGCATTTTGGCAACAGGATCATGTCGCTGAGTATATTTATTTCTGGTGTTTGCGCCATTTCCAGCGGATCAGAGCCGCCATGCATATTGTTACGTTTTGCTCCCTACAGAGTTTCCCATGAGACCACATCGCAATGCGCCTCCTCCAAGTTGCGCCAAATTTCTGACGTTGTGAGATTGGTGGGAGGGACACAAGTCTCTCTTGCCGTCTTTGTTTCTGTCCTCTCAAATACATTCTACAGCTTTCCATTCTTCGTCCCATGATCTTTTCTTCCCTCTCAACGCCATCATCATACTAACCACAACCTTTTTACATAGGGCTACAAATACTCGCGCTCCGCCAATCCCAACCGAAACACCCTCAAAGCTACCCTCGCTTCCATCGAATCAGGGGGTGCGCATGCCCTCACCTTCGCTTCCGGTTCAGCTACTACCGCCAGTCCTCCAATCTCTCAGTCCCAACGCCCACATTGTGAGGTCTTTACCTTCCCCGGTATAATCCATATGGAATCCATGTGGAATCCATGGAATCCATGAAGAATTCCATATGGAATCCATGGAATCAATGTTGGCTGAGGACACAGCCAGTTTCTGATTCCATGGACATCATGGATTCCATATGGAATGATGCTGGAATGGTCATGGAATGATTAATTCCATATGGACTCCAACACCATTCCATATGGAATGCAGGCATATCCACATGGATTCCATGGAGCAGTCCATATGGATTCCATGGAAGGAATTAATGACTATTATACCATTAGAATACATTGTCCTTACTATAAGTAAGTAAAATAAATTTTTTTACATTTCGAAGAATTGAACTCTCGACCTCGTGAATGTAAGCAGCGCTCAAGCCGACTGAGCCATGAAGGCATTATTATATGAGAAACTAAAGGTATGTATATACCGCTTTTAGGCACGTGCCGCGTCAAACGTGACAGCTGTGGCTGAAGCGTTGCCACGTCGTTCTTTCCTTCCTACCACCACCATCACCATCCACCACCCCCGTTTCAAACCACGACCGCCCGCGACATCGACAACGACGACGACGACGCTGACGCTGACGACGCGTGACGAGAGGTAAGTGGGAACAACCACCCCACCCACTCTCCTTTTTAACACAAACCACAGGTGCCACGTCGCGACGTGGCAACCAGACGGCGAACGACGACATCGGTCGTCGTTCGCCGTCTCTGCTCGGCCACGAGGACCCACCACCACGAACAGCCCACCAACACACCGCACCAACGTCAACGAGCGCCCACCCCCACGAGCGCCCACCGACGAAAACGAGCGCCCACCAACGTCAATGACCTCACACCAACGACGACCAGCGCCCACGAAAACGACCGCCCACGGACGTCCAGCGACCGCAAA